>NW_006408709.1:3537004-3566067 GCF_000296735.1 Chrysochloris asiatica | reverse complement strand
ACAACAACATCTTTAAATGTGCCTATATTCTATATTTTTAAAATTCATATCTGCTAACCATATATGCAACTATATGTTGTTTTTAAGTGCTGTCAACTCAGTTCCAACTCATAGTGACCCAGTATAGTGTTTTCAAGGAGTGGCTGGTAAGTTTGAACAACCGGCTTTGTAGTACAAAACGACCTTGCAGTCCTGTGCTTATCCTATAGCATCACACTATGACTCCATATTTAATTGTACTTAACTCCATACGTAACTATAAAGTTTTGCTTGCATGGGAAATGACATAGTATTTTTTTACAATGTATTTAACTCTTAACACTTGATTCTCTGTGAAGAAACATATAGACTATCTTGTGGTTTTGCCATTTATCACCTGCTGTTTAAATATACTTGACTTTCTAGCATTATGCTTTATCAGCTCTTTTGTTATATTTACCTTGTCATCATATTTCTCTATTTTCTTCCAAAAGTGATTTAAGAATTTTTTTTTCTTAAGAAGATGAACGTTAGGGAAATATTTATATGTAGTCAAATCAGCAATCATATTAACTACAATAAATGCATAACCAATTAGATCGACCATTCACATGTTCAACTTGGCATCAAAACTGACTTGAAAAGCTAGGCTGATTATGCTACAGTCTACTCATAGAAAGAAGTTCTGAATTTCCAAGTACAGTTACAAGGATTTTTTTTCCTTCGTTGTTTCTTTTCCAAAATATCTTGACTATTTTACATTCCTGGAGGGGCATTTCAAACAGATTTTCTCCTCCACAGATTTGGATTTGTCCTTAAATCCAAGTGGGGAAGTAACTAAGCAGATCGGTGATGCCTTGCCTGTATCCTGTACAATATCTGCTAGTAGGAATGCAACTGTGGTGTGGATGAAAGTAAGTAATATTTCTTGGTAATATCTAACTGTTGAAACTATTTTATGGGTTATTTTTCATCTTACATCCAAAATGTATATTCATGGATAATATCATAATCATATCTAAATGCACTCATACTCTCTGTCTTTCATCTGTCTGACTCATGACCCCTATGCTACCAGAGCTACTTAGTACAACTTTAGAGGTACTCTATAACAATGTGATGTCTTTGAATGATGCTCTGATACTAATCTGGGGCATTACATTAATTATGTATATATAATAATTAATTTTTATACACACATGTATAGTTCTATACTTTAGAGCTTAACAATTTACATTGTGTTTTAAATTATATAATTCTCACTTATGACTACAGTAACCTTTGAAATAATACAAAGAATTGCTTTTTCCTGTGTTACTCCTTAAGAAATTGAGGCAAAAGAAATCAGGAAGTTAATAGTGACAGAATAGAGACTAGAGCTCTGGCTTTACTGAGTTTAAATGTTATGCTCCAGTCAAACACTTTCTGCTTCTATGCTACCAAAACTAATCGTAGATATCCAAATGCAGGATTTCCACTCGATTAGGTGCACCTTGGAAACAGGACCCTTTTTCTTACAGGCTTGTAGCACAATACCTGGAACATACTAGAGTTTTATTCAGTATTTCCTGAGTGAGGGCTTCTGTAATTGTCTGAATTACAGACAATTGTATGTAATTGTCTGAAATGTAATTGTCATTACCTGGAGAAATATGGCTATTTCTTTATAGTGATAAAGGAAAACTGGTAATTAATAATATGAGATAATGTTATCACTAAAGGAAAAGGTTATGACTATGGTCGCTAAGAGTTGGAACCAACTCACCGACACTTAACACCCACACATGGTCGTCCCTCACAGTCATTTGAAATGAGGATTGAAAATACCTTTATAAATGGTTTTAAAGAAATTTATTGCAAGAGTTTCTTATTAATGAAGATACAAATTATTGTATAATAATTTACTATCAGCTTTTGAGTCTTTTTAATAATAGTTACTCTGTTAATTGCTTTCATTTTCTTAAAACTCAGTTTATTTCATTCTCTTTTACCACACTCTCATTGTCCCAGCCCAACTTCTTGTTCATTCTGATCATCAAATTGTTACTTTGTTTAGCATAATATATGCTTGGTAGTTATTGGTCAAAGGGCTAGACAACTTCTAGGCAACAAATTAATAATGATGTGAACACATAAAAAGAATATGTTTTATTATAGTTCTAGAGAAACTATGTTTACATTTGCTAGATCAGTTTCTACATCACCTATGCTGTTGTGAAGTGTTCCAGTTTGTTCTAATTCATAGCGACCTTATGTAGGGCTTCCAAGGAATGACTGGGGAGTTTGAACCATTAACCTTGCTGTTAGCAGTCCAGTGCTGATTCTACAGTGCCATACCAGGACTCCACATTGCTTATAGTCACCATTTTTAATTGAACACCTGATGTCAGTAGTGAATTCTCTTGGGTTGGCATAAAAAATGGCTAATGTGCTTGGTTGCTAACCTAGAGACTGAAAGCTGAAGCCCACCCAAAGATACCTGGGAAGAAAGCCCAGATGTTCTACTTCCAGAAAATCAGCAATTGAATGTCTTATTAAGCACTATTCTACTCTGACACACAAGGAGTTGCCATGAGTCAGAAACAACTCAATGGCAGCTGATTTATTTTAATGTCATCAGTTCTTTTCTGAATATTCTAACAATATTGCTTGGTTAGTTGATGAAGGATGGGAAACAATCATAGTGAACAAAGATCACAGAATTTTAGGATTGTATTTAGTTGTCTGATTAGGAATACTTTAAATCTAGGTTAATTAGGATTATTTTCTGTATATCAGTAGGTATTAAATTAAGCACATTCCTGTTGTCAATAGGTGTTAGGCTATTATCCTATTATTAAAAACCTTTTAGAAAACCTTTCTGGACATAATTGTCATGATTCACTAATGGATCCCTTATCTTGATAACAATATTACATAGAATAACTTTTCAGATATTTAGACTTCTTTCAGATATTTAAAGTTATCTTTAATTGCATACCATAAGTATTCCATGTAATTGTAGACCATTGACATTAACTACAATGAGGAGTTAGTGTTATTGGAAACTTCCTTTAAGCACATTATTTTTCTAATCAAGTCTACATAACAATTCTACATGGTAAAATTATCACCATAATTTACAAATAAGGAAATCTAGTCTCAGAATTTCTCCAAATTATAAAGGAAAACTTTAAAATAAAACTCTGATATGTCTGACTTCAAAATGATGTAGGAAAAAGAAAATCTATTTTTTAAAGCATCTAAAGTTAAGAAAAACGTCTTACATTTTCTAATGAAGGATATTTTTAGGTGTAAGTATTAACTAATAAATACATGGAAAGTTATAATTGTGCTGTGTAATGTAATTCATTTTTCATTTAATTAGGATAACATAAGACTTCGATCTAGCCCATCATTTTCTAGTCTTCGATATCAGGATGCTGGTAACTATGTCTGTGAAACTGCTCTTCAAGAGGTTGAAGGACTAAAGAAAAGACAGTCATTGACTCTCATCGTAGAAGGTAATAAAATCGTTGGACAGCAATTCAGCTTGTTCTTTAAAAGTTCAGTTTTTCATTTTTTGATTTCTCTTGTTTTATTTTTATTATTATTATCTCAATTCAACACTGTGTTTTAATTGCAATGATATTTTAGGAAAACCTCAAATCAAAATGACAAAGAAAACTGATCCCAGTGGACTGTCAAAAACAATAACCTGCCATGTTGAAGGTTTTCCAAAGCCAGCTATTCAGTGGACAATTACTGGCAGTGGAAGCGTCATAAACCAAGCAAGTATTTGTCTTCTTGTTACACACTGCACATGATCCAAGATGAGGTTTTATTTAGTACCTGAGTACTGGTGTGGCACTGTGGGCTGATGCTTCAGACTGCAAAGCAGTTTGAACTGCAAGGTCAGTGGTTCAAGCTCACCAGCTGCTCCTTGGAAACACTATTCAGGGTCGCTGTGGGTCAGAATCAACTCGACAGCACTTAACAACAACAACAAACCTAGGTTTGCTTGTTATCATCATGCAATTCTCAGAATAGTCTCAGAGGAAGCTTTTGCTAATGTCTTAATCTTCCCCAAAAGTATGACTCAGAAAATTTAAATCCCAGACTCACTATGTTTTGTCTGTATCCATTTTTAAAAGAATGTAAATTGGGTGTTATTCCCTGCTAATTGATTTTTGAAACGTGGGTGATTAAAGCTTTAAGGCATACACTTTTCTGCATCGTAAACTTATACATCTGAGTATAAGTAACCTTCATTACTTTTCTTACTTAAATTACTTAAGCATGCTGAAAGATAACTCTTAAAACTGGGCCTTGAAGTACATGAACACAATCACTGATAGTGAACATATAGTCTGATTTGTCACTTATGTGGGCTAGGATCAAAATGCCCATTGCCATAGAGTCATTTCTGACTAACAGAGATCTCATATAGTGTTTGTTGTTGTAGTAGTTAAGTGCTGTCGAGTGTTCCGACTCATAGCGACCCTGTAGATAGGGTTTCTGAGACTTTCTGTTATTGCGGGAGCAGAAAGCCTCGTCTTGCTCCCATGGAGAGACTGGCAGGCTCAAACTGCGGACCTTGTGGATATCCGTCCATTGCATAATCTATGTAGTCACCAGGCTCCCCTGCATACTGTCTATAAAGCTGTAAATTTTTATGGGGGTAGGATGCCTCATCTGTCTCCTGCAGGATCAAAATAATACTAACTAAGTAAAGATACTTGTGTAGCATCTATAACCTTTTGAACAAAAGAGGACATTAAACCAAACCTTAATATTTGTAAATTTGACAAGACATTTTAGTGTAATACTCAAATGGGCTAAGAAAGTATGACCTGTACCAGTAACTTTCCATAACTACTAAGTCTTTAACCAAAAAGAATAAGAATCTGGTTTATCATCAGGTGTTCAGAGCTATAATCCAACTAAATTACACACACACACACACACACACACACACACACACACACATATATTACTTATTTTATGTAGTTATTAAGTGCTGTCAAGTCAGTTCTAACTCATATTGACTGGTATAGGTTTTCTGAGGAGTGACTGGTGGATTTGAACCACCAGCTTTGTGTTTAGCAGTCCAGTGCCGAATCAACAAATATATATGTATGTGAATGATATATATAGATCTATAGATATGCCATTCTCACACACAGACATATATATGTATATAGATATCATTCAGTATCATTCACATATGTATGTGCATATATTATATGTGTTGTTAATAAGTGCCAGAGTTGGTTCTACTGATAGCTACCCTGTATAACATTTCTGAGGGGCACTTGGTGGGTTTGAATCATTAACCTTGTGGTTCACAGTCCAATGTTTATCCTACAGTGTCATACCCCAGGAGTCCATATATACATACATGGATTCCGAGGGTGTGGCACTGTACAATCAACTGAAAACCACAAGTTTGGAAGTTCAAACTTACCAGTTGCTCCTTAGAAACCCTATATAGGGTCACTATGAGTCAGAACTGACTTGACTGGCACTTAACAACACACACACACACACACATATATATATATATATGTGTGTGTGTGTGTGTACATGGATCCAGGTATGAAAAGCCACCCAAGGATTAGATAAAATGGAAGAAAATTACTTCTAATTTTATTATATGTGATGGAAATACACATGTAAAAGAAGGGCAAAGAAGCTCTGGTTTCTTCAACACTGAGGAAATGCAATTTTCTTGACTGAAAATTGAAATTGGAGCCAACTGAATTGCTGACAATATATAGATCTATTTTTTAACATCAAAAATTATTTACTGTTTTCTGCTCTACTGTTTTTGCTCTTTAGTTCAATTAATAAATACACTAAAAACATGACCTTTAGTTTGTGGTAATGCCAGCATAGAAAATAGAAAAATAAGCACACTATAAATATTTGATGAATGAGCGAGTACCAAGATTTACAAGACCCTCCCAAAATGTAAATAGATATATTTTTGTGGACTTAAAGTAACAAAAGCAAAGATTCAATGAAAAAGCCATATGAAAAATTCTGTTGGGAAATGGAAAAATAGCAGGTGAATTTAGTATGAGAATAAAAATAATAATGCCATTCTTCACTGTCAAGGAAAAAGATTGATTTTCCCCCACTAGGTGTTATATTATTTTTCTTGTTCTATGTTTCTACCGATCCATCTGTAATTTTTATGTGTTCTCTCCTCAATCATATGGTAAATATATTATTTGATATCTGTTACATATCATCCTCACACATCCCAGAAAAGAGAAGTTATCCCAAGGCATGGCACTAGTTCTTGTCCTCAAGGTGCTTACAATGTAGTTGAGGCCAAAATATATAGAGAAAAATATAGGGCATGCTGGGTATGATATTATTGAGAAAAGAGCTCAAATACATATCTGCTTAAGTGGTAATGAGTTTATGAGTCAAGTTGGTCTGGGGAAAAGATTAAACTGTAATGTCTCTTAAATTGGAAGAATATAAATTCAATGATCTCAGTCATCTATACCTTGAAAAAAAATTCAAATCAAAGAGTCATTCAATGAAAGAGAAGCAGTATTCCACCTTTAGTTCAGTAATATTTGGAGTCATGGTTTGGTTAACACATTTGCAAACCATACATATATTCACTTAGATATAATATGATCAAGTACATTGTGTGAAAAGATGCAATATCATCAGTCAGAACAAGGCCATCAATTACTCATATGCAAGTTCATCAATTACTTTACATCCTGTGGGGTAGTGAATTCTATAATATGTATCTTCTAGTCTTGGTGTTTGTAAGTTCCACCAAATTACTCATATTACCATCAATTACTCATATGCAAGTTCAGGTTAAAACTGAAGAAAATTCTAACAAATCCAAGGGAACCAAAGTACAAACTTTAGTATATCCTACCTGAATTTAGAGACCATCTCAAGGAAAAATTTGACACACTGAACACTAATGACCAAATACCAAATGAGCTGTTGGATGACATCAGGACATCATGTCTAAAGAGAATAAAATCTCATTAAAAAATAGAAAAGAAAGAAAGATCAAAATGGATGTCAAAAGAGACTCTGAACTTTATTCTTGAATTTTTTCCATTGCTAAAACAAATGGAAGAATTATTGAAGTAAAATAGCTGAACAGAAGATGTGAAAGGGTAGCTCAAGAAGTCAAAATAAAGTATTATAATGATTTTTTCAAAGACTTGGAGTTAGAAAACCAAAAAGGAGGAACATGCTGCTGGCCTTCCTCAAGCTGAAAAAAACTAAAGAGAAAAATTCAAACATCAAGTTTCAGTGTTAAAGGATTCTTTGGGTAAGACATTGAATGATGCAGGAAGCATAAAGGGAAGATGGAAGGAGTACACAGAACCAGTGTACCAAAAAGAATTGGTTGATATTCAAACATTTCAGAAGGTGATATATGATCAAGAACTGATGGTACAAAAGGAAGAAGTCAGAAGTCCAGGCTGCCCTGAAGGCATCAGCAAAAAACAAATCTCCAGGTATTGATGGAAAATCAATTGAAATGTTTCAGCAAATGGATGTGCAAAAATGACACAAACCATCTCTCCTACAGTACTGTCTACTCAGCTTGCTTCCATTATTTAACGGAATTTCCACACAGAACTCAGATACATAGTTAGGGGATATATTAGGGAAGTGAACAGGTTACAATTCAAGATTGAAAATGTTCAGGGCACAGCCAGTCAGGACAGTCTTTCCTCAGCCATGCTGGAAAGTAGGCCTTTCTCTAGCCCTTGACCTGGCCTCTGCCTAGTCCAGCAATCTTACAAAGCTCTTTCACCACTGCTGATAAACACTCAAAGGACACTCCACTGTAAGCCTCAGTCTGAAGGGGCTCAACCCTCGCTCCATGAGTCAGCAAACTAGCACCCCAATTTAGTGCCTGGATACAAAACACTCTGCAAACAAGCCTCCTGCCCAGACACTCAGCTTTACTTGCCAGAAAGTTCACTGCTCTGTCTTGTGCTCTGGCTCTTGGTTCTGCTGCTCTTGCTCCTCTGATGTCCCTCAACAGCTTCTCTGATATCAGAACATTCTTTCTCTGGACTTGTGGAGATTCAATTCACAGGATCTCAGGCTTCAAAAAATTTATTCTACTCCTGGCTTTTCCATGTTGTAGTGAGACTCACTCCTCCTCCTCCCGGGATGTCTCATTTTATACTCACGTGTTTACAATCACAACTAACTTGGTTAAAAAGCATTCACAACTTCCCTTGTCCAGACCCACCAGGAAAAGACTGGTTTGGTGGAACTTAAAAACACTAAGACTAGAAGATACATATTATAGAATTCACTACCCCACAGGATGTAAAGTTGGAGGCACTTACTCATTTATTCAGCTACCTGACAAACTGACTGAAAGGAATCCGTATCTGTGTCCATTCCAAAGAAAGGCAACCCAGCAGAATGTGGGAATTATCAAACAATGTCATTATTATCACATCCAGGTAGAAGTTTGCTGAAGATCATTTTTAAATGATCTTCAGCAAGATTTAAAGTGGAACATTGACAGGGAACTGCCAGAAATTCAAATCAAATTCAGAAAAGGACATAAAATGAGGGGTTATAATTGCTGATGTTAGATGTATCTTGGTGGAAGCAAGTGATACCTGAATATCATTGGTGATGCAAAATATAGTTAACCTATATTTCATTGGTGATGCAAAGGTACTTGGCTATGTGAATAATAAGAAATTATGGATGAGGGGAATTCCAGAACACTTAATTGTGTTTATGAGGATCTATACATAGACTACGAGGCAGTTGTTCAAATAGAACAAGGGTATACTGTACTTCTAAATCAGGAAATTATGCATCAGGGTTGTGTCTTCATCATACTCATTCAATCTATATCATGAGCAAAGAGCCCAAGAAGCTGAACTATATGAAGAAGAACATGGCGTCAGGATTAGAGAAAGACCCATTAACAATCTAGATATGCAGATGAAAAACTCTGCTGAAAGACAAGAGGACTTAAAATATTTATTAATGAAGATCAAAAACTAAAGTTTTCAGTACTGATTATGTCTCTACACGAAGAAAACGAACATTTTCACAAAAACTGGACCAAGAAGCAACATCATGATAAATGGAGAAAAGACTCAAGCTGTGAAGAATTTTGCATTACTTGAATCCACGATCAATGCCCATAGATGCACTACTGTTATGTGCCTTTGAGTGGGTTCTGGCTTATAGTGATCCTGTGTAGAGTTTCTGATGCTGTAAATCTTTATGGTAACAGAAAGCTTCATCTTTCCCCTGTGGACCAGCTAGTGAATTCAAACTGTTGACCTTGTGGTTAGCAGCCCAATTCATAACCCAGCATGTCACCAGAGCTTGTTGTTAAGCACCATCAAGTCATTCTGACTCACAGCAACTCTATATTAAGTTTCCGAGGACCAGTTGGTAAGTTTGAACTACCAACCTTGCAATTCAAACTGACTTTGCCGTCCCATGCTTATCCTACAGCACCACATAAATCAAACAGGACCTTGCCTTGTAAATATCTGCTGCAAAATATGTCTTTAAAGTGTTATAAAGCAAAGATGCCACTCTGTAGAGTAAGGTATACCTGACCCAAGACATAATATTTTCAGTCACTTCTTTTGTATATAAAAGTGGGACAATACATAAGGAAGACCAAAGAGGAATTGATTAATTTGAATTAGGGTGTTGGCAAAGAATACCAAATGCACCAGACACTGCCAGGAAAATAAACAAATCTAACTTTGAAGAAGTGTAGTACGAATGCTTCTTAAAAGAGAGGATGACAAGACATCATCTCATGCACTTTGGACAACTTATCAGGTGGGAACAGTGCCTGGAGGACATCATGCTTGAAAAAGTAGAGGGTCAGTGAAAAAGGGGAAGACCCTCAATGAGATGATTGATATAGTGCCTGCAACAAGGGGATCTAACATAGCAGTGATTGTGAGGATGGCACAGAACGAGACACTGTTAACGTTTTGCTGAAACACTGAAGCAAAATGAAATTTTGTTGTAACAGAGCAGACTTGACAGCGCCTATCAACAACAAATCACACTAACATTCCTTATACATAATAGTTGAAGATATTGAAGTGAACCTCTTTAGTAGAGAACAATGAGAGAATGCACAAATAATAACTAAGTTTATTGAGGGAAAATTGATGGTTAGAATTATTCATTAATCACTTTGAGACAAGTATCATCATGCCAAAATATTGACTAAACATGAGCATCTGTTGAAAAAGAGGAACTTAATTAAGAATAAATTGTTAGAACTTACAATAAAATATAAATAGATTTATACTTGATTATGAATTTACTATCTTTCTCGTTTCTGCTGTAGATGTAAACCTGAACTTGGTCACTACTGATGATCATACATATTCAGACACCAGAGAGCACCACAGAGAACCATGCCTATCTGATTGTATTACTCTTTCCCATACTTTGAAATCCATTTCCATTTCTAAATCTGTCTTCCTTCTTTTTGCAGACAGAGGAATCTCCTTATGTTAATGGCAGGTATTCTAGTAAAATTATCATTTCCCCTGAAGAGAATGTTACATTAACTTGCACAGCAGAAAACCAGCTGGAGAAAACAGTAAACTCCTTGAATGTCTCTGCTAGTGAGTATTTTATTTCTGGCATTTTTAAAAAAAGTAAGAAAATTTGAAGTTATCCTTCATTAGTTTAAAATCTTCAGTTCCATCTTCCTGTTCTGCATTATGGTAAGTTTTATTTATTTATTTTGCATTTCGTATCATCATCATAAGGTGCCCTCCACTCCAGTGTTCATTCTTGCACTATCCTTGTCTTGAAAGTTAAATCATTTCATATTCTGTGAGTCAGAGACATTATCCTACTCAGGAATATTTTCCAGCAGCAACAGAGAAGAGCTGGATTGTTATATAGATATAGATATATATATGTACATATACATATATATTACATTTTGTGTTCAGAGTAGAGATAATTCAAATATTCTAACAACATTTTCAATTGTTTTAAATTTAGTAAATTTTAATTCCCTTCTACATTATTAGTTTGTATTTAATTTTGTGTAATAATTATCCTTCCCTTATTTTATATAGGAATG
This sequence comes from Chrysochloris asiatica, assembly GCF_000296735.1. NCBI lineage: Eukaryota > Metazoa > Chordata > Mammalia > Afrosoricida > Chrysochloridae > Chrysochloris > Chrysochloris asiatica. Next base: position 3,554,993 of record NW_006408709.1, on the reverse strand, counting down.
CCACATTGTATATTGGATAGTAAATTGGATGCATTTAACAGATTGCTAGCAAAGCTAATATAGTTTGTGAAATTGTTCTTTTTTGTCATGGTCATATTTAAGCCATAGCCAAAAATTGGATAAAGAAAATTACCTCAGAGAAATTGAAAAACATTTTAGAGATGAAAGCAGAGTGATAAATACATACATACATACCAACAGCAACTTCTTCTGAAAGCAATTGTAATTAAATGTTAAGTTATCCATCATTTTTACCTGCAGTACTGTCCCTACTGCCCTGCTAACCTTAAATCAGGACTGACCTAGAATAAAGGTTCATTCTGGGCAAAATGCTAACTGACCTCCACACTTTTATCCTTTAGTGTAGTTGGAATCGTGTATGTTGTGTCAGCAGCCTAGGGGCCCATAGGCTAGGAATTAGAAGGCGCTCAGAGAAGATAATTGTCTATAGATAATGGTCCTAAACAGATTATGACAAATATAAAAGCCTGATGAATTGACAGTAGAAAAGAATAAAGCAAATTTAACTCTAAAATATGAGCATTGACTTCTCAGAATTTAATTCAGCTAGTATTGATTTGTCTTACCTACAAAGGAAACCTGTACTTTCTTCCTGAACATGTCTTTCTTTTTGTTCTAGCCCACTGAATAGTGTTTTTCCATTTTCTAGACATTGCAGTTGTTTACTCAACATTTAATACAGTCGTTTTCAATTAATTGAGCACCTAAATTTGTATCAGTGGATGGAGGCAGATCAGGGAATATGCATTTTAATAAATATCACAGAAAGTTCTGTAAGGACTCATGGACCACATTTTTGGGTATATTTATGTAGTTTAATGTCAGATGACAATTCACAGCAGCAGTAATTATTAAAATGAGCCAAAGATATGGGCTATCAGAGTCATTTGAAGATCTTTTACGAATATCTTGCTTCTTAACCTATCTCCACCACTTTGAGAACTCTAGATTTAAGTTTTAGGCAAGAAGAAAAAACATGTTTTTGAATGTTGGCATTGTAGATTTTCATATATGGTAACAGGTTCCTCTTAAATATAAAGTACTATAAAAGGTAGTATATAGTGGAGAAATCAACATTGATTTCATATTAATATTATACTTTGTCATTTGTGAATTTTTTTTATAGTAAATTAATGCCTTTGCAGTTTTATCAATTTTCCTTTTTTAAAAACAAGATTAATGTCTTCACAGGGATGTTCATGCTCTATTAAGTATGATTCTTTTTTTACCCTTAGTTGAAGAATAGATATTTTATGTTTGATTATTATTATATCATACTATAATGGTAAAGGTTACTTTCATATATCAACAAATCTTGTTTTTAATTTCATATTAACATTTTTCATTTCAGTAAGTATTCCAGAACACGATGAGACAGACGAGATAAGTGGTAGGTACTATGCTGCCAACTCTTCTTCCTTGTCTATCAGCTCAAGACTTATGAATTATTATTGTACCAGTTATTACCTAAGCTCTCCACTAAATTTGACTTGAATTAAAAGAGCAAATAAGACAAGGTAGTAAGAATGCTCGAACTTTAACCTTTAAAATCACAAGTAAAGTCTGCATAGAAATCGTAGAACAAGTTTTAGTCATGCTTCATAAGTAGTCACTAGATTGCATTCTTTAAAACACAATTCATGGCATTGTCTGTAATTGCACGGACTGTTCTTCTTTGTTGTAGATGAAAACAGAGAAAAGGTGAATGACCAGGCCAAGCTAATTGTGGGCATCGTCGTTGGTCTCCTCCTCGCTGCCCTTGTTGCTGGTGTCGTCTATTGGTTGTATATGAAGAAATCAAAGTAAGCTATGGGCGAAAAAATCTTCACTGTTCATTGTTTTCACTGGGAGAAAATGAAATGTGTTTATTCCTCTCACTCCAACTCTGCATGTGATGTCTACTATAAGAAAGAGATCTCCCCAGCTCAGGCTGATAAGCTTTGCTCTCATCTCACAGTGACCCCTTTGCCCACATCAGGGACATGACTGGGGTATGATTTCACATGTGCCTATTTGCTTTTCTCAGTCTTAATCTAAATGGAAATGCTGGTGTGGCGCTGTAGGATCACCACTGGACTGCTAACCACAAGGTCAGCACTTCAAACCCACCAGTCACTCCTCAGAAACCCTATACAGACACACTGTGAGTTGGAACCAACACAATGGCACTTAACAACAACCATCTGAATAGGGACAGACAGCCTTGTATGTTTCCAATGCAGCAGATGGTGGGTGTGAACACTTAATCCACTACACCACCAGGGCCCCTTAGTCTGAATTTAATTATTTTGATTTTGACTGCCAGGCTGAATTTTTTAAAACTACGTAGTACCTAAAGATCAATCATTGATGGCTTGGCTAAGGCTGATGGAGATTAAATAAAATAGTAGTTCGGTCACCCTACAGGGATTTCCAGGTGTCTTTGCAGTGACAGGTTTTTCTAACATAGAAGTAACTAGTGAGGGATGGGGAGCATGTTGTCACTGTTTGCCTAGTATATTTATTCCCTGTTCTAGTTTGTTCCATGCTGTGGTTAAGTGCCATTGAGTCAAATGTGACTCAACCCTGCATGGGATTTCCAAGGAGTGGCTGGTGGATTTGAACCACCAACCTTACAGTTAGCTGTCCAGTGTTTATCCCACAGCAAGTGCCATGCCAGTTTACTCCATAAAAAGATCTAATTCAGATAACAATATATAATTATTTTGGATTTCATTAAATTCATTGATTAGTATCAAGACTACTTTAAAATTTGTTTTAAGTGGTGTTTTAGGTTCAAAAGTATTAGCACCATATAATGATGCAGATAGTTTGACTTTACAAATTATGTAACAGTGAATTTAAATGCAAATAAAATTATCCAGTGAAGACTATTAACATGTACACACATAGTTTTCTTCAGCATCTTACCTCAGTCCTAAATTCAGATGCAATTGGACAGCAATGGAGTTCTAGAATATATATTTTATAAAGAAGTTACATTGGAGATTCTGTGGCACACCCCTGATTTTACTCATGAGTTTTAAACAGGCTTCTTTTATAAACTGGAATGTTATTTTTTGCAAGACAATGTAGATGAGAAGTTGCAACTTTGGACTTGATTTTATTTACTTTTTTAATGTCTTGACATAATCCCTCTGGACAGCACAGGTAAGTTAACTTAAAATCTAAATAAGTTGCCAACTCAGATAAGGAAACACGATTTTACCCAATAAAGATGTCAGTGTCAACAGAGAAATATTGTACCAAGATAGATATTTTAAGTTGCCATCAAAGGAGTATTTTGAGTTTTATACTTCAGAGTTTTATAGTTATATAATAATATGAACATGTGTTGAGCAGTGTTTTAAGCATTTTCATGTATTCAGTCCTCACAACATATCTATAATGTATTTACTGTGATTATTCTCATTTTACATTTAGAAAACTAAGGCAAAGAATGATTCAATGATTTCCTTAAGGTTACACAGGCACCAAATTTTTATTTGATTTTAGACCGTGCTATTTGGGGATCTTTGTCCTTAATCCTTAGGCCTTATTCTCTCTTACTATGCCTTACTTCCTCTCCTTTGCCACATGAGGCAAAAATATTTCTTCTTGTGTACTGTGGCTGATGTACAGCTCTGTTCTCCCATTAGGGTTCAGCCACTCTTTTTCTTTCCACTTCACTCATGTATTAAGCAGTCCCCATCCTCACTTGTTAGCAAATGTGTTCTTTTTCACAGTGAACATTTTTATCTTAAAACCCTTCAAGTATGTTTGTGCCTGTGGTATCTATGGAAAATTTAGAAGAACCTTCCTGAATTTTGAAAAATAAACAGCAGCTCTGTATGTTATGATCAATTGCATATTAAATTCTTGAAGCACCCCCATCCTATTCTAATTGCCAGCATCTTATTCATAGAAGGACATCTATGTCCAAGAAACAGTTGTCCTTCTATGAATAGAAGAAATGTGAATATGTGTGTGTGTTTTCCAGTTACTTCATTGGTTATTACCATACGATGACCCAAAATTTAAAACAAGGATAAATAAATGCTAGATATTTGGCTTCACAGTATCCTTGGGTTATGGTTATATGCATTCCCTTTTAAGTTTCTCATTAAATTAAGTACAACTTTTACCATATGACTTGAATTTCTAAATAACTGTTATTTAATTGAAAAGTGCACCAACTTTGATAGAGTTAATATTATTAGTAATTAAAGTAATAAACTACAATTCAAATTACAAGCATCAAGCTGTTTTTATTAAGAATTTGTGGAACACTTCAAATTTTCTAAGTGCTTTCCATTCCTGATTAGTTGTTCCTTGCTAGTGCCCTAAGCCAGAATTTTAGCAATGTGAATTTGTGTTGTTAACCCCTGAAGCCACTTGTCCAGGGTGTGAGTGCATGATGATTCACAGGAACGCTTCAACGCTCAGAATTGCTGAGACAATTTTTGGATCTACTATACTCTTTTCCCTTTTTCTTTTCCAGATAATTTCTTCAACTTTAAAAGTCAGTATGAGTTTCATTTCTATTTTAGCTAAATTTTCATGATTTTACATGGATAGGAGAAATTTCTAATAAAGGTATGGCCCTGACTTTTTCCTAGATTCCTAAAGAAATATAGCCCTGTATTTACCATCTTGCAAATTAATACCAGCAGCAATTTTTAATGAGTCACACATTTCTGCAAACAAGTTGCTTACCAATTAAACTATAAGACAAACATTTCATTCAAAAACCTCAGTGATACACCTAGCTAAGCAGTGAAGCATTAACAACATTTAGGGGAAGTTCTTTGTAGTCACAATTTTCAAATCACTGTGGAGAAAAACAGTACTTTGTTACTGAATAGAATTTAAAAGTAAGTTTAAAATATTCTTGGTAGCTACTTAACTGATGTGCACTTCTTATTTTACTTACATGAGCTACATGTTTTATATCTATTTCAACCACAGAAAGGAACAACACTTGAGCTGCATTCCTGTCTCATTGTAATAAGGTTGATTCACTGCGGAGTTAGGGACTGGTGACTCCTCTGCTGCAGTGATCCACAAAGCTTCTCAATACAACTTCTTCTGAGCTAGAGGTTTTTGATGATGAGAATGAATGACTCTGATCATTTCCATGTAAGTAGGGTATTAACTGGAGTCCTGAAGTGGTGCTGTAGGATAAGAACAGGACTGCAAGGTTGGTTCGAACCACAAGGTCAGCAATTCAAACTCATCAGCCACTCCTTGGAAACCCTATACTAGGTTGCTATGAGTTGGAACCTACTCGACAATACTTAACAACAACAAAGGGTATACTAAGTGAGTGACCAAGTCAAGCAAAAGGATTAATTAATTAAGCCTGATTTTTGTCTGGTTATTTGTTGTTGTTAAGTGCCATCAAGTCGGTTTGCAACTCATAGTGACCGTATATAGGGTTTCCAAGGAGCAACTGGTAGGTTTGAACTGCTGACTTTGTGGTTCACAATTCAGTGCTGATCCTATAGCTTCACACCAGGAGTCTCTGTCTGATTATTTAACAGATCGCAAATTATTAGTGTAGCCATGTTGTGGCACTGTAGGATAAGCACTGGACTGTGAACTACACAGTGGGTGGTTCAAGCCCACCAACCACTCTTGGAAACCCTATACAGGGTCGCTAATAGTCAGAACTGACTCAGTGGCACACAACAGCAAAAAAATATTAGTGAACTAGAAATAGTACAGTTATTGGTTTTTTTTTCATTCCTTTTTACTCTGTTCAGCAAACATGTCCTTTAGCACTGCAGAAACTTGAGTATTACTGCTTGAGTTCCAAATCCTCTCCCACATATCTTAATAAAGGAATTAATGAAAATGTAGAAGAGCTAACAATAAAGAAAATGGTAAAGAAAGCATAATATAGCCATAAATTTATTCAGAAGTTTATTACAATCATAATTTCCAGGTTGGTTTCATTTATGAGCCCCCTGACATACTATACATCTTATCAATCAACCAATATTAAGCATTAACCATACACTTATGATTCAAAATATATATTGTGTGAATCTTAGAAACTTGCTGGGAGATTTATTGTTTGCAGCTTTGGACCTCATGGCAATTTTAATGAAAATTACTGTGTGGTATGGGCTCATCTAGAAATTTAAAAGCCAAAAATATCACATGTTAGTTCTACCTTATATAATGCAATTGCAGGATTATTTCAGTGTAAGGGGGATAGTCCTAAATAGTTTTAGGATTAAGCCTATTACCCTGAAACAACAAGAAACAGTGAAACATTGTAATACTGAAACATTACCTGTAATACCGAAGCAACCAGAAACAGTGCTTTATAAAGCCTCTCTAAAATACTTTTCAATTAATGTCTCTTGATATATATAGAATAGGATCTTCCAAGAAAATTGATTTTAACGGAATTCTAGTTTCTTCTAGTCAATACCCATTCTAAAATCAGGTCTATGTCCCCATGAAGGAGGGAGTTCCCCACTGAATAAATCGAAAAGATAGTGAAATTGTTCTGGAAAGCCATTAACAGAACTGTCTCAATGACTTTCCCCATTTTTCACTATAAAAGCATCTACTTTTCTCCAGATAGGGGGCTAGACACTTGCACTTTCACTAAATTCTTCAAAAATGTAATACCGCTTTAAGATGCAGTGAGATTATTAACCTGCCCAATATATCACAAATAATATTTTACTCTAAATCCTATATACAGGTATGTGTGATAGACTATACACCATGTTGGTGTTGTTAAGTGCCATTGAGTCGGTTCCGACTCTTAGCTACCCTGTATGAGATTTCCAAGGAACGGCTGGTGTGTCTGAACCACCGAACTATCAGTTAGCAATCCAGTACTTATCCTACAGTGCCATACCAAGATTCCTTATATTCTGTGACTAGAATATCATGTAATTTGAACATTGTGTGGACAGCATATTAAATGGGAGCCCGCTGCTGCTGCTGGAGACAGGAGAAATAGACAGTAAGAGCTGAGATTAGACAGTAAGCTGAATTGACAGTCAGAACAGCAAGAGTATTGGTGGTAGTTGAGAGTGAGGATGTGTGTGAGGAGGGAGCAAAGTGCCTCCAGCTCCATCTGCTGTTGCTCCAACCTGAGCAGCAGGAGCAGCCCAAGTCTCGAAGCCCTTACCAGCCACCTTCCTGTTGAACAAAGCCCAAAATCATGCACCCATAGCCATGTCCTCTGTCCCCCTGCCTGTATCTGACCTGTGGTCTGGCTGCTGCAAGAGGCTGGGTTTGAGGTCTTAGAAACAACTAGAGAAAAGTAATAAACAAAAAGAGAGAGCTGCTTTCCCTTAACACAAAAACAACAACAACAAAACCATTTGGGACCATAGACATATATGCAGTTGGCTATTGTCCGGACATTTAGTGACCTATTCCTGTATTTTCAAATATGATTTGCTGCTTTACCAGGCCTTCTTTAGAATGAGAATTTGAGCTGTCCTTTTGATTGATGGTGATGGTGGTGGTTATGTGCCATGGAGTTGGTTCTGATTCATACAGGGTTTCTGAGGCTGTAAATCTTTATGGGAGCAGCAAACCTAATCTTTCTCCCATGGAACAACTGGTAGTTTTGAACTGCTGACCTTGTGGTTCGCAGCCCAATCCATAACCACTACGCTACCAGAGCTCCTTTGATAGTTGGTATTCAATGCTCTGGTGGGAGGGATATGCTCTAAACTACACTAATGGCATGGCCTATCCATTTTTATTAGAAGTCTGACTAATCCAAGTTTGGGGTTCTCTCTGCTTCCCTATCCTGGCAGGAAGCCAGAGAGAGGAAGTGAAAAAACCCGCCCCGCTATTCTATCCAGTCTAGTCACAAAGAGGACTAGAGAGAAACTAAAATAATATGGAAATGCTGGAGTCCCCATCTAGTAAATCACAGAGCCATTGGTCACTGAGAGGGTAGCATTAACCACATACCTACCCACCCCCACCCCCACCAACTTGTAACTTAAATGTTTCCAATATATATGCACCAATTTAATATTTAAAATACCAAATGTTTTAATGATCTTTTCCAAAGTTGAAGGGAAGTTTGCTTCCTTGAGCACTTGCCATGAACCAGGCTGTGTTCACCCAGCATTTCTTACCTATGCTGCTGAATGCATTCAGCATTGGTATCCCATGTGCATATACAGTGTTATTTATTTTGATCCCTAATCTTTCACCTAAAGGATGGATTCATAATTTATCTTTAAGCCTAGGTGGAAAGACTATTTTTTTAATTTATACTGAGGCCATAAAGATTACGTATTTAAGAGAATAATTTCTATGGAAACTCTTGGAAATTTTAAGGAAATTGAAAGATGTAGTGATAAAAAGGAAAGTCTTGACTTTCCCTTTTCAAACCCAGAAATTGCTATACACTGTTCTCCTGAGAAGCAGGGAGTAAAACCATCCTCTCTTCCTCTCACTCTTCATTCAGCTTGACTCAAGAGAAAACTTACTCTGATGTCAAAGGTGACCATAAGTAAATAAAGAAATATTTCCTTATACATCACCCTGATTATCTGATGGGATCTTACTGAAAGGGATGTCTTAAATTCCTACAGTCCCAGTGTCCATCTGTGCTAGGTCCCAAACATATGATAAACTACAAATCACAGAAAGCATCCTTTTATCTAAAAAGAGTTAGTGGTTCCTCATGCTTCCTCTAAGAGTGTTCTCAAATTTAGTATCAACATGCTTTTGAAAACTCTAACATCTTATGGACTGTATAAGTATCTGGAGTATTTAAAGTGTGTTAGGCTTTTGTTTTCCAAATATACAATTCCATTTTAATAGCTTTATCTATCCTTTCAAATGATATCATCTCCCAAGAATGCGATATACTGCTTATTCCTAGTACCCTAAACTCTACTTCTCCTAACTACTCCATCAGCCCTAATTTATTGTGAAAGGAATGCACAACTAGGGGACACCACTAGATTAAGCGATTATTTCCTAAGGAGGACATCTCCAAATAAATGTGTAATTTGGGGTGGAAATCTCAAAAACTGAGTTCAAGATTCTTCTGAATAGTTATTGAAAGCACTTAACCCTTAAAAGGTACTATGCTTCTGAAAATAACACAGAATGAGACCTAGATTCAAACTCCCTTCTGCTACTCAGTATCTATGCGGACTTGGACAACACCTCCAAGATTCACCTTCAGCTTAATGAGTCCTTGCCATGTGCTAGTGCTTTCACATATACTATCACACGTACCCCCACACCAGCCCTGTGAATAGATCTGTCTTTGCCATACTTAGAAATCAGCAAGCATGATAAAAAAGGACTGCTTTATCCATGGACTAGACTTGATACATGAGAATGAAAACCCAGTACCACCAACCCTAGAACCAAAAGTTTTTTTTCTGCCTCTAGAATAGACTGACGGGTTAACTCTTTGGATTCGTCTCACATTAACTCAAATGCATCAATTCTTTGATGGTGTTCCTTATCCATGGTCCAACTTTCACATGAATATAAGGCAATTTAAAATACCATGATTTGGGCCAAGTATCATATCTTAAAACTGATATCTTTGCTCTTGCACACTTTAAAGAGGTCTTATGCAGAAGATTTGCCTACTGCAACCCATTATCTGATGTGTGCTTCCATGAGTGTTGATTGTGTGGATCCAAGCAAAATGAAGTCTTTCACAACTTCTACCTTTTCTTCATTTAGTATGATGTTATTTATTGGTCCAATTGTGAGGATTTTTGTTTTCTTTACATTGAGGTGTAATCCATACTAAAGGTTGTGGTCTTTGATCTGCATCCATATTTTAAGTCCTCTTCACTTTCAGCATGCAAGGTTGTATCATCTGCACGTTGTAGGTTGTTAATGAATCTTCCTCCAATTTTGGTGTCACACTCTTCTTCATATAATCCAGCTTCTCAGATTATTTGCTCAGTATACAGATGGTATAAATATGGTGAAAGAATACAACCCTAGCATACACCTTTCCTGATTTTAAATCATTCAGTATACCCTTGCTCTGTTCAAACTAACTCTTGTTCTGTTTACAGGTTCCTCATGAGCAAAATAAAGTGTTCTGAAATACCCATTCTTTACAACTCTATCCAAAACTTGCCATGATTAAAACAGTTGAAAGCCTTTGTATACTCAATAAAATACAAGTAAACATATTTCTGGTATTATTTGCTTTCAGCTAAGATCCATCTGACATCAGCAGTGATACCTCCCATTCCACATCCTCTTCTGAATCCAACTTGCATTTCTGGCAGTACCCTGGCATTGTACTGCAAAAATTTTACTTGCATGTGATAATAATACTGTTAGATAATTTCTACATTCCATTGGCTCATATTTGGAATGGACACAAATATAGATCTCTTCCAATAAGTTGGCTAGGTAGCTGTCAACCAGATTTCTTGGTATAGATGAGTGAGTATCTCCAGTGCTTCATCAGTCTGTTGAAGTATTTCAATTTGTATTCTATTGAATTCCTGGAGTCTTGTTTTTTGCCAATACCTTCAGTACAGCTTGGACTTCTTTCTTCAGTATCATCAGTTTTTGATCATATACAACCTCTTGAAATGGTTGATCATCGATTATTTATTTTCCATACAGTGACTCTGTGCATACCTTCTATCTTATTTTGATGTTTTCTGCATTATTCAATGTATTGTTCATTTTGTTATTGTTAAGTACCTTGAGTCTGTTCCAACCCTAGTGAGCCTGTATAGGGTTTTCAAGGAGTGGCTGGTGAGTTTGAACCACTAACCTTGTGGTTCAAACTGAACTCACAATCTGGTGCTTATGCTACAGTGCCACACCAGGACTCCATATTGTCTATGTTGTCAAGTGCCGTCGAGTCAATTCCAACCAATAGTGACCCTATATAAGTTTCTGAGGAGCAGCTGGAGTGAGCTTGAACTACTGACCTTGCAAATCAAACCAAGTTTGCAGTCCAGCACATTAACGCACCATGCCACACTATATCACTGAATATATATATACTGAATCCTTCAGTATTGTTAGCTGAGGCTTGAAGTTTTTCTTCAGTTCTTTCAACTTCAGAAATGCTGAGAATGTTCTTCATTTTTTGTTTTCTAACTCCAGGTCATTGGACATCTTATTATAATACTTGACTTTGTCTTCTTGAGTTTCCCTTTGAGATTTTCTGTTCAGCTCTTTTGCCTCCTTATTTCTTCCATTTCCCTTAACTTCTCTATTGCTGGAGAGCAAGTTTCAGAATCTCTTTTGACATCCATTTTGGTCTTTTTTTGTCTTTCTTATCTGTTTAATGATCTATTTGCTTTCTTCCTATATGATGTTTGTGATGACATCCCGTAGCTCTTCTGGTCTTTAGTCATTAGTGTCTAATGTATCAAATCTGTTCATGAAGTGGTCTCTAAATTCAGGCGGCTTATGTTTAAGGTCATATTTTGGGTTTCATAGACTTGTTTTAATTTTCTTCAGCTACAGCCTGAACTTTCATATGAACGATTAATGGTCTGTTCCACAGTTGACCCCTGGCCTTGTTTTGGTTGATGATATTGAGCTTTTCCATCATTTTTTCCCACAGATTAAGGATCCCTGGTAGCATAGTGAATTACGAGTTGGGCTGCTAACCACAAGGTCAGTAGTTCGAATTACCAGCAGCTGTGCAGAAAAAAGAAAAGCTTTCTGTTCCCATAAAGTTTTACAGCCTCAAAAATGCCATAAAGGCTTTCTGTGAGTCAGAATCTAAAACAGCACACAACCACCACCAGTTACCACCTTCCACAGATGTAGTCATTTTGTTTCCTACGTATTCTATCCGGTGAGGCTCATTGTCATGATCTCCTTTTATGTTGTTTATAAAAAAGGTATTTGCAATGAATAAGTCACTGGTCTTGCAAAATTCTGTCATATGATTTCTATCCCCAAGGCCATATTTTCCAACTTTTTGTTTTCAACTTTTACATTCCAATCATCAATAATTATCAATATATCTTTTTTTAATGTTTTATTGTGAATTATGTGATAGTTTGTTTATATGGGAGAACATTAGCATTACATTCATATCGTATATTGTTTCATTGCCATGATTATAATCCCCATGCATCATCAACCAACCAAAGGGTATATACCCTGTAAGTCTGCCCCCTGGTCATCAGCACACACCCCCTCTCACTCTCTGGGTTTAGAGTCCCCAGCTGCTCCATCTCTCCATGCCATTGTCTCTTCCCCATCTCTGGCGTCACTGTTTCTCTGGGTAGGGTCCCGCACTCTGCGATTCTTCTTTGATGGCCCCAGGGACCTCTGCTCCTGGATGGCAAAGTCAATTATTCCCCTCCTTTTGCTACAAAATGTCTACCTTTACATTTCCAACCCTCACAGTCAGTCCTGATAACAATTATTCATTATTGTACCACAAGAGACCTATCCCCATTTCCTTTCATCAGCCCTGACCAGACAGATTGGATACTACTCAGTGGAGATTCTACCTTCCTCCATGCCTCTGGATCTAGATTCCCTCTTGAAAACTTGTAAGCCAGGCACTTATTGCTATTGAAGCCCCCGCATTTTGGGTAGCCAATGTCCAAGTTGCCCATCCCTGTCTACTCTGTCTATGGAGGGGGTGGGAATGATCCTCACTGTAAATATTTGTTCCCTCTTTTGAACTACTGCATCTATAGGTGTAGGTCAAGTTCATCAAATTCTATCAGATCTCTCCTTTTTTTTCCCTCTTCTTTCTTCTTCTAGTTGAGTTCTGATCATCCAGTCATTGAAGTCAGGTCAAGTGGGTATTATCTACAAGTGTGGGTGTTCTTGTGCATATGCCCTCTCTTCTTACCAGCTGGACACTTCACTCTCCACTTTAGTCCTCTGTGGCTGTGTCACTGACTCTGAGCCCAAGAGTTCCCAGATCTTGCCACACTGCTGGGCAACCAGGTCTCAACCCGGGTTCACACGAGTCTACTGAACATTATAGGGCTTAACTTGTAGCTTCATTGCTGTTTTTCCCTCACTTCCCCTGATCGGTGACGAATATGGTCACCAATCAGAGTGCATGTCTGCTCATGTATTCTCATTGAGTTTTAGTCTTAGAAGGGGGTTTGCCTTGAGGGGACCCAACCACTTGCCTTGATGTCTCCTGGGCAAGCAACTTGCTTGTTCTTGTAGTAATCAGTCAGACTGCCGTTATTGTTTAGTAATTATCAATATATCTTGATTTTATGTTTGATCAATTTCAAACAGAAGAAGGTGGTAGAATTCTTCAATTTTATCTTCACTGTCTGTAATGGCTGGTGCATACATTTGAATAATAGTGGTATGAACCAGTCTTCCTTATAGGTTGTTGTTGTTGTTAAAGTGCCGTCGAGTCGGTGCCAACCCATAGCAACCCTGAACAGGGTTTCCAAGGCTGTAAATCTTTACGGGAGCAGAAAGCCTCATCTTTCTCCTGCGATAGGTATGTGGGTATTAGCCTATTATGAACAGTGTTGTACTTCAAGACACATCTTGAAATTTTCTTTTTTGAAAATGGTACTGTGCCGTTCCTCTTAATTTGTTGTTCCCAGCATAGTAAACCATATAATTGCAAGATTAAGGTGCTCTGGAGGGTAATGGTTTTGAATTTGGCTGCTAAGCTCAAGGTCACCAGTTCAAAACTACCAGCCTTCCTGCAGAAGAAAGATGAAGCTTGCTGCTCCAATAAAGATTTATAGCCTCGGAAACCCTATGAATGGTGGCTATGAGACAAAACTGACTCCTGGCACACCACCACCACTAATGCCTAGGATGGAATCCTGGTGTGGTGCTGTAGGATAATGTATTGGACCACAAGGTCAGTTTGACCCACAAGATCGGTGGTTCAAACTCACCAGCCGCTCCTCAGAAACCCTTTACAGGGTTGCTATGAGTTAGAACTGACTCAACGGTACTTAACAACAACAATGCCTAGGATATTGTTTATGCTTTCCATTTCATTTTGAAAACTTCCAGTTTTCCAAGATTCATATTTCATCCATTCCATGCTCTAACTATTAATGGATGTTTGTAACTGTTTCTCCTCGTTTTGAGTTGTTCCCAAGTGAAGGTCCCAAAAGTTTTACTCCATTTGCATTATCACTGTCATTTCTACATTGAGGGCGCAGCTTTTCTATAGTTGTATTTTGAGTGCTTTTCAACCTGATGAGCTTATCTTCTGATATTTGGCAAGATTCTGATGGTATTAATAATATTTTCCTCTTCTGGCATTATATCTGACAATATTACAATGCTATTCATAAGATTTTCAGAGACTGAACATTCAGTAGTAGTTCACCTCTCCTTCTTCGTCTGAAGGATCCACTGAAACCCATCCACTTGCATGACTTTGCTGTCATTTAAAATACCAGTGGCATAGCTTTTAGCAACACACAATCCACCACAGTACAACAAACTGACTGGTGAGTGGTGGAGACTATTATATAATTGTTAGCAATTACTATTCTGGAGAGTTGTTGTTGTTGTTAAGTGCCATCGAGTTGGTTCCGACCCATAGTGACCCTGAGCAGGGTTTCCAAGGCTATAAATCTTTACAGGAGCAGAAAGCCTCATCTTTCTTCCACGGAGCAGATGATAGTTTCGAACTGCTGACCTTGCGGTTCACAGCCCGATTCGTAACCACTATGCTACCAGAGCTCCTTGATTCCGGAGAGTAGGATTAAGAAAATAAGTAAAAAGATTTTCAGTGTTCAATTATGTTGTTTTTTTGAGTAAATTTCACAATAAGAAAATTCATCAGTTTAAAGCTATCCAACTCTTATTCTACAAGCATATTTCAGACTGCCTATTACCCTTAGCTCTTCTTCCCTTCTGATCTGTGAAACTGATAGTTTTAGCCTGCCTTTACCTGTGCAGATATGCAGAAAGATGCTGTGAATTACACTAAGCATCAACAGTTCCCTAGAGAGAATTCTTGTCACCCCATTCCTCTGAATAACTACTTCTTTATGAAAACTACAACTTTATGAAACCACAGAAACTACTCTCAATCTCTGGAAAAATATATATACCTACAAAGTAAATAAAATAGGATATAAATATAGTTTCTAGTTACTTATTGTACCTTTCTCTGGATTTTTCAATTCTTTGCTTGATTTTCCTATATAACTTCTTTATGTGCAGGTAAAGCATTAAAAAGTTATATAGGAATATTTGTAAGGTAAAAATTGTGTATGTTACAAGTACAATTTAATTGGTTTTGATAAATATATATATACCAATGCAGCCATTAGTTGTTGCTGTTGTTAAGTGCTGAAAAGTCAGTTCTGTCTCACAGTGACCATAGGTTTTCTGAGGAGTAGCTGGTAGGTTTGAACTGCTGATCTTGTGATTTGCAGTTTGCTTATTTCATAGCATCACATCAGGACATATGCAGCCATTTCTCCAGTCGAAATATAGAACATTCTATCATATGAGGTCACTGTCAGTCAAAATCAACTAGAAAGCACCTAACGACAAAGTCACTTCCAAAAGTTCCCTTAAACCTCCATCCAATCAAAACCTACCATTGCCTTCTGGTTAGACAATCACTATCCAATGCTACCTCCAGAGATTACTTTGACCTATTCTTGAATTTCATATAAATAGAATTATACAACTATACTCTTTTTTGTCTTATTTTACTTAATGTTTTATATTCTTCCATGTTGTTACATATATTAATAATTTTTTTAAATTACTGAATAGTATTCTATTGTAAGAATGTATTACATTTTTAAATCTATTATCTTATTGATGGACACTTGGATTGTTTCCAGTTTTGACTATTATGAACAATATGATGAAATTAATATGGCTAAACAAATAATCACAGTACTATGAAAGTTTTATATATTTTAATTCTCTTGTGTAAATATCTAGGAATTAAGTTGTGAAATTATGGGAGGATACTTGCTTGCGAGAAATTACCAAGCAGCTTTCTAACTCTTTAACAACATTATTGCTCTGCTTGTGTTCCTCTTGTTGGCACCACTACCATCAAAAACTGTCTCCAAGGACTAAGCATGACTATTCATAGGCTTCATCTCATTTGTTTCTGTTCTTTTGGAAATCACAGTCTTTTACTACCTGCTGTCCAATGGCTGAAAATATTTATTTTATTTTCCCCCAGTTCTTTTCTAGATGCTTATGGCAAGAGGGCTAGCCCAGTACCAGTTACTTCACCATGACTGCACATATTGAATTGTCTAGTTGCCCCTTTGAGAAAAGGGTATTAAATTCTCCAAATAAGATGGTGCACATTTCTATTTCTCTCTTTAGTTCTTTCAGTCTTTGCTGTATGCTATTATTAATACATACACTTTTACAATTGTTGTGACTTCTTGATGTATTAAACCTTTTAAAATTAAGAAATGTCTGTTGTTATCTCTGCTCAGATGTCTTTTCTTGAATTTTACATTGTCTAATCTGATATGGCCACACCAGATTTCATAGGCTCACTGTTTACATGTATATATATATATATGTATATATATTTTTCCATCCTTGTATTTTCAATTATTTCTTTCTTTGTACTTAAAGTGCATCTCTTCTATAGAGTAGGGCTCAGCAAACTATGACCCCTGTCTAATCTAGGTCACTGTCTGATTTTATTAATAAAGTCTTATTTGAACACAGCATGTCTACTTTTTTTTTTTTTAAATATTGTCTATGCTGTTTCCATGCTAAAATGGCAGAGTAGAATTATTTGAATAAAAAAAAAATCAAGACTAAAGTATTTACAAAGTCGGCTGTTCAAACTTACCAGTTGCTCTTTGGAAACCCTGTACAGGGTTGCTATGAGACAATGGATTCCATGGCACTCAACAACAACAACAGTGTGGCACTGTAGGATAATGACTGGACTGCTAAACACAAGGTCAGCGGTGCAAATTTACCAGCCACTCCTCGAAAACCCTATACAGGGTCGCTCTGAGTTGGAACTGATTCAGTGGTACTTAACAGCAATATTTCTTTAAGAAAAGTTTGCTAACTACTGATATAAATTCTTTACTTAAGACTAAATTATTTTAATGTAATTTGACAATCTTTGCCCCTACATTGGCATTTTTAGCCCATTACATTGAACATAATAGATAAGGTTGCATATAAGACAACCATCTATTTGTTTTGTTGTTGTCCTATGCTCCTCTTTTCCTGCCTTATTCTGAGCATTCAAATATGTTTAATATTGCATTTTAGTTTTTCTACCATTCTAACTATACAACATTGTAGTGGTTACTCTAGGAATCACAATAAGAATTACTTAATTACAATACTCTATTCCTATAGAGGAGTTCTGGTTGTAGTGCTATAGGAAACATTGGACTACTAACTGAAAGGTCATTGTGCAAACCCACCAGCCATTCCTCAGAAATGCTACACAGGGTCACTGTAAGTCAGAACCGACTGGAGGGCATTTAATAACAACAATGTATGTATGGACTCCTGGTATGGTCCTCTAGGACAACCACTGGACTGTGAACCACAAGGTTGGTGGTTCAAATCCACCAGCAGCTCCTTGGAAACTCTTATCAGGGTCACTGAATCAGAATCAACTTTATAACACTTGACAATAGCAACAGCAATGTGTGTGTGTGTGTGGAGAGAGAGACTCATAGTGTGGTACTATAGGATCAGCACAGAACTTGGAACTACAAGGTCAGCGGTTCAAACCCACCAACTGCTCCTCAAAAACCCTATACAGTGTCACTATGAGTCAGAACCAACACAAATAATACACACACACACACACATACATATATGTTGTTGTTGTTACATATATAGACTGAATGAAAATATGAGAGCATGGTGGCTCCATACAATAAGCACTGGACCTTGAACCACAAGGTCCTCAGTTCGAGCACCAGTCACTCCTCAGAAGAAAGGTGAGACTTTCTGTCTCTACAAAGATTTAAAGCCTCAGAAATCCTATACAGGATCACAAAGAGTCAGAACCGACTCCATGGCACTTAACAACAACAACTAA
>NW_006408709.1:3533599-3535969 GCF_000296735.1 Chrysochloris asiatica | reverse complement strand
TGACCCTGAAGAGGAACTGACCTTACAGTCCAGTGCTTTATCCCACAGCACTACATGAGGACAACATATAAACATGTGTGTATGTATTTATGTATATGTGTGTGTATAGATTCCTGGTGTGGAACTATAGGATCAGCATTGGACTGTGAACCACAAGATTGGTAGTTCAAACCCACCGGCTGCTCCTCAGAAACCCTATACATGGTTGCTATGAGTTGGAACCAAATCAATGGCACTTAAGAAAAAAATATATATATATTAAACAGTTGGTTGTCTTTTAAAGAAATATTAAAATAGCATGTTGTATTTACCCACAGTTATACCATCTCTGTTTTTTTCATTTCTTGTATATCTGAATTTCCACCTAATGTCATTTCCCATCAACCTAGATGCTTCCTTTAATATTTCTTATAATGCAAATCTGCTAGTAATATATATATATTTCATTCATTTAGAAATATCTTTATTTTGCCTTGAAGAGTATTTTCACTGCATATACATTTCTTGATTAAGTTTTTTTCTTTAAGTATTTTAAGAATGTTCAGTGGTGTATCATCTGCATTTTTTTCTGATGAAAACATTTTTTTCTGATGAAACATCAGCTATCATTCCTCTTTGTTCATAATAATTTTTCTGTGGCTACTTTCAAATTTTCACTTTACATTTATTTTTGTGAACTTTTTGGTCTGCAAGTTTATAGATTTTAGCAAATGTTTGAGATGTTGCTCATTGTTTCTTCAAGCATATTATTTGCCCATTTTCTCTTAGCACTTCAGTTACACTTGCTGATCTTGTTGCACAGGTCACAGAGGACCTCTTCATTTTTCCCCCCTATTTTCTTGGTGGTGGTGTTGTTTAGTACCATTGAGTCAGTTCTGACTCATAGTGACCCTGCATAGGCCAAGGAGCAGCTGGTGAGTTGAACCACCGACCATGTGGTTCAAACTGACTGTACAGTCTAGTGCTTTATCCCACAATGCTGCATTAGGACTCCTATCCTCTTTTATTGAAATGTATAATTTATATTTCTTTGTCCACACATTCATTCACCCTTCTGCACCTCCAATATGATTAAGACCAATCAATAAATTACTCATTTCCAACATGCTTTTCAGTTGTAGAATTTCATTTTTTGCTTCCATTTACGGCTGCTGACATTTCCCATCTATTCTTTTATTATTGTCATCCTTTCTTTTAAGTCTTTGATTATATGTGTAATAGCTGATTTAAAGTTCTTACCTGCTAATTCCAACGTCTATATCATGCAAGGACATTCTCTGGACTTCATGTTACAGGTTTTTCTTTTCTTCTCATACCTGGTAAAGTCTTGCCTGGACTTTGTGGATTATATGTGATAGAGACTAGAGATTCTGTTATCTCCTTCTAAAGACTGTGGTGGTTTTGTTATTGGTGTTGTTGTTTAGCTACCAGTGAGATTACAGACTGATCATCTTGATCTTGTAATGATTAATTTTATATTTTGTTATGGCACATTTGTTTTAAGATGAATATCTATTCCTGACATAGTCTTTACTGGGACTTTCTCAGGTTTCAGGAGAAAGACTAAAATGTTTGCCAAAACACTGTGGTCTTGGGTTAGTTTTAATTCATGTTTGCCTCAGCTGTTACGTGGTAGGATTGACTCCCAAAGAATTTTCTTGACTATCATCTTTATGGAAGCTGATCACCAGAAATTTCTTCTGTAGTGCCACTGGTAGGTTCAAACTATGAAAAATTGGTATATCAAATCCTCTTTAGAAGTTGTAGATGTTGTTAAGTTCTCTCAAGTCAGATTCCGTTTCCAGGAGGCCTGATATGGTGCTGCGGGTTAATGCAGTGGACTGCAAAGTCAGTTTGAACGACGTCAGTGGTTCAAGCTCACTAGTTGGTCCTCAGAAACCCTATACAAGGTTGCTATAAGTAGGAACCAACTCCATGGCACTTCACAACAATAACAAAACAGTTCCCAAGAGGTGGCTTGGTGGATTTGACCACCGACTGTGGTCATCAGTCCAGTGCTTATCTTATAGCACCACACAAGGACTCCTTCCTTAGGAGTTGTTAATTACAACTCATAATGACCCTGTATAGATAGGGTTTCCAAAGAGCAGCTAGTGAGTTTGAACTGCTGACCTTATGCTTCAAAGTTCCTTAGAAGTTGTGGTTGTTGTTGTTGTTGTTATGTGCCGTGGAGTCGCTTCCGACTCATAGTGAGCCTGTACAGGGTTTCCGAGGCTGTAAATCTTTACGGGAGCAGAAAGCCTCATCTTTCAAGGTCAGCAGTTTGAAACTACCAGCTCTTCCATGGGAGAAAGATGAGGCATTCTGCTCCCATAAAGATTTACAGCCTAGGAAACCCTGTACAGGGTC
>NW_006408709.1:3508532-3531408 GCF_000296735.1 Chrysochloris asiatica | reverse complement strand
TGATAACCATTTTGACCTTTTCCTTCTTTCTTGTCTTCTTAATGACTTTTTGCTCTCTTCATGTATGATGTTCTTGATGTCATCCCACGACTCTTCTGGTCTTCGGTCTTTAGTGTTTAATGCATCAAATCTGTTCTTCAGATGGTCTCTATAAATAATAAATAAATACATTTAAACAATACTGTGCATTTTATTTTCTATTGACCGAAATAGAAATCCTTAGAGTAGTGTTGTTAAATGACAAGTTAATATTTAACATTTTTTACTTGTTTGCTCAATGATACACTATCATGGGGGGAAAAAAAAAGTTCTCATTACCCTGTTTTGTAATTGCTTAAAACATGGTGTTTTAATAATGTTGTTGTTGTTAAGTGCCATGGAGTTGTTTCCGACTCATAACAACCTTGTATAGGGTGTCACTGATGTGTTTGAACTACCAACCTTGGTATTCAAACAACCTTACAGTCCAGTGGATAAGCACTGGACCACACAATTGATTTGAATTAAAAAAATTTAAAAAAACCTGACATTTCAAACCCATCAGCTGCTCCTCAGTAACCGTATAAGTCAGAATAACAACAGCAAATTGTATATTCCAAGTATTATATCATTTTCTAATTTTACCCTGCTCACAGAGATTGTGAATATTTCACACATATGATAAATGCAGAGAGCACAGAATTGTAACTCTCACCTATTATAAATGCTCTAAATCTCATATGTTCAATAGAATAACAATAGAGCAAATTTCCATCTGTTATCATTGGTCATCATTGCAATCACTTCTGGTTTGGTAAAGCTGTTGTATGTAAATACTAGAAGAATTAAGGTATGTATTTATGCATATAATTTGTGCCATGTTTTTTGAAGGGATTGAAATAAGATATGACTCATGTTCTGTCATTTCAATGTAGTATTTCTCTATTTAACCTCATCTGTAAAGAAGCAGCAAAGTATGTACCATAGTGCAAAACAGTAATATCATTAAAAAGTTGTTGTTATTAAGTGCCGTTGAATAGGTTCTGACTCCTAGAGACCATGTACAGAGTTTCTGAGAGTAGTGAGTTTAAGTCACTGACCTTGTGATTCGAATGACCCTGCAATCTAGTGCTTATCTTATAGCATCACACTATTACATTATCAAAAAGAAGTGTGCACATAAGTAGATGTAAATTGTAACAGGTCAGTTAGGAAGTCTTTGGGTGAAATATGAGGCTTTCTGCTCCCATAACGATTTACAGCCTCAGAAACCCTATACAGGGTCACTATGGGTCGGAACTAACTCAACGGCACTTAACAACAACAATGGGTAAAAAAATAGAGTACTGGTGTGGCACTGTAGGTAAAGCACTAGATTGTTAATAACAAGGTCAGTGGTTCAAACCCACCAGCCACTCCTCAGAAACTATATGCAGGGTTGCTATGAGTCAGAACCAACTCAATGACACAAAACAAAACAAAAATGGATAAAATATAAGTAAAGTATAGCCCCTTATTCTCACTCAGCTTATCATTATCTCAAGGAGACTAATAATGTTGGCTAGATGTTGAAACTGCATCAGGCAAAAAACTGAAAACTTGGCTGAACCTCTGAAAGGAAATCTTGAATCTATCTGTATTTAATGGATGAAGAATGTGTTACCTACTGGCATTTCAATCAGAAGCCCTAGAACTCCATACTATAAAAATGTCATTAAGTAGAGGTAGACTAAATCTAACAAAAACTTCAACTGACTCACAAGCTAGCTCAATCCTTGACTAACTTGGGTGATCAACTCCTTACCATATCTGCTTAACAAAGAAAAAGAAAAAGCTTATCTGTTAGAAAATAACAGTGTGTGGAGTCTCTATAGTTCCTTTCTACATAATGTTAGGCGAAAATAAATAAATAAACAAAAATAAAAAACAGATTATATATGCAAAAAATGAAGAAAACATAATCGGTAATATAGAGAGAAATTAAGAGAAGCAGACCTATAGATGATTTGGATAATGTAGTTAACAGACAGGATAGTAAAAGAACTATAAACCGTAAGAAGGGACTTCAAAAAGTTTGTGAACAAATTCCATTGTCTTTCTATTGCATTCTTCTATGAATTTTTGAAGCTCCTCCTATATTGTTGCTGTTGTTGTTGCTGTTAAGTGCCATTGACTTGGTTTCTACTCATCGCGACCCTATGTAGTACTTCCACAGAGTGGATCGTGAGCTTGAACCAATGACCTTGAGGTTCAAGCTGACTTTGTGGCCAAGTGCTTAGTATTTTTTTTTTTTAAGGTCAAAATACATGGAAGGATGCAGAATTTCACTAGAGAATTTAATTCTAGTTTAGATAAGATTTAAATTGACATTTTATAGCTGAAAAATATAACATTAAATTTTAAACATGCAATAGATAAATTTAATATAACTTAACAAGTTATCCATAGTAAAATACCCAACAAGGGAACTGGAAAACAAATTAATAATAATAATAATAATACCCACCTAAATAGAAGTACAGAGGCCAAGAAGAGAATAGCTAGACAGACAAGAACATAAGCGACCCATTGGGGCACACACAAAAGGGCTAATTTAAATATAACGGAAATCTTAGAAGGCAATAATGTAAGAATGCTCATTACTTAAAAAGAATCGATTTATTTACCATGGTTTTTACAAAACAGCATACTATATACAACAATGAGAATAACTAATCTCTTACTACATGTAACATTCTGAATAAATCCCACAAACATAATTTTGAGCTTTTAAAAATAGACATAAATCTGAAACTCAAAATAAATGTATGAGCAGGCATGTAAGCTTACTGGTGACCACACTGGTCTACTGGTGAATGGAAATGGGGGAAAGCAGCAATGAAGATATGGGCTGATTTTGAACATGTTCCATAAACTCCTGTCAATCTTGAGATGAGAGAGAAGAGAAAGGGCTGGTTGATCCAAAATGTGGTGAAACTTGGGGACTCCTAAGCCCAGGGACAAGGACCTAACCACAGAGGGCTTAGAGCTGAGACTGAAGTGACCAGCTGTTATGAAGTAAGGGGAGATGCACAAGAACACCCAAACTTGCAGATAGTACCTATTTGACCTAGCTTCAATGGCTTGGTCATCAGAATGTGACTAGAAAAAGATAAAGAAATTTGTTAAAGGAAGCAAGTGTAAATTGCTACAATTTGATGAACTTGACCTATACTTATGGATGTAGTAGGTAAAAATACTAACTGAGAGGGAAGGAGTCTTCGTACCAAGGATCAAGCCTAGCCCTTCTGTACACAGGGTTGATAGGGACAGGCAACTTAGACACTGTCTGCCTAAAATGGGGGGCTATAAAGGCATGAAGTGACAGGCTTACAAGGTTTCTACAGTGAATTTAGTTTCAGAGTGTGCAGAAAAAAGTAGAGTCCCCATTGATTAGTTTTCATGTTGTCTAGATGGGTCTGGTGAAAGGGGATGGGGATAAGATTCTTATGATTCAATAGTGAGTAATTGTTGCCATGACTAATTGCGACTGTCACAACTATAAAGGTAGAAGTTTTGTAACATAAAGGAGGGAGTAGTTAAACTTACATTTCAGAAACAGAGTACCCTAGGACCATCAATCGAGAAGAGCATGAGCAGAATGTGGAACCCTATCCAGAGAAGCAGTGACACCAGAGATGGAGGCAGAGATGAGGACATGGAAAGATAGAGCAGCTGAGGACTCTATAGAAAGGCTGTGTGCTGGTGGCCAGGAGGCAGGCTTGCAGAATGTGCCCTCTGGTTGTTTAAATTATTGTATTTTCCTGAGTAGTTTGTGTACACCAAAAAAACATAAAAAACAGAGGAAATAAAAGTAAATACTGTGAATGATAATGCATGGAGGTGATTGTAATCATTGCAATGAAATGAAATATGTTAGGATGAGTGCAAACCAATGTTCTTCCATGTAAACTATCTCAATTAACAATAAAAGCTTAAAAATAAATATATATGTGTGATTCAATCTCTATCTATATATATAATGTATATATATGTCTCTGTATATAAATTAATAAAAATAGTAAAACCTAAACTAACATAAAGGGGGGAGTAGTTAATCTTACAATCCAGGACCAGAAGACCTACCAAGTTAATTTAACTGTAATTTGTTCTGTTATTAGCCAAGGCTCACAATGGTTGTGTGTAAGAGATTTAAAATAGTTGCTTTTCAAGCATATGTCAATTTGAGCTTTATATCTTTCAAAGTCGAAAATGTATGTGTCATTATGTTAATATTTATTTAATTATTTTATAGGAGTGCATCAAAACATGTAAACAAGGATCTTGGTAATCTGGAGGAAAACAAGAAGTTAGAAGAAAACAATCACAAAGCAGAACCCTAAGAGAGAAAGTATTATAGTTGCCCAGGTGGGTAGGTTGTATGAGGTTTATAAAAATGACTCCCAGAGAAGTGTAAAAGAGAAAGTCTAGACAGTAAGATGTTTCATAATTACAACTTTCTAAACAAGTAAATAGTTTTTCAGAAGAAAACTTTTGTGACTCAGCAAGGTGTTCTCTGAAAAATGAAATCTCACTAGTTTCCCAATCCTCAAAAAATCATTAATCTTCAAATAATCAAAATAAAAATCTTAATATTTCATTAACGTTTTGTCTCCTAATGCCAAAAACTTTGCTGAGTTCAAAGTAACTTTATTTTATAAATTGGCATTTGGATAGAATAAGAGCAGATTCTAATGTCTTAACAATTATTAATCTAATTTAAAATATAAAAATTTCAATCTAAGGATTTATTATACAGATAAACATGAGATAAATGTGAGTATACTTATATATCCAATTCCCAAATCACATTAAAAAAAAAGATGAACTTGTGCATGGGTGTATAACTGTAGATCTGCTTTTGTAGCTATAGTACATATGTGTGTGTATACACATATATGCATAAGTATGTATGTGTAATGGGCCCTGGTGACTTAATTTCTAATCGCTTGACTGCTAACTGTAAGGCTGATGTTTCAATCTCAGCCAGTGTCCATAGGAGAAAAGACCTGATTATCTGCTCCCAGAAAGATTATTATTGTTTTGTGGTTGTTGTTAAGTGCCGTCTAGTTGGTTCCGACTCATAGCAACCCTGTATAGGGTTTCCGAGGAGCAGCTGGTGAGCTTGAACCACTAACCTTGCAGTTCAAATGGCTTTGCAGTCCGGCACATTAACCCACAGCGCCACACCAGGACTCCTGGTAAATAGTCAATAATGACTCCTAGTGACCCAGAGGACACAGTAGCACGGACACATAGGACTTTCAAGGCTATCATCTTTACAGGAGCAGACTTCCATGCATTTCTCCCATGGAGAAGCGGGTGGGTTCAAAATTGATCTTTCAGTTAGCAGCCTAGTGCTTATCACTCTGCCACTAGGGCTTCTTTCATAAATATTACAGTTCAATAAACCCTATAACCCATCTAACCTCCTCTCATCAAGTGATTTCTGACGCAAAGTAACCCTATAGGACAGAGGAGAACTATCCCCTAGGATTTCTGAAGCTGAAAATCTTTACAAAAACAGACTGTCTTACCTTTTTCTATGCAACAACTAGTAGGGCCAAATAGCCAACCTTTTGGTTAGCAGCCTATTACTTAACCCAATGCACCACAAGGGATCCTTAGGTTCTCTAAGAGTCAGAATCAGCTCAAGGTTGCATATGCATGTATATGTATATAAGTATGTATGCAAATGTATGTGTGTATAATATTATCAATATTATATATATTGCATATACAATATAGCTGTGTCTTTGTGGTTTTTAACGCACTCTCAAGCAGATGGTATTGTCACTTGCAGTTGGAGTTGTTTTCTTTTTATTCATATTCTACTGAACCAGCAAAAAAGGAGCCATTTTGACAAATTATTTTGTGTGTCCTTGAGAATAACCTGAATCTTACCACTATGTTGTAAGAATCCATAACAACCACAGTAAACTTTGAGTTCATTATAAATAAACCGTAAGTCCCAACTTTAGTAGATTACCTTAGTTAATTCCATAGTAAGAATGGGGGCCATGGCAAAGAATTTTAATTGGTAAAAAATATGAATACTGGAATCCTCTCCCATTCTGCTTTCCATTGAAAGCCAAGCTTGGGATGATTTGACCCACATTTTTTATTTGTTTGTTTTTCTAAAGTTCTACACCCCCCCCCCAGTATTTTATAAACATAATTTTTTTGCCTTGTAGTCTTTGAAATTTGAGGCTTTAAGACAAACCTCACAAAATGGAGTATGATTTGAATAAGTGCAGTTTTTTAAACTTAAAAGAAAAAAAATGAAATCTTTTTCTGAGGAGCCTTATAATCTTTGTATGAATTAAGCCATTTTCACACACACACAAAAAAAAACCCTCAACGGTTTCTAATTTCTTTTTCTTTGTTTTTTTATTGAAAGGATACAGCAATACCTGGGATTAGAGGTAGGCTCAGGGAAAGAGCATTTTATAAAAAGGTTCCTATTGAAGTAATTCCTGTCACTTTTACTCAGGGCAGATTACTCAATAAACAAAGTAAGCATGGGTTTACTTGTGTCTAATTAGTGATCTGTAGTGAACGATTTCACCATATTGCCTTGCTTACTGGGTACTCCATACTTGTCAAGGATTATAAATTTGAAAACAGGCTTTGATTCTATAGGGTGGTGATGTGGGATTGGGAGGGAAACAAATGTCAACCATAAATAGAAGCTCCTTTATGTGATAAATTGTGAAAATGTTCCCTGTAGATTAGTAACTAAGGATCAGTAGGGCATGTTTACCTTGTCTTTTGGGTAGTTCAACACTGTTTTTAGTGTAAAGCCACTCTTTGTGGTAAAAAAAAAAAGAAACTTCTGTGATAGCTAATTTTTTTTTCATTATTTCAGAGAAAAAACCCATATAGAGCAATGGAAGCATGAACGTGGATTGTATTTAAGACACATACAAAGACATTGACAGCAATTCATGGTTCAAGTATTAAGCAGTTTATTCTACGAAGCTGTCACAGGATATTAGAGAATTATCTCAAGTAAAACAATGAAGTGAAATGATTAACAATAACAACAAATTTTGGCAGCCATGATAATAGGTCATATGTTGTGTTTGGTTTGTTTTTTTTGTTTTTGTTTTTTTTTCTTCGGTAAATGTCTGCACTGAGGATTTCTTTTTGGTTTGCCTTTTATGTAAATTTTTTACGTAGCTATTTTTATACACTGTAAGCTATGTTCTGGGAGTTGCTGTTGATCTGATATATAAAGGAATGTTTTTATTTCAGTTGTTTGTATGGATAATCTGAGCAGGTTCATTTCTGATTCTGATTGCTATCAGTAATACCCCCAACTTTATCACAAGCCCTTCAAACCCAAAGGTGGCAGCTTGTGAAGATTGGGGACACACATATTGTGCTTGTCAAAAGTGTGATTGTTTTTTATCACAAAGTAAGTGGAGGCTGAGAGTCTGATTAAAAAGCAGATCAGTTTGTTCTGTGTATGTGCCACCAGCTGACTCTCAGAAGCAGAATCACACATGCACATGGACACCCATACATAATAATGGTACTCTCAAACTGACAATGTGCCCATTGTGAGACAGGAAAAAAAAAAAATGGGGTGTCACTTATCTTTAGAGACACCTGCTAGTAAATTATTTTTCATCAAAATAATAAGCAAATCAATATGTGAAATACAATTTGGAAAAATCACGGATAACATTTCCACTTTCATTAATCACAATGTAAATCACCATAATTCAAAATTGGTTTTAAATCCTTTGGGTTATCCACTGCCTTAAAATTGTACCTATTTCTTTAAAAAAAAGATGTCAGTCAGAATTGGAGATTTTTAACAGTGGTCATTATCAAAGCTGTGTTATTTTCCACAGAATATAGAATATATATTTTTTTCGTGTGTGTTTTTGTTAACTACGCTACAGATATTGAATGCACCTTGAGATAATTTAGTGTTTTTAACTGGTACATAATTTATCAAAAAGTACATGAAAGTGTAATAATAAAATGTCTATGTATCTTTAGTTACATTCAGATTTGTAACTTTATAAACATGTTTTATGCTTGAGGAACTTTTTAGGGCAGTAATAAAAAATGGAAACTTTTTGAAGTAGACTGGATATGGGCCAATAGTTACTTGTGATTAGACTTTTAAACTTTGCTCTTTCAAGCAGAAGCTTGGTTTCTGGGAGAACATTGCAAGCCATTTTTTGTCCCAGGATTTATATAATTTTTTAGAAAAAATGAACATCAGATTTCCACGTATAAAACTGTATTCTTTGTGGGGAGGAAGGAAAACTGGTGTTTGTTTTCAGACTTATAGAATAAAAACTAAGAAGGCAATGAAAATCAATTGAAGATTAAAGTCAGAAGGCAATTATGAATAAAATTTTGCCACTTCTGCATTATTTAGTAACACACATTATTGTACATTTGTAAGCCGTTTACTGTCTAGGCAGTAGTAACTGAGTTTTATAAAAGCTTCCTATAGTACATTGGTATGGATTAAATATATAAAATATCCTATTAGACTCAATGCTGTATAAAATATTATGGGAAGAAAGAAAATATGTTATTTTTTCCCTAAACTTTGATTTATCGAAGTTTCATTTGGCAGGGAAAAAAAATCGAATCTTGGTCAACATTTAAACCAAAGTAAAAGGGGAATAACCAAAGTTATTTGTTTTGCATGGCAAAGCCATTCTGTTATCTCTGTAAATACTGTGACTTCTCTCTCTTTTTTTTTCATGTTTCTTTAGAATTTTGTTAAAGAAATTCTAAAATTTTTAAACACCTGCTTACCGCAAATAAACCATGAACACTAAAAAAATCATTTTCATATATATATATTTTTTTTTTTTTCCCTTTTTTTCTCTGGTGTAGGAAATCAAAGCTTCAAAGTCTAACTCCTAAGTCGTTTTGCAGAAAGAAGCAATGTAACAATAGAAAGAGAGGGCTATACTGCAATTATTTCTTGGCTTCTACTTGCAATGGTTAAGTAATCCCAAATATAGCTATCAGAACCTAAAGAAAAGATTATGAGAACTGGAGGGCCATGTACAAAAAGCAGAAAATTTGCTGGGGAAATGGCACAGTATTATTACCATCGAATCAATGTCTGCATTGTGTAATGGCAGCCACATGCCCTGAAATACCGGGAAGAAGATCATTCACAATCTTCCACTTTTGAAATTTCGTCTCTCCAATTTAACTCTTTGACAACAGCAGACAGGTTTTGCCAGTTCAAGGTTCACTCCATATCTGTGATTACAGGAATTGTATGTGGAAATGGATTAACATACCTGTCTATGCCTAAAAGAAAATAAAACTGAAATATGTCTTCACATATCTCTCACAGCTGTCTGCCTCTTGTCTTAGGAAGTTCATGTATAGAAAGTAACTTTCTTTATTAAAGAATGGGAATACACAGTGATTCTTCATCTTTTTGGAGTGGAAATATGAAAAATAAAATTGTCCATGCCTGCCTACTATCCAGATGGGCCACCTTCATTAGTCCTAAATTCCATCAGCAATTAATTGTATAATGTGTCTTCTGAATCTTCAGTTGATAGGATTATACTAAACATGGGTTATCTGTGCGGCTGTACTGAAAATTCAATTAAGAGGACATTTCCCTAATTCTTCACACCTGTCATTACATACCAAATGGTTTGCTATTTGACATTTCCTAGGCATGAACTTTCACAAAAATGCTTTCCCTTTTAAAAACAGTAAATTCAGCCATGTGTACCAGAGAAGGAAATTTGTATTTCTTGAGCCCTTACTATGAGCTAGGATCATAATGTTGTTAAGTGTCATTGAGTCAGTTGCAATATATTGTAACTCTGTATAGGATATGGAAAGGAGCTCTGGTAGCATAGTGGTTACGAGTTGGGCTGCTAACATCAAGGTCAGCAGTTCAAACTACCAGCTCTTCTGTGGGAGAAACATGAGGTTTTCTGCTCCCATAAAGATTTACAGCCTCAGAAACCCTATACAGGGTCACTATGAGTCAGAACCAACTCCACAGCACATAACCAACAAACCATATGATATCTAAGGAGCAGCTGGTGGGTTTGAACCACCGACTTTGTTGTTAACCATCTAGTGTTTATTCTACAACACAAAACCAGGACTCTGGTTTAATACATTACCTTATTTAATCCTTAACAATTGTAAATATTATTAAATTTCCCCTAGTTAGCAGCTGAAAACAGAGCTAGAGAGTTTCCATAACTCTAAAGTACAATTAACTCCTAATTAGATAAACTTGATATCAAACTAGATTGGATTCCAAAATCCATGCTTGACAGTCTACTATAGTTCCCAAACTTCCTCTAAAGAAATCCTCCTTTCCATAACATGTAAACCTCCTCTCCTAATATGTAAACCTGGGAAGAAGTACAGCCACAATGCTCCTTAAAAGCCAAGATGGCCAGACTTTGTCACTCATACTTCAGACATATCAGGTGGAACCAGCCCCTGGAGAAGGATATCGCATTTGGTAAAGTGGAGGATTGGAAAAAAGGGGAAGACCCCCCCAACCAAATGGATTGGCACAGTGGCAGCAGCAATGGGCTCAAATGTAGCAACAATTATGAGGCTGACATGAGACTGGGCAGTGTTTCATTCTGTTGTGCATAGGCTCACTATGAGTAGGTACCAACTCAATGACCCCTAACAACAAAAACCTGAGAAATATTAGTTGCCACATAAGTAAGCTCTTCCATCTCTAAAGGAAAATTCCAAGATGTTCAAGTCATATAATAGGTCATATTGTGTTATTTTCAACTATATTTGGATTAAATTTATCAGACAGTACTCTGTATATGCAGTCCTGGTGTTATACTGTAGAATATGCATGGAAGAAAGATTACTGCCTCGGAAACCCTACACAGGGTTGCTATGGATTGGAATTGACTCCACAGCACCTAACAACTTTGTTAGTGATCCTATATACAACATAGTATACTGTGCAAAACAGAACAAAACACTGCCTGATCCTATGCAATCCTGCATATCACTGTGTCAAACCATTTCCTTGGGGTGGAGTGAGGAGTCTCCTTTTGTTTTCGCCTATACTGCATATTGCTATCATACACTAAGTGCCTATTATGAGACAAACACTGTACTGATTAATTTACATTTCATTAAATTTTCTCAACATTCTGATAGAGGTATTGTTATTTCCATTTTATAGATGTAGACAATGCAAGCAACTTCATCTACAATCACTAACACAGGAGGTAGTTGAGTCAGATCCCACTCTCAAGACACCAAAGTTCAGGGAACTCTATTCACTATTGTTTATTATCTCCATTCTAAGATTGTATATTTATCTCTGCTTGGGGAGGGTACCAAAATGATGACTATCAATGACTCATCTACTTGTTTTCCCATGTATGTATTGGCATTCATATTCAAAATAACATGAAAACAAAAGAAAATATGTGCAAAGTGCTTTGAAAATAATAAATTATTTAATAAATGTTGTTAAGTGCCGTCGAGTCAGTTCCAACCCATAGTGACCCTGTTTATGGTTTCTGAGGAGCAGCTGGTGAGCTTGAACCACCGGCTTTGCAGTCTGGCGCATTAACCCACAACGCTACACCAGGACTCCTGCCACACCAGAACTCCTAATAAATGTTAGGAGTTTTTAATTATTATTATCCTAGCGTGGCATTGTCTATTAATGCACTGGACTGCAAAGTTGGTTTGAACTGGACTGTAAGGTCGGTGGTTCAAATTCACCAACTGCTCCTTGGAAACCCTATACACAGTTGCTATGAGTTGGGACCCACTCAACAGTACTTAACAAAAACACAACAAATGTGTACTATTTTAAAAATCAGTGTGGTAGATTAGGCTTCACAGTTTTTAATTATTATCATCCTACTGTGGCATTGTCTGTTAATGCACTGGACTGTAAGGTCGGTGGTTCAAATTCACCAACTGCTCCTCGGAAACATGGTTGCTATGAGTTGGAACCCACTCAACAGCACTTAACAAAAACAACAAATGTGTACAGGTCTGCTACATGCAAGGTTGGTGGTTCAAACCCTCCAGAGTTCAAACATTCCTTGGTGGTGGTGGTGTGCCGTGGAGTCGGTTCTGACTCATAGTGACCCTGTACAGGGTTTCTGAGGCTGTAAATCTTTACGGAAGCAGAAAGCCTCATCTTTCTCATGTGGAATAGCTGGTAGTTTCAAACTGCTGACCTTGCGGTTCTCAGCCAGATTCGAAACCACTACGCTACCAGCCACTCTTTGGAAACCCTATAAAGGGTCACTATGAGTCAGCCGACTCAACAGCACTTAACAATAACAACCACATGTGTAAGGAATCAAGTGTAATCAAGTGTACTATTTTAAAAATCAGTGTGGTAGATTAGGCTTCACAAGCATAATACTGTGACAACAACAAAAACATGTCAGTTAAAAAAATCAGTGTGGTAGATTAGGCTTCACAAGCATAATACTGTGACAACAACAAAAACATGTCAGTTAAAAATACTTCTTTCTATAATCTAAGCTTCATAATAAAAATTAATTGTAAAACCCACTGTATCAAGGTCATATGAAGCAAGAAAAATAATTCATTTATTTTTCCCCACAACCACTACACTGTCTTCACTGATTCACCATCCTCATTCTAATTAAATTTTCCTTCTCCTAAATATTTTCCCACTTTTATATTTTCCTTATAAATGCTTCTCACATACACAAATCTTCCTTGAGGATGAATGCACAGACACAGGACTCAAAAAAAGATTTCATTCTCAAGTAATTTGCCTTGTCCCTGGTTAGGCAAGGTTTTATCCTGATGTCTGAGAAACTGAATGAGAGAAATTATGTTCAATTATATAAATACATGCACATACAGTCATGTAAATGTGTGCATAGAAATACCCATGCATGCATGTATGCACACATTTTTGGCTACTTTACCTCATTTTCTGCAAGGAAGGGTGTATGATATGTTTTTCAGGAAAGGAATTATTTGAAGAACTATAAAATATTTTTCAAATAGAAAGCAGTTATGGAATGGAAATGTCCCTTTATTTATAAATATTAATATTTTGGTGGGAGACATTCTTAAGTAAAACAGATATAATAGCACATTATATCTAATAGCTGCAATTAAATTTGTAAAAGTACATCTGATTTCCAGGAGTTTTGGTAGCATTGTACGATAAGCACTGGACTATGAACCAGAAGGTTCATAACTACCAGCCACTCCTCAGGAGAAATATGAGTCTTTTTGCTCCAGTAAAGTTTTACAGTCTCAGAAACCTTGTACTGGGTCACTATAAGTCAAAATCGATTTGATGGCAATAAGTGAGAGTAATTTTATAGACTCAATATCCTGGTGTGGCACTACAGGATAAGCACTGGACTTCAAAGTGGGTTTGAACCACAAGGTCAGCAGTTCCAACTCACCAGCAGCTCCTCGGAAACCCTACAGTGGGTGGCTATGAGTTGGAGCCAACTTAATGACACTTAACAACAACATACTGTAGTCCTGGTGTGGTGCTGTAGGATGTGTGCCAAACCACTAACCACAAGGTCAGCAGTTCAAATCCATTAGCTGCTCCTTGGAAACCCTATACAGGGTCAATCTGAGTTGGAGCCAACTCACTGGCAGTTAAAAACAACATACTCTAGAATGGTATAGGATCAGTCATTGTTTCATTTTGTTGTACATAAAGTTACTATGAGTCATATTCAATTCCCAGGCACCTAACAACAACATATTACAAAAAGCAAATTAGGACCTCAACAGCTAAGGAAATCATTAGAATCTTTGGGAATCCTTATATTAGCAAAGAGTAGAGGCAATGGTCTCCAAAAGTTCCAACATTTGATTAAATATGCCTTTGAAAGCTGTTAGAAACTCAATTTGGACCACTTGGAAGCTAAATAATCAAAATGAAATTTCAACTTTTCCCTTCAATATTTTCCTTCTGGTTCTTTGTTTTTAGGTTGTTGTTGTTACTGTTGCTGCTAAGTGTTATTGAATTGGTTCTGACTCATCGTGATCTGTTACTGGGTTCCAAGGGGTGGCTGGTGGGTTTGGCCTGCCGAACTTGTGGTTTGCAGTCCAATGCTTATCCAACAGCACCACACCAGGAGTCCATGATAAATGAAGCTTCAACTAACTGTTTAGATTACTGTCTTGCTTTCCAGAACATCTGAGATGTTCACTTTCATAAAAACAGAGGATAAAATTTATGAAGTCTTATATAATTCTTTGAATTCTCATCAGTAAAACAATCACATTCTTGGTGAAATAATTGCTTGAAAATTGATTCACAGCACTATCTTCAAAATGACTTATTAAGGAAATGGAATATTTATGCTAAGGAAAGTTTCTAAGAATGACTATGAGTCCTCACATGCTAAGCTGTTAGTAAAAAACAAAATTACTTACAAATCTTGTTTTCTACTATTTTATTGATAATAACAGCTAAGTTCTTTTTTAAATTTGATTTGAGTTACCTTAACATAGCTTTAAAATAGCCTTTGTATTGAAAGGAAAATAGATATTAATTTTGAGTCAAATTACAAAAAGAAAAATTTTTTTAAAACATTAACATACAGTTATTGTCTTGCAATTTTTCTTTTTAAGCAACCTTCTTGCTTTATATATAATAGTTGCAAAACAGTGCTTAAAAGATGAGTTTAGGGGCATATTGCAATAACATACACATAAACAACATACTTTTGTGGTTGTTGTTATCATGCCATCCAGTCAGTTCAGATTCATAGTGACCTGTATAGGGCTTCCAAGGAGTGACAGGTGAATTTGAGCTTCTAACCTTGTGGTTAGCAATCCAGTGCGTGTCCTACAATGCTATACCAGGACTCCTAAACAACATGATAGGATTGCCCCAATTTTCCAACTGACAGATTTTTTTTTTTTCAGATAAATGTGAATTTGTTATTAATTCATTGCTTTGGTTTTAACTTTTCTTCAATGAAATAAAATAAAGTCATTAATAACCAATATGAGGGGTCAAAGTTATGAAAATTTCATAGACATAACTAAACACCTGGAGGAAATGAGTCACAGGGTCTGGAGGTTCAAGAACATGGGCTCAGGCACATCAAAGACAATTGGCCCAATATAATCCCCAAAGACAATGTTTCTTACTATGGTGAGAATTGACTAGGGTCTTAAAAGATTGTGAGCTGTCATCTAAGATCCAACTATTAGTCTTTCCCTGATAATCAAAGATTCGTGGAAACAATTAGCCCACAGGACTAATGGACCACTTGAACACAACTGTGAAACCAGAAGAATTAGATGGTGTCTTGTTACCGCCTTCTCTGAAAATGATTACATTAAAATGTGGGACAAAACTGTAGTATAAAAACTCAAAATCATAAGAATCCATGTTTACTGCTTGGATAAACGTGTATGGAACTCCTGAGACTGTGGCCTTTAGTCACCCTTCAGATCTGCAAATGAACTCAGTTTTCAGCCAAACAATGTTGTCAAGTGTGGTCTTGGTCCTGACTCATAACAACTCTGTATAGGGTTTCCACAATATAAACATTTGCAGGAGCCGAAAGCCTCATCCCGCAGAACAACTGGAGGACTCAAACCACTGACTTCATGGTTAGCATACAGAACAAACTGCTCCCTATATAACATCCAAACAATAGACAGGTCTATAATGGGAACAATGACACTGTAGAATAATCAACCACTTGAGATCAAAAGGGAAGCATTTGCTCTAGGGCAAATCAAAAGAGTTAATAAAGATGGAGAAATGGAAACAGGAAACACATGGAGAAAGTGAAATCATTGATGTTATATTGAGAGAATTGTAGTCAATGAGATGAAATGAAATATGTGTGAATTGTTGAATGGAAAACTGCTCAGTAAACCCCTCACCCAAGTCACAATAAAAAGTTTATATATGTGTGTGTGTGTTGTATACATGCTGGTTAAATATATATATATGTTGGAACCTGTACATAGAAAAAAAGATACAGTGGTTTGAACAGAACAAGGGGGCACTGAATGGTTTAAAATCAAGAAAGGTGTCTGCTATGGTTGTATTCTTTCACCATACTTATTCAATCTGTATGCTGAGCAAATAATCCAAGAATCTTAATTATATATATATATATAAACATGGTATCATGATTGGAAGAAGACTAACTAGCAACCTGTGCTGTGCAGATGATACAACCTTGCTTGCTAAAAGTGAAGAGGACTTAAAATACTTATGATGAAAGTCACAGACCACAGCCTCCCATATGGGTTGCATCTCTGTATAAAGAAAACAAAAATCCTTACAAATGGACCAGTACATAACATCAAGATAAATGGAGAAAAAAAACTGAAGTTGTCAAAGACTTCGTTTTCCTTGTATCTATGAACCACAGTCATGGAAGAAGCAGTAAAGAAATCAAACAACATATCACATTAGCAAATCTGCTGTACAAGACCTCTTTAAAGTGTTCGAGAGAAAAGATGTCAGTTTGAGGAATAAAGTGCACCTGATCCAAACCATGGTATTTTTAATAGCTTCATATGATTGTGAAAGTTGGACAATGAATAAGGAAAACCATAGAAGAATTGATAAATTTGAATTATGGTGTTGGAGGGGAATATTATAACATGGACTGCCAGAAAAGCAAACAACTCTGACTTGGAAGGATAGCAGCCAGCATACTCCTGAGAAGCCAGGATGGCCAGACTTTGTCTCTTATACTTTGGACATATTATCAGGAGGGACCAACATCTGGAGAAGAACATCATTTAAGTAAAGTGGAGGGTCAGCAAAAAAGAGGAAAACCCCCAATGAGATGGATCAGCACAGTAGTAGCAGCAATGGACTCAAGAGTAGCAATGATTGTTACATTGGAGCAGGACCGGGCAGTGCAGTGTTTCATTCTGTTGTTCATAAGGTTGCTATGAGTCAATACTGACATGACAGCAACATACATACAATATAGTTAAGTGCTGTAGAGTTGGTTCTCACTCAAGTATGAATCTAGGGATATTTGAAATTGTCCAAAAACGAAATGGAATACATAAACATCGATATCCTAAGCTGAAATGGATTGGTACTGCTCATTTTGAATCTGACAACCACCAGGTTTACTATGCTGGCAATGGCAAATTGAAGAGGAATGGCATCATTCATCGTCAAAAAGAATATATCAAGATCTGTTTTGAAGCACAACACTGTCTATTATAGGATAATATCCATACGCCAACAAAGATGACTAGTTAATAATATTATTCAAATTTATGCATGGACCACTACAACCAGTGATGATGAAACTGAAGAATTTTAACAACTTATTCAGTCTGAAATTGATCAAGCTTGCAATCAAGATGTAGTGATATTGCGATTGGAATGAAAAGGTTATAAACAAAGAGGAAGGATCAGTAGTTGGAAAATAGGGCCTTGGTTATAGAAACGATGCTGGAGACTGCATGATAGAATTTGTGTGTGTGTGTATGTGTGTGTGTGTCTTAAAACAACATATATTTATTCTCTTCAAATTCTGGAGGCCAGAAGTTCAAAATCAGTTTTACGGGGGCTAAGTTCAAGGTATCCATAGAGCTGTTACTTCTAGAGATTCCAGAGAAGAATCCATTTCTTGTGTCTTTCACTTTCTGGTGGCTGGGCTTGTGGCCATATCACAATAATCTCTGCCCCCAGGATCACACACCTGCTTCTCCTCTACACAAACATCCCTCGACCTCTCTTTAATAAGGGCATATGTGATTGTGTCCAGATAATTAAGGATACTCTTTCCAGCTGAAGATCCCTAACTTAATCACATTTGCAAAGTCCATTTTACCATGTAAGGTAATATTTGCTGACCCCAGAAATTAGAACCTGGAGGATCCCAATATTCATCCTAATAGAACCTCCTACTTGACATGGAAATACAAGGCAGTTGACAAAATGGACTATTATTCTAAAAAAACTGTAAAACTCAGGATCAATTTTATTGTTGTTAAATGCCATTGAGTTAGTTTTGATTCATAGCAACCCTGTATAGAGTTTTAGAGGAACCGATGGTGGGCTTGAACTGTCTTGTGGTTAGCAGTTCAGTACTTACCCTGCAGTGTCACATCATGACAGGTAAAAATGGGTAATATATCCCATGGTTTGAGTCACTCAGAGAAGGTTTGTGCTTCAATTGAAATATTAATTTCCATCTGTAACTCTCATCCCATGGTCTAAGAGAGGAGAAATTTGGAGAACTATAAAACTCAATTCATGAAGTAATGGAACATAAAAGACCCACCTTTTATATTCCATCTGGTGAAGTCCATGTGTATGATTTCTGTTTATGTACTTGAGAAAAGTACATATGAAAAATACAAGAAGTCATTGGTTTTGCAAAATTCTATCATGTGATCTCCAGCATCATTTCTAGCATGATAGAATTTTGCAAGACATTGGTCACATTCACTTATTCATTGAAAACACCTTTTAAAAACAACATAAAAGACAACTACATACATGGACCTCAGCAGATGAAATACACAGAAATCAAACTGACTACATCTATGGAAAGATCTCGTTCCATAGATGTTGGAAAATCTCCATAACAACAGTCAAAACAAGGCCAGGGGCAGTGTGTGGAACAGATCAACAATTCCTCCTATACAAATTAGCCTGAATCTAAAGAAAATTAAAACAAGTACTCGAGACCCAAAATATGATATCCAACATATTCCACCTGCATTTAGAAATCATCTGAGATATAGATTTGATGCATTAGACACTAAAGACTGAAGACCAGAAGATTCGTGGGATACCATCAAGAACATCATATGGGAAGAAAGCAAAAGGTCATTAGGAAGACAAGAAACAAGAAAAGGACCAAAATGGGTGTCAGAAGAGACTCTGAAACTTGCTCTCCAGTGTAGAGATGTTAAAGAAAATGGAAGTGAGGAGGCACAAGAGCTGAAGAGAAAATCTCAAAGGCCAGCACAAGAAGTCAAAGTCAACTATTATAACAAAATATGTTAAGACCTGGAGTTAGAAAACCAAAAGGGAAGAACATGCTCAGCATTTAATGAGCCGAGAGAAATGAAGAAAAAATTCAAGCCTCAACTTGAATTATTAAAGGATTCTACAGGCAAAATATTGAATGATATAGAAAGCATCATAAGAAGATGGGAAGAATGCACAGAGTCATTATGTCAAAAAGAAATAGCTGACATTCATCCATTTCAAGAGGTAGGATATGATCAAGAGCCAATAATCCTGATGGAAGAAGTCTATTGTGCATTGAAGGCATTGGTAAAGCATTGGTAAAGAACCACTGGGAGTAGGTGGAATAAAAATTGAAGTTTTTTAACAAACTGATGCAGCACTGAAGGCACTCACTCATCTATGCCAAGGAATTTGGAAGACAACTATCTAACGGACTGGAAGATATTTGTATTTGTGCCCATTCCAAAGAGGTGACCCAACAGAATGCAGAAATTATCAGACAGTATCATTGATATCCCATGCAAGTAACGTTTTACTAAAGATAATACAAAAACATCAGCAGTAATACATTTACAGAGAACTTTCATATGTTCAAGCTGGATTCAGAAGAGGGCATGGAAAGTAGAATATCATTGGTAACCTCAGATGGATCTTGATTGAAAGTAGAAATTACCATAAAGATGTTGATCTGTGCTTTATTGACTATGCAAATGCTTTCGATTTTGTAGCTCATGCCAAACTATGGACAACACTGCAAAGCACTTTATTGTGCTCATGAGGAAGCTGTACATAGACTAGCAGAGAGTTGTGTGAACAGAAAAAGGGAACACTGTATGGTTTCAAATTAGGAAAGGTTTGTGCCAGTGTTATATTCTTTCACCATGCTTATTCAATCTGTATGCTGAACAAATAATCCAAGAAGCTTCATTTTATGAAGAAAAATGTGGCAGCAGGACTGGAGGAA
Source organism: Chrysochloris asiatica (assembly GCF_000296735.1). Lineage (NCBI taxonomy): Eukaryota > Metazoa > Chordata > Mammalia > Afrosoricida > Chrysochloridae > Chrysochloris > Chrysochloris asiatica. Next base: position 3,511,459 of record NW_006408709.1, on the reverse strand, counting down.
TACTCACTAACAATCTGTGATGTGCAGATGATACAACTTTGTTTGCTGAAAGCAAAGAGAACGCAAAATACTTACTGATGAAGATCAAAGACCACAGTCTTCTGTCTTCGGTTGTAGCTCAATGTAAAATACACAAAAATCCTCACAACTGGACTAATAAATGACATCCATATAAATGAAGAGTAGACTGAAGTTGTCAAAGACTTCATTTTGTTCAGATCAACTATCAACACTCATGGAAGCAACAGTCAAGACATCAAACAATGCATTGCATTAGGCAAATCTGCTGCACAAGATCTATTTAAAGTGATCAAGAGAAAAGATGTCAGTTTGAGAATTAAGGGACGCCTGACCCAAGTCATGGTATTTTCAATAGCCTCATATGCATGCGACAGTTGAACAATGAATAAAGAAGACCTTTGAAAAATTGATTCATTTGAGTTATGGTGTTGGAGGAGAAAATTAAAAGTACCATGGACTGCCAATAGAACAAGCCAATCTGTGTTGGAAGAAGTACAGCCAGATGCCCCTTGGAAGCTAGAATGGCCAGACGTTGTCTCTTATACAACAGACATATTATCAGGAGAGACCAGTCCTGGATAAGGATATTATTCTTGGTAGAGCTCAGGTGTAGGATTGTAATTGTAAGGTTGGTCACCGGGGAAGGCAGTGTTTTCGTTCTGTTGTGCATAGTGTCGCTATGAGTTGGTATCAACTCGATGGCACCTAACAACAACAATGTATGTATATGTGTACACACACACACACATGAAAGTGAATAAAAAATTGTCTCTGCACTATTGTTATATTAAAACACCTATCCTTGGCTGATGACAGCATTGAGTGCGTACATGAAATGATTCTGTACAAAGATAGATTATGTGGCATCTTATTTGCAATCAGCCATGGCTTTGCCTATGAAATAACCCATGACAGACTTGTATTTTGAAACATTTGTGCTAGATGGGTATTGAAACAACATACTGAAGAACATACGTAGAAGTGTTTGGACATCTGCAAACAAAATTTGGACAGATAGTTTAAGGAAGATAAAAGTTTCTTTTTAAAAAAAAAAAAAGTCATTACTGGTGACAAGACATGGATTCATCACTATAAGCCTGAGAGTAAACTACGGAGTAGGTAATGGAAACATCCTTAATCGCTGATTAAGTAAAAGTTCAAAAGTCAACATCAGCTGGAAAATTGAGGCTTACAGTTTTTGCCATTCTGAAGGGCCAGTATTGGAACACTATCAGGAAAAATGTCCAACAATTAGGGTGAGACACTCACTGAAGAGCTGAAGCTAAAACTTCAGATTAAAGGCAGAGCACTGCTATCCCAGGGCTTTGTAATTTTGCAAGACACTGCACATCCTCATGCCTCTAATTACATTGTTGACACTCTGCAAAAACTTCATTTTAAGGTTTTAAAGCATCCTTCCTCTAGCCCTGATCTTACCTCATCTGACATTGCTCTGTTTGGTCTCCTGAAAGCAGCCCTTTGCTGACAAAGATACTACTCTGATGAAGCAGTGAAGACAGAGGTGCATTCGAGGCTCACAGTTCAACCTAAAAAATTCCTTTTTATTAAGGGAATATGAAAGCTTGTTGACATATGGACAAAGTGTGTTGAAAAGCAAGGAGATTATGTTGAAAATTATGTATTTGTCACTCTAAAAATTAATTAAATTCTACAGCCAGTGTGCAGATAATTTTTTACTCATGTTTGTGTGTGTGTGTGTGTGTGTGTATACACATATATGTATATAAACGCATCCACTGTTGTTGTTAAGTGCTGTAGAGCCAGTTCCAACTCATAGTGACCCTGTACAACATTTCCAAGGAGTGGCTGGTGAATTTGAACTGCCAACCTTGTGGTTCAAACTGACCTTGTGTTTCTGTGCTTTATCCCACAATGTCACACATGCCAAACTTGTGGTTCATAGACCAGTGCTGATACTACAGGGTGACACCAGGAATGTATCTGTGTGTGTATGTGTATGTGTGTATATATAGATACCTAATGTGAACTTTAGAGTTATCACCAGTTTTGTTTAATCTTATCTTGATAATAATTGTAATACATATAATCAATGCACAACCAAAAGAACTGTGTGTATTTATAAGTAATAATACCATTGTTCTTACTAGGTTTTTATAGCACAGATGAAGTGAATCTTACACTGGGTACCTGCAATCAATGTGAAGCACCAACTATAGCCTTTCTGTTCAGCTGAGTTCTGTAATACATTGCAATGACCACACAGAACTCGAACACCATACTAACAGTTAGGTGGTTCATTAAGGAAGTTATTAGATTACGATACAAGATGAGAAAATGCTCAGAGGACAGTTGTTCCAGTCAGCTACTGATAAAATGCCCACAGGAGACACCACTCTACCATGAGCCTCAGCCTGAAGGCACTCAGCTCTAGTCTGTGGGTCTGCAGACCTAGTTCCCCCACTTAATTACTTAGAGGCACCCCATTCTACAAGCACAGTTCCTGCCTGCATTTATACCCATTTCTATATGACTTTGAAGTTCCACCCACAAAAAAACATAGCATATTTTCCCCATCTTTGACACTTGTTAGCTATCAATGGAATTAGCCCCCAACTCACAGAGACATCATGCACAGTGGAACAGAACTTTGCCCTTGCATCATAACCATGATCGGTTGTGAATCAAAATGTTGTGATTAATTGTGTTTTCATTGGCTGGTTTTTTGTTTTTGTTTTTGTTTTTTACTTTAAAGTTTTTATTGTGGATTGAGTGAAAGTTTACAGGGCACATCATCAGTTTCACATTCAACAATTCATATAACTTGTTGCATTACATTGATTATAATCCCCCACCCCCACCCCATATACCATCAGTTAACAGTATTTCTCTCTATCCACTTTAGCTTTTTAAAAAACACACAAACA
>NW_006408709.1:3503576-3506043 GCF_000296735.1 Chrysochloris asiatica | reverse complement strand
AAATGGGCTTCCCTTTTCACTCTTCTTCCTGAGAAGTTTCAAGATACCACTGTTGGTCGTTTTGACGTAACTTAGGATTTAATTTTCAGCCTATTTCCTCTTTTGTCTGCTTGTCCTGCTCCACAATCTCCATTCAGGCCGTTTTTCTATTTGGAAACAGTTCAGGGCCAGCTGTGGCCATTTGGTTTTAATTGGAAACTGTCTATTTAAATTTCGAGGAGATCTGTGTGCATGTGTAGTATAACCCTCCGAGGGTTGGGCTGGGGTACCCAGTAGCTCAAGCACCCCTATAGTCACCAGAATGGAGGTGCACATACAGCAAGGGACCTCATTGGCTGGTTTTCAGAAGTAGGTCTCAAGGCCTTTCTTTCCTGTCCATCTTATTCTGAAAACTCTGTTGGCTGAAACCTATTTCAGCATCATAAAGAACTATAGTAACATAGTGAGTTATAAGCTGGACTGTTTAATGCAAGGTCAACAATTCAAAGTTACTAGTTGCTCTGAGAGGAAAAGAGGACACTTTCTGTTCCCATAAAGAGTTACAGTCTCAGAAACCTCATACAATATCTCTATTAGTCAGAATTGACTCAACAGCACACAACCACTACCACTGCCACCATTCAGTATCAGAAACATATAAGCCTTCATTGACATATGAGTGGTGACTACATATGAGAAGTACTGGTTGGGAATTGAACCCAAGTCTCCAGCATGAAAGGCAAAAATTCTACCACAGATCCACTCTTGACACTAGGATCTGTTATATGCTTTTCTTTACCAAAGAGGATCAGTTGGACACAAGCATTTACTAATTCTGACTCAAAAACCAGAGGAGGTATAGAATCATTCTATTTGCCCTATTGTATTTCTGTTATTAACATGAGAAACAGAACAAACTTGTCAATCCTATGAGATGAATAGCAGATCTGTGTCATGCCCAGGCCAGACCCCTTGTCACATGAACAAACTGAGTCAAGTACAGCTGAGCTCAATCTAGATCAACTCTTGCAGATGGTCCCAGACACCTAGGCTGCAACAATAGATGATTATTGTATAAAGTCACTGAGTTTTGAGATTGTTGTTGTACAGCAACACTAACTGGTGCAACTCTTCAGAACAACTGAGTTTCTGGGTAATTTGTCATGTCAGGATAATATTAAAAACATTCTTTCCACAAAAATACAGAGACATTCTATTAGACGTCCCAATGATTAGTCTTCTATGCTTTTGAAATGCTCCCTGACATTTCTGAGAACAAAATTTATTACCCAGTGTAGTGGTGATTGTGTGCCATGGAGTCAGTTCTGACTCATAGAGACCCTGTATAGGGTTTCCAAGGTTATAAATCTTCATGGGAGCAGAAAGCCTCATCTTTCTCCTAAGGAGTGACTGGTAGATTATAAGTGCTGATCTTGCAGTTAGCAGCCCAGTTTGCAATCCAGTGTGTTACCAGAACTTTTACTAATACCGAGGGTATCCAATTCCAAAATATGCCCCCAAATATATTTTGGTATCAACCCATAAAAATGAATTATAGTAATGCTAGACAGCTATTTAGACATCTTTCTTAAGTGCATCAATCATAGACAAGTTTCTTGGCAGATTGGGCACATTATGTGTTCTGCCTAGTTCTGGCAACATTTGTGCTTTCTCATTGTTACAAAAGTTCAGCATTCAAGACAGGCTGATATAATTGCCCTCTCTCTATGCCCACATAATTACATGCCAATACTTTCCCCTAAATTAGAAATTATATTTCAGGCTAGCTATTGTGCTGACATTACATTTTTCACTAAATGTCAGGGTCTCTTAAAAAAGTCTTCTCAGTGCAAATGGCCCAATTAGGTTTTCAGTAATTCATGTCATTGGTCATTAGGAAAATCATACAAATCAGCAAGCACTCAGGTGCTCTGGCATTAAATCGGGACATAAGTTTAAAAGATCACAGGCAACAGTCCTAAAAGAAGTATAAAGTTTTCATTAAATTTTTTCATATTTTCATGTATTAAGCACAGATTCTCCAGACCTAGAAAGAGTCAGTGTATGGAAATGGAAACATGAACGTTGTTGTCAAGTGTCGTCCAGTCATTTCCAACTCATGGTAGCCCTGTATGAGGTTTCTGAGGAGCAGCTGGTGGGTTTGAATTGCAGACCTTGAGATTACCACTCGAGTGCTTATCCTATAGTACCACAGTACAATTAAAATTATAAACAGCTGGGAATGATTTCCTAAGATTAATGGAGGAGCCCTGGTGTTGAAAGGCTAAGCTCTCACTGCCATTAAAAGTTGGTTATTTGTGTGGCTCTGTGGGTTAATGTGCCAGACTGCAAAGCCATTTGAACTGCAAGGTCAGAAGTTCAAGCTCATTAGTTACTCCTTGGAAACCCTATACATGGTCGCTATGGGTCGGAACTGACTCGACGGCACTTAACAAAAACAACAACAAAAACAATGGTTCCACAGGAG
>NW_006408709.1:3489014-3502961 GCF_000296735.1 Chrysochloris asiatica | reverse complement strand
TTTTATTCCATCAATTCCTGGTGCCTTGTTCTTTGCCAATTTCTTCAATGCACTTTGGACTTCCTCCTTCAGTATCATTGGCTCTTGATCATATGTTACCTCTTGAAACAGTTGAACATCAACCATTTCCTTTTGATACAGTGATCCTGTGTATTCCTTCAAACTTGTTTTGATGCATTCTGCACCAGTCAATAATTTGCCCAGAGAATCTTTCAATAACAAAAGTCAAGGCTTGAATTTTTTCTTAAGTTCCCCCAACTAGAGAAATTCTGAGCGTGTTCTTCCCTTTTGATTTTCTGATTCCACTCTTTGCACATTTCATTGTAATATTTGACTTTGTCTTCTCAAGCTGACCTTTGAAACTTTCTGTTCAGTTCTTGTACCTCCTCATTTCTTCCATTTGCTTTAGCATCTCTATGCTGGGAGCAAGTTTCAGTGTCTCTTCTGACATCCATTTTGACTTTTTCCTTCTTTCTTGTCTTCTTAATGACTTTTTTGCTTTCTTTTTGTATGATGTTCTTGATGTCATACACAACTAATAATCAAGAATCAAATAATCTGAGAAGCTGGGTTATATTAAGAATATTGGCATCCGGATTGGAGGAAAACTCATTAACATCCTGTGATATGCAGACGACACAACCTTGCTTGCTGAAAGTGAAGAGGACTTAAAATACTTACTGATGAAGATCCAAGACCACAGCCTTCAGTATGGATTGCATCTCAATGTAAAGAAAACAAAAATCCTCACCACTGGACCAATAAACAACATTCTTATCACAGTGAAAAATTGAAGTTGTCAAGCACTCCATTCTTCTTAGATCAACCATTAACATTCATGGAAGCAGCAGTCACGAAATCAATGTATTGTATTAGGCAAATCTGCTGAACAAGACCTTTTTAAAGTGTTGAAGAGCAAAGATGTCAGCTTGAGGACTAAGGTGTGCCTGACCCAAGCCATGGTATTTTCAATAACCTCATAGGTATGTGAAAGCTGGACAGTGAATAAGGAAGACCACAGAAGATTTAATGCTTTTGAGTTATGGTGTTGGAGGAGAATATTAAAAGTGCCATGGGCTGCCAAAAGAATCAACAGATCTGCATTGGAAGAAGTGCAACCAGAGTACTCGTTGGAGGCCAGGATGCCCAAACTTCGTCTCTCATACTTCGGACGTATTGTCAGGAGGGACCAATCACTGGCGAAGGATATCATGTTTGGTAAGGTGTAGAGTCACAGAAAAAGAGGAAGACCCCCAGCGAGATGGACTGGCAAAGTGGCAACATCAATGGGCTCAAGCCTGGCAACAATTGTGAGGTTGACCCAATATCGGGCAGTGTTTCATTCTGTTGTGCATAGAGTTGCTATTAGTCGGTACGTACTCAATGGCATCTAACAATAACAACAATAACTTCATTTTACCAAGCGTAATGTCCTTCTCTAGGGACTGGTCTCTCCTAATAATATCTCCAAAGTTTGAGGGACAAAGTCTGACCATCCTGGCTTCTAAGGTGCACTCTGACTGTACTTCTTCCAAGACAGATTTGTTTGTTCTTCTGGCAATCCATGGTACTTTAAATATTCTTCTTTAACATCATAACTCAATTGCATAAATATTTCTATGGTCGTCCTTACTCACTGCCCAACTTTCACATGAAAATGAGATCATCAAAGATACTATGACTTGACTGAGGCACACCTTAGTCCTCAAACTGATATCTTTGCTCTTGAATACTTTAAAGAGGTCTTGCTAAACAGATTTGCCCAATACATTGATGGTGGTGGTTATGTACCATGGAGTCAGTTCTGACTCACAACAACACTGTACACAGTTGCTGAGGCTGTAAGTCTTTATGGGAGCAGAAAGCCTCATCTTTCTCCTGCAGAAGTTTCAAACTGCTTGATTCATAACCACTATGCTACCAGAGTTCCTTGCCCAGTACATTACATTGTTTTATTTTTGATTGCTACTTCCATGAATTCTGATTGTGGATCCAAGCAAAATTAAATCCTTGACAACAATCTTTTGTCAGGACAATCATCATCATGATTTTTCATTATGTTGTTAATGGTCCAATTGTGAGGAATTAGGTTTTCTTTATAATGAACTGTAATCCAAGCATCTTCATCAGTATCCATTTCCAGTCTTCTTCACTTTCATTAAGTCAAGTGTGTCAGTTGCATATTGCAGGTTGTTAATGAGCCTTTCTCCAATCCTTATACCTCATTCTTCTGATATTATCTGCTCAACATCAGATTGAATAAGTATGATGGAAAGGTACAAACCTGACTCACACACTGTCTTTACACAGCTGCCTCTTGCTGTACATAAAAGTTCTGCTTAAGGACAATTAAGCATTCTGGGATTCCCATTCTTCACAATGTTATCCATAGTTTGGTTGGATACAAACAGTCAAATCCCTTTCTATAGTCAATGAAAACACGTAAACCTATCTCTTGTATTCTCTGCTATCATTCAAAATTCAGTTTACAACAGTAATGATATTCCTCATTTCAAGTCTTCTGAATCCAGACTGAATTTCTGGCAGCTTCCTGTTAGGTACTGCTGCAACTGTTTTGAATTAGCTTCAGCAAAGTTTTGCTTGCATGTGATATTAATGACATTGTTTGATATTTTTCACATTGTGAATGGTCAACTTTCTTTGTAATGGGTACAATTCAGGGTCTCTTCCCAGTTGATTGGCAAGGTAGCTGCCTTCCAGATCTATTCCAGCAGTTTATCAGTTTGCTTATACATTTCCATTTGTTTTCCATCAGTTGCTGGAAGCTTGTTTTTCACTCATGCCTCAGCTTATCTTAGATCTTTGCACATTTCAGTTTATTACTTGACTTTGTCTTCTTTGAATTTTTCTGTTCAACCCTTTTAGTTCACTTCGTCCATTAGCTTTACCTTCTTTATGCACATAAGCTAGTGTTAGAGTCTCTTCTGACATCCAGTTTGGTCTTTTCTTTCTTTCCAGTCTTTTTAATGACCTTTTGCTTTACTCATATTTGATGTTTTTCATATCATTCCACAACTACTCTCATCTTCTGACTTTAGTGTTTAGTGTGTCAAACATGTTTTTGACATGGTCTTCAAATTCAGATGGGATATATTCAAGGTCATATTTTGGCTCTTATGAACTTGATTGAATTTTTTCAGCTTCAGTCCAAATTTGCATATAAACAATTGGTCTGTTGCGTAGTCAGCTCTAGGCCTTGTTTTGACTGAGAATATTGGATTTATCCATTTTCTCGTCTCACAGATGTAGTGAATTTGATTCCTGTGTGATTCCATTTGATTAAGTTCACCATATAGAGTCCATTTGTACTGTTAAAAAAAGGAATCTGCACTAAAGAAGTTGGTCTTGCAAAATTCTATCATGCACTCTCCAGCATCATTTCCATCACTAAGGTCATATTTTCCAACTATAGATCCTTCATCTTTGTCTCCAATTTTTGCATTCCAATCACCAGTAATTATCAATGCATCTTAATTGCATGTTTATCAATTTCATACTGAAAAAGTTGGTTGCTGTTGTTAGGTGCCATCGAGTCAATTCTGACTCATAGTGACTCTATGCGTAACAGAGTGAAATGCTGAAGAATCCTCATAATCATTGTTATGTTTGATCCTATTGTTGCTGCCACTGTGTCAGTCCATCTTTCTGGGAGTCTTCCCTCCACATTACCAAGGATGATGTCTTTCCTTCTCCAAGGACAGGGCCCTCCAAACAACATGTTGAAAGTATGAGATGAAGTCTCACCATCCTTGCTTCTAAGGATGTACTTCAAGATAGATTTATTTGTTCTTCAAGAAGTCCATGAATATTCTTTAAAAGTTTCAATATTTGTTGAGAGCGCCACAATTCCACTGCATCAATTCTTCTGCAGCCTTCCTTATTTATTTCACAAGTATATGTATGAGGTGATTGAAAATATTATGGCATGCGTCAGGTGCACCTTAGTTCAGATACTGGTATCATTGATCTTTAACACTTTAAACAGGTCTTAGCAGCAGATTTGCCTAATTTAATGTGCCATTTGATTTGACTGCTGCTTCCATGAGTGTTGATTGTGGATCCACACAAATTGATGTCTAAGAATTTTCATATTTTTCTCTGTTCAGCATGGTTATTGATTGGTCCATTTTTTAGGGTTTTTGTTTTCTTTACAGTCAGATGCAATCCATACTGCAGGTTGTAGTCTTTCTTTGACCATTACCAGTAAATATTTTAAGTTCTCTTTGCTTCCAGAAAACAAGGTGATGTCATCTGCATTTCACATTTTGTTGATGAATCTTCCTCCAACCCTCATGCCACATTCTTTTTCATGTAGTCCAGCTTCTCAGATATTTGCTCAGCATACAGATTGAATAAGTATGGTGAAGGAATACAACCCTGTCACACAGCTTTCCTAATTTTAAACCGTTCTGTATCCCTTTTTTTCTAAATGAGCAACTGCCTCTTGGTCTATGTACAGGTTCCTTATTAGCACAATGATTATTCTGGAGTACCCATTCTTTGCAATGTTATCCATAGTTTGGTATGATCCATATAGTCAAATGCTTTTTCATAGGCAATAAATCACATCTTTCTGGTATTCTCTGTTTTAGCCAAGATCCAGCTTAAATTAAGTCAGTAGTGATATTACTAGTTCCATGCTCTTTTCGAAATACAGTTTGAATTTCTGTCAGCTCCCTGTTGTACTGTTGCAACCATTTAAAACTTATCTTCCACAAAATTTTACTTGCATGTGGTATAAATGATACTGTTCACTGATTTCCTCATTCTGTTACTTTGTCTTTCTTTGGAATGGGCACAAAGATATATGTCTTCCAATTGGTTTACCAGGTAGCTGTTCTAAATCGCTTACATAGACCAGTGAGCACCTCCAGTACAGCATCAATTTTTTGAAACTGTATTCCAACATGTATTTCATCAATTCCTAGGGCTTAGTTTTTCACCAGTGTCTTCAGAAGCTTTCCTTCAATACCACTGATTCTTAATCCTATGCTAACTCTTGAAATGGTTGAACATCGACCAATCCTTTCTGGTGCAGTGAGTCTGTGTATTTCTTCCATCTTCTTTTGATGCTTCCTGCATCATTCAATATTTTGCCCATAGAATTGTTCAATATTGCAAATTGAGGCTTTAATTGTTTTCTTTAGCTTGAGAAATGCTGAGCACATTCTTCCTTGTTGGTTTTCTAGCTCCAGATCTTTGCATCTTTCATTATAGTACTTGATTTTGTCTTCTAAAGCTGCTCTTTGACATTTCCTTTTCAGTTCTTTTACTTCCTCATTTCTTCCAGACATGTTAGCTTCTCTACACTCAAAAGCAAGTTTCAGTCACTTTCAACATCCGTTTTAATTTTTCCTCTTTCCAGTCTTTTTAATGACCTTTTGGTTTTCTTCAGGATGTTGATCTTGATGTCATTTAACAACTCCTCTGGTCTTCAGTCATTAGTGTCAATGCATCAAATCTGTTCTTGATACGTTGTCTAAATTCAGGTGTGATCTATTCAAAGTCACATGTTTCACTCTTGTGAACTTGTTTTAATTTTCTTCTGCTTCAGCCTGAACTTGCATGTGAGCAATTCATGGTCTGTTCCACAGTTTTCCCTTGGACTTGTTTTGGCTGATGGTATTGAGCTTCCCCATCATCTCTTCCCAAAGATGTAGTAAATTTCATTCCACTGTATTCCATTTTGGTGAGGTCCAGGTGTACAGTCACCAAGGAATAAGTCATTGGTCTTGTAAAATTCTACCATGGGAGCTTCATCATCTTTTCTATTACCAAGGCAATATTTTCCAACAATTGATCCTTCCTCTTTGTTTCCAACTTTTGCTTTCCAATCATTAGCAATTATCAATGAGTTTTGCATGTTTGATCAATTTCAGACTAACATAGTAGAGTTCTTCAATTTCATTATAACTGGCTTTAGTGGTTGGTATATAAACTTGAATTATAATGGTATTAACTGATGTTCCTTGCAGGCATATGGATATTGTCCTTTCAACATATACTTCAATATAGATCTTGAAATACTCTTTTTATGAATGACTGTGATATAATTCTTTACTTTGTCATTCCCGGCATAGTAAACCGTCTGATTATCCAATTCAAAATGGTGAATATCAATCTATTTCAGCTCACTAATGCCTAGGTAATTGATTTTTATGTAGTCCATTTCATTTTTAACAACTTCCAATTTTCCTACATTGACACTGCATACATAGTCAACAAATCCAAGTCTTAGTTGAAGCATTAAGGGAAGCATTCAGAGAAAAAGATACCTCACTCTACAATGAATTGTTAATTAATTGTTAACTAACATCTTGGACAGGTGACTTTTACTTACTGAGTTGAAACTGTGTTTTATGATTTCAAATGATGGCAGGACTTTCTATTACCTATGAGTGAACCAGAATTTCATGGTTCCTGCCCAAGTTTTTCTCCAGGGGCTACAACTTATAAATGAGGTCGTTTTGGCATCTGGTTCTTTAGACAATCATTGAGCAATATGACAACCAAAACGATTGCTAATTTTACCACAAAATTATTTTTATATCTGTGCTTAACAAAGAAAACTGACTACATATAATAGAAAGTCCATAAATGACAAAGACTAAACTGCCAAAAGAATGATCATAAAACTGTGTTTATGATAATATTTTTTTTTTTCTTAGTCTTCCTCCCACTTTTCTCCTCTTAAACCAGTCTCAGACAAATGCCCAATAGAGGCTGACACAAATGATCCAATAACCATTACAAGTAATGAGATGAGTTTTCTATTGTACACCATTATAGATTTGATTTTGTAAACAAATCCATCTTCTGTTGTGTCCTGATGGGTAACTTTGTATATAGAACATTATAGAATCATTGTAATTACTGCCAGTGATAGTGGATTTAAAGGATTTGTGTGACATTGATCTAAATAAATGCATGGTCTGATTAGAAAGCACATTTCAATGCAATTCATTGTTTCTATAAGAGTTATTTCCAAAATTAAAATAACACATGGTTAGAGTATCATTTCCTAGGACTTCTTCTGTAATTTAGGGAACTTACAATTAACATACAAGGACAATCATTCCAAATTCAGTATTTAATACCACTGACATATCTGTCCCTTAGAAGCCAGCAATTTTAATCCCTTTATTATTAATTTGATTAATGCAAATTACTGTACGTGTCTGTGAAGGAATAGAGGTGAATCAAAGTTAGCACACTGATTCATTTAAATTTAAATTGCTAAGAAATTATATGCTCTTTAACCTGTGATATCAAGGAAAGGAAAAGAAAATAGTCCATGTAAAAAATAATAGATCTATTCCTATATGAAGGACATAAGGAAATGGTTCAAGGTCAAGATGACAGCATGCAGTTTGGGAAGCTTTGCTTTCTCTGAGGCTTTAAGGGTGGAACAAGAAAATCCGTAATGCACATAAATGGCAACAAAGTAAATCTAGAGGCAACTTCTTTAACAATAATTTATGCGGTAAATGAGAGGGTCATCTGGACTGCAAACAGCACCATAGAGGAATACAAGGAGAATAATCTTATAGACCTCATTTATGTTTCATTTTCCATGGAACTGCCCATTTTGCACTTCACAAATCTTTATTCTTCACCTTGAAAAATACATGGTGATCTATTAAAAACTTCTAACTAACTGTTTCAATTTTAAACTGTATTACCCACACATTTTACATATGGAATATGCAAATAATGAATATGAAGATCAGACAAGTACTTCCATAGAGATAAATTATGGATATTAGGGGAAAATAAATTTTTAGCTCAGTGTTGTTGACTTGCAAAATACCTTTTTTTCTCTGCAATTGCCTGAATGCTTCTCTTTCTTTGTGACTAAATTCAAACCACATAAGGGTGGGATCTTTGTTTTACTGATTACTGACTGCCAAGCGTCTAGGATAGCATCTGGGGGTTGAAGTGGGAAGAATGAAGCTAGGGAGAGAGGAAAGAGATTGTCTCTGTGGACACACAGTAAGTAAAAAAGAGAAATTGTAAAACCAAGCAACCTAATATGTACTCTAATTCTGTTGTCTTATCATGCTTATGATAACTAAGTGAATCTTTTATTTTTTTTTTTTAAAAAGCTATCATATTATGGGAGTCAGTTGGTGGTTCAAATGGTTAAATACTCAGCTACTCCAAAATGTTGGTGGTTGGCACCCACACAGTGATGCCTATGAGCAGCTGGTGAGCTTGAACCGCTGAACTCTCTGAAAGGTTGTACCCTCAAAATTCCTAAAAAGCAACTTTACTCTGCACACATGATTTCACCATGACTGGAATTGACTGAGGGTGACTAACAGCAGCACCAAATATTAGCAATCGCACGTTTTCTCTCATTTAAACATCCCTGCAATCGGGATATGTTTATGAGTATGCCCAATGAGATCTTACTTTCCCTGGCAGTGGTCATGATACAATTGCCATTTGAGGAGAAAGCATCAAAATCTCGAGCATAGAAACTAGCAACATTAAGGTTCAGTAGCTTGACATAAACATCACAGAGACATTAATAGGTAAGCATTCTTTAAACCTATAGGATATAATCAATTATAGCGGGAAGGTAGGAAGGCATGGAATTAGCAATTTTCATGTGGAAATCAAGAGCAGGCTGAATCTAAAACAGTGTAAAACTGGCTGGACCCCAGCACCAATGGATTTTAATGAGTTTTGGTTCTTGATGGCACAGAGGAAACTGGAAATTCATAGACCTCAATGACTTTGAATTTAAAAGCAATGTAAAGAGTCACACTCCAAATACTAAGACATTTTAAGAACTAGCTAAAGTAGTTTGCTAATACTTTGAATTTATGTATGGTAAGAATAAAATCAGATTAAAAATTTATGCTTAAATAATCTTATCAGTTCTTTCCACATGTAGATAAATATTAAGTGAAAAAAACATGTTACAGTATAATTTATAGCATTTTTCTTTCTGGTAAATAAAATAATTTCAAGTCTTGCAGCAGCACTCTGCATCACTGATATACACTACATGAAAAATGAACGAAGGATTTTTCACCACATAAAGATGAGCATTAGTTATACCCATCCCCACTCTCTTTGAGTAGATTCCCAGCAACTCTGTAGGAGAGAGTAGAACTACCACAAGGTCAGCAGTTCAAAATCACCAGCTTCTCCTCAGAAACCCTATACAGGATCCACTATGAATGGACACTGAACTGACAATACTTAACAACAACAAACCTTTTAGCTAATAGCCCAATGCTTAACCCACAGTGCCATTATGAATATAAATTGTTTTTAACTTTTGTTTTTGTTAAGTATGGTAGAGTTAGTTTCAACTCACAGAGAACATGTATAGGTTTTCTGAGAAACGGCTGATGGGTTTGAACCACCAACCTTGTGGTTAGCAATTCAGTGTTTATCCTAAAGCATCACACCAAAAAGTCCCTCTGGTTTCAAAGTGGCTAAATAGTTTGACTGCTGACCAAAAGATTGCCACCAAAGAGCTCTATTCTATGGGAGAGAGATGTGACAGTAAAAATTAAAGCTACCACATAATGTGGATAAACCTTGAAGACATTATGCTGAGTGAAATTAGTCACAAAAGGAGAAAAACTGCATAGGACCATTATTGTAAATGCTTAAGAAAAGTTACCCATACTAAAAGGGGAAAAAAAATGCTTTGTTGGTTCCCAGTGGGGTTAGGGTGGGAGGCTTTGGGCTAGGTGGAGGGAGGTGATGGTAGTGCACAGGGTAGGGGGCAGATACATCATAGTTCGGGTGTTGGGAAGGGCAGTACACAAGAAGGGGGAGGTGGTGGAAGAACAAGGTAGATAGGGGAACACTGTGACAGGTTTGCATGGGCTAAATGGGACAGAGGTAAATAGTGATGTATGCTCTACCTTGGCACAACAGGGCTCTGTGATACAGGGATCAAGGCATAGTTGTAGAGGGGAAATAATACTAGGATGAATGACTGTCTTATGAATATTGGTTTCCCTTGCCTGATATTATAAAATGGACATGTGAGTTGGATAGAAAGGAATGTTGGGAAACATGATTACAGAAAACTCGTAATCCCATCTTCAGCCTATAACTGGTTCTAGAACTAGCCCATTGAAATAGATCTCCAGTGGAGTCTTTGCAGTATATATGACCTTAGGTGGAATCCTGAGTCCCATCCAGAACCTTCTGAGGTAGGAAATTCCCACTAGAAAGGACAAGCAGACCAGGCTGGAATAGCTTGAGCAACAGAAGATACATCTTCAAAGAAAGATCATCAGGAAAAACCCAAAACAAAAATGGCAGTATGATTGGCTACTACAAGAATAAGCAAGTTGTTCATCGGGAAGCCATGCAGGCAAGCAATCAAGTTCCTTGAGGACAAATCCTCCTCTAAGACTGAAACTCAGAAGAAACACATCAGCAGGCATGTAAGCTTGCTGGCGACCACACTGATCTACTGGTGAGTTGAAGACGGAGAAAGGCAGCAATGAAGAAATGGGCTGAGTCAAACCATGGTCCATAGACTCCCATTGACCTGGAGATGAAAGAGCGAAGAGGATGGGCTGGTTGGTCCAAAGTGTGGTAAGACCTGGGGACACCTAAGCCTATAGACAAAGACATAGCCACGGAGGGCTAGAGCTGAGAGTGAAGCCTCCAGAGGATATGAAGTGAAGGGAGGAACACAAGAACATCCAAACTTGCAGAGCGTACCCATTTGACCTAGCCTTGATGATAATTAGAACTCAACTAGAGGAAGATTACAAAAAAAAGAACAAAACAATTCTTGATTAAGGAAATGAGGGTAAATTGCTGCAATTTGATTAACTTGATCTGTACTCGTGGAGGGAGTAACTCTAAATACCAAAAGAGAGGGAAGGTGTCTTCACGTCAAATATCAGTGCTATCCCCTTTGTACACAGAGCAGATTGGGACAGGCAACTTAGACATTAGCTACCTAAAATGAGGGGACTATAAATGCACAAAGTGACTGGCTTACAGGGTTTCAAGGGGGAGTTTAGTTTAAGAGTGTGTGGAGGAACAAAGTGTCCCCACTGAATAGTTTTCATCTTGTCTAGATGAGTCTAGTTAAAAGAGATGGGGATACGATTCTTATAATTCAATAGTAATTGTTTTCATGACCTCAACTGTCACAATTGTAAAAGGTAGAAGTTTTGTAACAAAAACAGAGGAGTAGTTAATCTTACAGTCCAGAAACAGAGGACCCTGGGACCAACAGGGAAGAAAAGCACAAGCAGAATGCAGGACCTTATCCAGAGAAGCAGTGACACCAGAGATGGAGGCAGAGATGGGAACATGGAGAGAAGAAGCAGCCAAGGACTCCAGATTTATGGGAAGAGAGGGACTAAGAGATGGTGGCCAGAAGAGAGACTTGCAGAATGTGCTCTTTGGTGGTGTAAATTATTATATATGCCGGATTGTTTAATAAACAGCAACAAAAAAACAGAGCTAAAGTGAATAGAAAGAAATACTGTTAACTGATGGTACATGGAGGGGATTATAATCATTGTAATGACACAAGGTGTATGATTTGTTGAATGTAAAACTGATAACCTGCCCTGTAAACTTTCACTCAATCCACAATAAAAACCTTAAAAAAAAAAAAAAAAGTAAGAAAAGGAACCAGAAATTAAGTTAAAAAAAAAAAAATTTAAAGCCTTGGAAAATATGGAACTGTTCTGTTCTGTAGGGTTGCTGTGAGTCACTATCCACTCAGTGGCAATGGGTTTAGAGAATTATACTATAAGCATCTCTATCTTGAGTGAATTTGCTATACATACTACAGTGGCAAGAGCAATGCCATTGGACCTACCTTTGAACAATTCTCTGCCTTGTATACATGCTGGGTGTCTTTGGACAAATTAATTTCTCTGAAGTAAAACAATTGTAAATCAATTAAAATAATGCTCTCTGCAAAGGATTGTTGTGAAAAGTAAATGAACTCAAGAAACTCAGTACTTGATATCAAGAAAGCAATCCTAAGTGTCTACACACTCCTTAGTCAGACATTCATTCTTCCAAAAACAGTCTTAATGCCTATTAACTTCCCAGAGAAATACTTACTCTGGCTTTGCTTATGTTGAACCCTGCTTCTAATTCTTTCGTCTCAATCCTCCCTCCCAATGTTAAACTTCAAATCCCTGCTCATCATTCAAAATTTATCCCGTTTGTCACACACCCCCACCTCCATATTCCCTATAAATCAGGTATGGCTAATATTAGTTGCCATGCGTCAGCTCTGACTCATAGTGACCTTATGCATAACAGAACAAAACATTGCCTAGCATTGCACCATCTTCATTAATATTGATATGTTTAAGTTGATTGTTTTGGCTTAGACCAATCCACCTCATTAAGGGTTTCTATTGTTTTACTCACTATCTACTTAACCAACCATGATATAGTATTCTAGTTATTGCTATTTCTTGATGAGATGTCTAGAGTTAAGTGAGCTGAAATCTCCCCATCCTCACTTCTAAGAAACATTATGACTATAGTTCCTTCAAGACTAATTTGTTCTTTTTGCAGTCCATAGTATATTCAATATTTTTCATCAACATCACAGTTTGAAATCTTCAATTCTTCTTCAGTCTCCTTTTTCATTATCCAACTTTTGTAGGCATATGGGGCAACTGAAATGACCATAGCATGAGTCAGGCACATGTTAGTCAACAAAGTGACATCACTGCTTAAAACTATTATGAGGTCATTTGCAACACAGTTCCACAAGGTAACACATCATTTGATCTCTTGACAGCTGTTTCCATGGATGTTGATTGTAGAGCCAAGTAGAATAAAATCACTGACGACTGTACACTGATGTTAGTAGTGTTGAGAACCATCGAGTCAGTTCCAATTTCAGAGGAGCAGCTGGTGGGTTTGAACAACTGACCTTGAAGTTAACATTCCAGTGCTTATCCTACAGTGCCACACAAGGACTCCACACTGAGGTTGTTGTTGTTAGGTGCCATAGAGTTGGTACTGACTCATAACAACTCTATGCACAACAGAACGAAACACTGGGTCAAGTTCATAATTGTTGCCATGCTTGAGCCCATTGATGCTACCACTTTACCAATCCATCTCGCTGGGGATCTTCCTCTTTTTCTCTGACCCTCCACCTTACCAAGCAGTAGAAAGATGAGGCTTTCTACTTCCGTCAAGATTTACAGCCTTGGAAACCCTGTACAGGGTCGTTATGGGTCAGAATCGACTCGATGGCACTTAACAACAACAACCACCTTACCAAATATGATATCCTTCTCCAGTGACTGGTTCCTCCTGACAATATGTCCAAAGTATGAGAGATGAAGGCTGGCCATCCTGGCCTCCAAGGAGCACTCTGGCTGTACTTCTTCCAACACAAATCTGTTTGTTCTTTTGGCAACGCATGGAACTTTCAATATTCTCCTCCAACACCATAACTCAAAGGCATCAATTCTTCTACAGTCTTTCTTATTCACTGTCCAGTTTTCACATGTATATGAGGTTATTGAAAAATACCATGGCTTGGGTCAGGCATGCCTTAGTCCTTAAGCTGACATCTTTATTCTTCAACACTTTAAAAAGGTCTTGTGCAACAGATTTGCCTAATGCAATACGTCGTTTGATTTCTTGACTGCTGCTTCCTGAGTGTTGATAGTTGATCCAAGAAGAATGAAGTCCTTGACAACTTCAATCTTTTCTCTGTTGATAAGAATGTTGTTTATTGGTCCAGTGGATTTTTGTTTTCCTTACATTGAGATGTAATCCATACTGAAGACTGTGCTCTTTGATCTTCATCAGTCAATATTTTAAGTCCACTTCCAGCAAGCAAGATTTTATCATCTGCATATCACAGGTTGTAATGAGTCTTCCTTCAATTATGATACCACATTTTTCTAATATAACCCAGCTTCTTGGACGATTTTCCCA
>NW_006408709.1:3485740-3487129 GCF_000296735.1 Chrysochloris asiatica | reverse complement strand
TTATCATGACATTATTTACAGGTCCAGTTGTGAGGATTTTCATTTTCTTTACATTAAGGTACAATCCATACTGAAGGATGTAGTCTTTGATCTTCATCAGTAAGTATACAGAAGCCCAAGGCGTTTCATAATGATCATTTTTTAATTCTATCTCATTTTTCCCTCCTGAATTTACTGTAAGAATGTCTTCTCTAAAGAACATTTACACACTAACAACTTGGGTACTCTTAAATATAGCTTGTCACATAAGACAGAATAAATTCTGGTTCCTTCCGCTATCAATTTTTAGTTATGAGATTGGATCAAGTAATCTTCAGTGGTCATCAATGTGCATTTTTTTGTTTTATTTTGCTTTAGAATCTTACTGAACTAATGGATTTTATATACTTTGTGTTTCCATGTATTGCAATCCTTTTTTGTGCTAAAAATATTCTATTTCGAGCCAACAGAATCCTTTTTTTGGTGATTTCTATTTTCTTTTGACAGGAGTCCATTGGTCTAGGTAACTTACTTTTTTTTTTCTGATTCAGTAAGATGCCAAAGTTCAGATCCACATTTTCTGCCCCACACCTGGAATTAACATTTTTGTAGAAATTTTTATTTAGAAATAACATCCACTACTACTAGCCCTTTTCTTTTAACAGAGTCAGAGAATAAACAAGTTGTTTCTTAAGAGAAAAATATATTGTTTTCAATTTAAATTGAGCATTACAGATTTTTATTTAATTTCATTTTCTTTATGTTTGTATCTCTTTTCTCTATTTTCTTGTGCAGAACAACTCCTTCATTAAAAATTATATAATTAGTTATCTACTTGATATTAATTATTATAGTTTTTAAAAGCTTTTATTATGAAATGAATGATTGTTTACATGGGAGAACATCAGTTTTGCACTCATAATTTTTCATCTCATTACAATGATTATGATCTCCTTTCCTTTTATTCCCTGTGTGTTTTTGTTTTTGCTTTTTGATGTATACAGAAACACTCAGGAATATATAATCATTGAAACAACTCAAGAGCACATTCTGCAAGCCTGCCTTCTGGCCACCAGCACACAGCCTTTCTCTTTCCATAAGCCAAGAGTCCTCAGCTCTCTATGCCATCATCTCTTCTCCATCTCTGGTGTAACTGCTTCTCTGGATAGGGTCCCACATTCCACACAGGGTCTTCTCCCTAATTATTATAGTTTTAAACTGACAAAATATGCATGTGGGTACTTTTGAAAAGTTGGTAGAAAAATACAATTAAAAATTTTTAAAAATGTGAATTTTATTTCTGAGCATAATCTCTGTCAAGATCTACACACCACTTATTCCATCCCTGGAGAACAGAGACTACTGGAAATGTATCCATGCTAATAGTCTTTTTGCATTATTATTATTATT
>NW_006408709.1:3478183-3485189 GCF_000296735.1 Chrysochloris asiatica | reverse complement strand
TTCCACGTGATCCTTACCCATCTCTGGCCACACGTCCAGCATAAACAGCTGCCATCTGAGGAAGGCAGGGAGGGAGGAGATCGGCTGGGGACCCCATGCGCCAGACATTGCCAGCCCTTTTTGCATTATTAAATGAAGAAACCACCACTCTTCTGTCCGTTTGTCATGTTGTGATTATCTGTGTGTTGCTCTGATGCTGGAATCTACACCACCAGTATTTTAAGTAACAGTAGGATTACCCATGGT
This sequence comes from Chrysochloris asiatica, assembly GCF_000296735.1. NCBI lineage: Eukaryota > Metazoa > Chordata > Mammalia > Afrosoricida > Chrysochloridae > Chrysochloris > Chrysochloris asiatica. The sequence goes on along the minus strand of NW_006408709.1, from coordinate 3,484,943 downwards.
GGAGAGGTTTCAGTGGTGCATCTTGACTAAGACAGACTATAAAGAAGGAGTGGGAAACTACATCTGCAAAGTTAGCCAATGAAAATCTTAGGAATAGCAGCAGAACAATGTCTGATAGAGTACTGGAAAATGAGCCCCTCAGATTGGAAGGCATTCAATATATGACTGGGGAAAAACTTCCTCCTCAATATAGAGTTAATCTTAATGACATGGATGGAGCAAAACTTTAAAGACCTCCATTTGCTGATGCAGCACAACTAAAAATGAGACCAAACACCTGCAACATCCAGTAATTGTTGAAATATAGAATGTACAAAGCATGAATCTAGGAATATTTAACATCCCAAAGAATAAAATAAGCATTGGTATCCTAGACATTAGTGAGCTGAAATGGAATGGTGTTGGACATTTTGAATGGGACAGTCATATGGTTTACTATGCTGGGAATTACAAATTGTAAAGGAATGATGTCTCATTCATCATCAGAAAGAATATTTCAAGGTAGAAGCTAAAGTAAAATGGTGGAGTAAGTTGACTCTTTGAGTTGACCCTCAGCAACAAAGACAAGGGAGTCAGAGTGAAAAAAAATAGACATGGTGATCCTGGAACCCTAAGCAACAGAGGATAGTACTGAGAGGTAGACTGAGGGCCAACTGAAAGAAGAAGCTGAACAGATGGATCCAGGAAAAGAAAAATAGATGTACTGTAAGCTGGCATGAAGTGGTGCAGCCATCATCGGTTTTGTCAGCGGCATTCAGGCACAAAACACAATTGGAAGTTGGTGGCAAAGAGGTACAGTTCTACCTTGTTCCCAGGTCCTCCTGATAGCGGGGGATCAGTTACTGCCCTTACCATGCCAGCAGCCATGAATGTACTCTTTTGCACATCCTCTTCTCTTCCTGGGGTTGGGTGCCAGCTATAGTGCCCCTGTTTCTGGAGGTGCATGAACCCACTCTGAGCTAAGCTACAAAAACAGTAGACAGAGAGTTAACTGTGTTTATATTTTCTGTCTTTACCACATCCACTGGCAGACAGAAAGTGAGTGCCTGAGAACATGCCAATACACAATCGTTAATCAAATATAAATATAACACCACAATGCCTTGGAGAAAACAATTTCCGCTCACAAGAAGAAACAAGGCAGTTTACCTCAAGTGACCATAATACAAAGTCAGAAAATATCACACCAGAAATGGTATTGAAAATATCTGATAAGGAATTTAAAAGAATACTAATAAGGCAACTTAAACTGCTTGAAAGAATGGTTGAGAAAACTGCAGATGAAATCAAGGAAAACATGCAAAAAAACTTTAGAAGAAATCAGGAAACAAACTGATAAAATAAATGAGATGCTGTAGGATAAGCACTCAACTGCAAGGTTGGTATGAACTGCAAGGTTGGCATTTCGAATTCACCAGCTGCTCCTTGGAAACCCTATACATGGTTGCTATGGGTCAGAACCGACTCAACATCACTTAAATAATAACAACAACAACAAGGACAAGCAGTGGACTGCTAACTACAAAGTCAGCAGTTCAAACTCATCAGAAGCTCACCAGAAACTCTATACAGGGTGGCTATGAGTCTGAATTGACTTGATAACATACAACAACAATATTAAACCAGCAATCAGAAAACCAGAAGATTACCACTATGACTTCAGAAATAGATAATGTACTACCAGGGCAAAGAGATAGGATCAAAGCAATGAAAGGTCAAATTAGTGAGTCTGAAAAAAGTCTCAATACTCATCTGCTAGAGGAACAATTAGAAAAAAAGAACAAAGAAATATTTAAAAGACTAAGAGTCACGTGGAACACTAAGAGGTGTAACTTATGTGTGATTGGAATTTCAGAAAAGGAAGAATCATAGAAACCTATAGAGAATATTGTTCAGGAGTTGTTTGAAGAAAAATTCCCTAATGACATGAAAGATGAGAAGATAGCCTGCCAAAATGATAGACCCCAAAAGAAAAACACCAAGACATATTATAATCAAACATTTCAAAAGCAAACACAAAGAAAGAACTCAGAGCAGCTCAGGAAAAAAGAAATATTACCTATAATGAAGAACTTATAAGCGTAACTTTGGATTTCTCATCAGAAACCATGCAAGCAAGAAGACAATCAAATAAAATATATAAAACTTTGAAAGAAAAAAAATGCCAACCAATAATCCTATATTCACCAAAATTGTCTATAAAGTGTAATTGAAAGTTAGGTCATTTTCAGACAAACAGAAATTTAAAAATTTATGAAAACCAAATAAGCCTTACAAAAAATATTAATGTATTGGATAGATAACCAACTACAAACAACATGTGAGGCTAACATACATGACAATATCGCCTAGACTGAACCCAAATATAGAAATATTTAAAGAAAAGCAGACATGCAAAACTAAAAATAGAGAACTAAAGATACTGTAGCAAAACATAAAAACTCCACCACAAAGTAAAAAGAGGAAATAATGTAGTTGCAAAACCTCTAAATGAAGAGGAAATCAAGTAGATTTCAAGAAAAAAAAAAACAAATAAATAAAAATCAACTTGGCTGTAACCCTAAAGCCTATACCAATCCTTACTCCTAGTCTTAGTCCAACCCTTACCCTAACACTAACCCTAGTACTAGCCATAACCTTAACCAAAAATACAATACTAAATCTAGCCTAGATCTAGCCTCACTCCTTACTCCTACTTTCTGCTCATCCTCTTGAAAAAAAATAAAAGCATCTATCTTGAAATGCAGTACTGTTTTTGATAGGATAATATCCACATATCTACAAGGGAGATTCCACTATTTGTCTGTTATTTTATTTTATTTTTTTTTACTGTGGTGGCTTGTAAGTTACTGTGTTTCTGGAGGCTATGCTACTGTTATTTTGAATACAAGCAGGGCCACCCATATAGTACAGGTTTGAGCAGAGTTTCAAGGCTAAGATCAATTAGGAAGAAGGAGAAGCCAACGATCTCTGAATGGTCAGGCATTGTAAACCTTGTGACTAGTAGTATAACATTGTCAGAAATAATGCCCTAAGGTTGGATGACACTGCAGATACTACAGGGGGGAGGGGTGGCTGGGGGGGATGAGAGCATGGAAAGCTGCCTCCACACAGGAGTCAACCTCATTATTATAAGTGGAGCAAAGCTTTGGGGGCCTTCATTGGCTGAAGGGATACAACTTAAAATGAGAATAAAAAAGCTGCAAGCATCCATTAATAATCAGAACATTAAATATACAAAGCATGAGTTTAGGAAAATTGGAAGTTATCAAAAATGAAATGGAACACATAAAGATCAATATACTGGGCTGAAATAGACTGGTATTGCCTATTTTGGATGGGACAATCATATGGCGTACTATCGCAGAAACATCAAATTGAAGAGGAATGGTATCATATTCACTGTAAGAAATAACATTTCAATACCAACCTTAAAGTGCAATGCTGTCTGTGAGAGGATAATAAATATATTCCTACAAGGAAGACCAATTAATACCACTATTATTCAAATTTACAAACTAAAGTTGATTATGATGAAACTTAAAAATTCTACCCACTACTTCATGTTGAATTGATAAAGCAGGCAATCAAGATGCATTGATATTATTGGTGATTGGAATGTGAAGATTGAAACAAAGAGGAGGGGTCAGTAGTTGGAAAATAGGGCCTTAGTGATAGAAATGATACTGGAGATCGCATGATAGAATTTTACCAGACCAATGACTTATTTGTTGCAAATACTATTTTTTACAACACAAAAGATGACTCTATGTGTAGACATAACCAAATGAAATACACTAGATTCAAATTGACTGTATCTTTGGGAAGAGATGGTAAAAAAAAAAGCCCTATGTAATCAGTCAAAACAAGGCCAGGGGCAGACTGTGGGACATATCATAATTGTTTATATGGAAGTTCAATCTGAAGCTGAAGAAAATGAAAACAGGTCCACAAAAGCCAAAATATGACCTTGAATCTATCCCACTTGAATTTAGAGATCATCTCAAGAGCATATTTGATGCAGACCAGAAGAATTGTAGAATGACATCAAGAATGCCATACAGATTTGAGAAAGATGGTGGACTATGCAGAAAGGCTTCATGCGCTCTCTGCATAAAGATACAGAAAAACAGATGGGACAGAAAGAGAAGACAGTTCTGGAACTCTGAGCTCCAGAGGAAGGTATAGAAAAAGTGGATTGAGTGTTTACTAGCCGAAAAAGTTAAATAGATGCAGTAAGAGGGAAGTGACTGATGAGCAGCGAAAGCAGACAGAACCTGCCACAGACAATTTGAGAGTTCTTGAACGACTTAAGAGATGAATAAACATATTTGCATTGCAGAAACCTATCTGTGGTTCACAGAGACACAGGTGCAATTTTATTTTATTTTATTTTGTTCCTTTTTTTTCCAACCAGTGTGCAATCCCATGGAATCTTCCACTTTTTAAAGGTAGAGGTTGTCAGTCCCAGGGAGGCGCTATAGTTAATACCCAACTAGGGCAGGCTCTGATCCAAATCTGCTAAGTTGACCCTGGCCAGCCCTAAATTAGCTTTCACTGGGAGAGGAGTTTGAATGGATATGTTTGTTGGGGGAAAACAAAAAAAGGAAAGGAGACAGGTGATCACTATGGTCTCACCAGCGTCAATGTGGCCATTTTTAACTTTGTCAGGCAGTGTATAGACAAGAGGCCACTAGGTGGGGCAGCACACCACTTATTGGAAAAATGAGAATGGTCTGAAGTTTAGCAAGATGTATGAACTCCTGAGTCCATGTATTGCCTTAGCCCTTTGGGGTTAGGGCTGATGGTGAAGCAGCAAGGTGGTCTGAAGTGCAGGTAGGTATGCATGAACTCCCAAACTTGAAGCTACAACACATTTGTCCTAGCGTGGATGGCTAGCTGACCAGAATGCAACCAGATGAAAATAATGATATCTGATACTGTGAGCAACAAATTGCTACAATTTGTTGAACTAGACTTTTGCTTATGATACAGTTGCTCAAAATTCTAACTGAAATGGAAGGATTCTTTATATCAAAGAACAAGCTTGCTTCTTCAGTGTACTGGGTGGCTAGGTATAGGCAATTTAGATGTTGACTATCAAAAATGTAGGGACTATAAAAGCATGAAGTGGCTAGCTTACAAGTTTTCATGAGTTTGCTCAGTTTCAGAATGAGGGGGTCAGGTAAAATCCCTACTGAATATTTTCCTTCTTTTCCACATGGAGCTGGTCAAGGGGATGGGGAATGATGGTGATAGGATTTTATGGTTCAGTTGTGAGTAACTGTTAGCAGGATTAGTTGTGATTATCACAGTTGTAATTATATAAGATGTGTAATTAAAGGGGGGAGTAGTTAATCTTTCACTTCAGGACCAGACAATCCTAGGACCATCAACAAGGAGGGACATGAGCAGAGCATGAGATCTCTACCTAGAAAAGTGGTGACTTTAGAGACAGTGGCAGAAGCAGTGACATGGAGAAACAAAGAATCTGTAGGCTCTAGTTTCATGAACTGAGTAAGGCTGTGTGCCAGTGGACAGGAGGCTGGCTTGCAGAATGTGCCCATTGGATATTTTAATTAGTATATATATTTTTGTGTGTGTGTGGACATAAAAGATTTATGTTTTGTTCATCTGTGAAATATAAGATGTAAATGGGGAGCCACTGGGAGGAAGTAGTATAACTATTGTTGCAGGGAGGAGATTTATTTTAGTTATTGAGATGAAAAGCCATTTGTAATTTGTTGAATGTAAAGCTAGTGATCTTGTCTACAAAACTTCACTCAATTAACTATATATATATAATTTTTTTTTTTAAAAAAGGACACCATACAGAAAGAAAGCAAAAAGTAATCAGAACAACAGGAAAAAAGAAAAGACCAAAATGTATAACAAAACAGACTCTGAAACTTGCTCTCCAGCATAGAGAAGTTAAAACAAATGGAATAAATAAGGAGGTAAAAGAGCTCAACAGAAAGTCTCAATGGAAAGCTCAAGAACATAAAGTCAAGTGTTGTAATGAAATGTGCAAAGATTTGGAGTGAGAAAACCAAAAAAGTACCAACATGTTCAATATTTCTCAAGCAAAAGGCACCAAAAGAGTCACTGTATCAAAAAGAAATAGTTGATGTTCAACCTTTTTAAGAGGTAGCATATAATCAAAACTAATGGTACTGAAGAAAGACATGCAAGCTGCATTGAAGGCATTGGCGAAAAACAAGTCTCCAGGAATTGATGTGATACAAAATGAAATCTTTCAACACATTTATGCAGCATTGTAGGTATTCACTCATCTAACCAAGAAATTTGGAAGACATCTACCTGGCCAACTGATTGGAAGAGATCCATATCTATACCCATTCCAAAAAGAGATAACTGAACAGAATGCAGAAATCTCCCAGTAACATTAATATCACATGTAATTAAAATTTTGCTGAAGACCACAGAGGGCTATAGCTGAGAGTGAAGCATACAAGAACACCCAAATGTGCAGACAGTATCCATTTGACCTAGCCTCAATGGCTTGATAATCAGAACTCAACTAAAGAAAGATGTGAAAAACAAAAACAAAAACAATTCTTGATAAAGGAAACAAGGGTTAATTGCTACAATTTGATGAACTTGACCTATACTCATAGAGGGAGTATCTCTAAATACCAACAGAAAGGGAAAGAGTCTTCACATCAAGTATCAAGGCTATCCCCTCTGTACACAGGGTAGATAGGGACGGGCAACTTAGACAATGGCTACCTAAAATGAG
>NW_006408709.1:3449905-3475579 GCF_000296735.1 Chrysochloris asiatica | reverse complement strand
CAGGAAAGGTATGCACCAGGATGTTATTCTTTCATTATATTTACTCAATCTCTATGCACATAATCTGAGAAGCTGGATTATATGAAGAAGAACTTGGCATTAGGATTCGACTAAGAATGTTTGATATACAGATGACACTATCTTGCTTACAATGATTTGAAATAATCACTGATGATTAAAGACTACAGCCTTTAGTATAGATTGCATATCAATGTGATTAAAACAAAAATCCTCATAACTAGACCAGTTAACAACATCACAATAAGTGGAAAAAAGATTGAAATTGTCAGACTTCATTTTCCTTGGATCCACAATCAATAATTGTGGGAGCAACAGTAAAGTAATCAAATGGCATATTCCATTAGCCCAATCTACTGCAAAATATGTCTCTAAAGTGTTAAAGAGCAAAGATATCAGTTTGAGGACTAAGGTGCACCTGATGAAGTCTTGGTATCTTCAATGCAGTGAAAGTGAAACAAAGGATAAGGAAGACTGTATGGAAAAATTGATGCATTTGAATTATGATGTTGGAGAAGTATATTAAAAGTACCATTGTATGCTAGAAGAAAACAAATCTATAGTGAAAGAAGTGCAGCCATAATTCTTCCTAGAAGTCAGGCTAGTAATACGTCAGACATGTTATCAGTGGGAACCTATCCCTGAAGAAGGGCATCATGCTTGGAAAAGTGGAGGGCCAATGAAAAAAAGAAAGAATTCCACCCCCACAATGAGATGGATTGACATAGTAGCAGCAGCAATGGGCTCAAACATAACAATTTGAAGATTGATGAAGGACGGAACAGTGTTTCATTCTGTTGTGCATAGGATTATTGAGGATTATTGTGTCAGAACTACATTGATGGCACCTTAGAACAACAGTATACAAATAGATCTCACAACATGGAATACACAGAACTCAAACTGACTACATCTGTGGGAAGACCTGGTGGAGAAGTTCAATATCATTAAGCCAAAACAAGGCAAGGGGTAGACGGTCGAACAAACCATCAATTGCTCATATGCAAGTTCAGGCTGAAGCTGAAGAAAATTTTTAAAAGTTCATGAGATCCAAAATATTCTCTTGAGTATGTTGTTGTTATTGTTAAGTGCCACTGAGTCAGTTCCTACTCACACCCACCCTGCATAGAGTTTCTGAGGAGTAACTGATGGGTTTAAACTGCTAACCTTATGGTTAGCATTATAGAACTGATGCTGATTATATACGGCTTGAATTTAGAGACCCTCACAAGAACTGATTTGATGCATTAGACACTAATGACCAAAGACCAGAATAGTTTTGATATGATATCAAGAACATCAGACATGAAGAAAACAAAGAGTCATTTAAAAGACAGTTAAGAAAGAAGACACAAATGGATGTCTACTAGAAGAAAATAAATCTGTAGTGAAAGAAGAGATTCTAAAACTTGTTCTTGGGCATAGAGATGCTATAGTGAATGGAAGAAGTGATGAAGTCAAAGAGTTGAATGGAAAATTTTAAAGAGCAGCTAAAGAAGACAAAGTAAAGTACTATAAAGAATTATATAAAGCCTTGGAGCAAGAACACTCAGCAGTTCTCAAGTTGAAAGACCTAAAGAAAAAAATGCAAGCCTTGTCTTGCAATATTTAAGGATTCTATTGGCAAAATTGGGTCCTGGTGTGGTGCTTTAAGCTTTAAAAACGGACAGCTAGCTTCAAGGTCAATGGTTCAAGACTTCTAACCACTACTCTGAAACCTATATATGATCATGATGAGTTGGAATAAACTTTATGGCACTTACTGACAACAACAAAACAACAAAATGAACAAAATATTGAATAATTAAGAAGGTATTAAAGGAAGATTAAAGGTATTCAGAAAGCCACTGTAACAAAAAGAAATGGTTGCTGCCCAGCCATTTCAAGATGCACTAAATGATCAAGAACCCATGGTATTGAAGGAAACGTCTAAGTTGCACAGAGGCATTGGAACAAAAACAAAATTTAAAAAAAGTCTTCAGGAACTGACTGAATACAAATAGAAAAATTTCAACAAACATGCAACACTAAATGCACTGACTCATCTATGCCAAGAAATTTGGAAGAAGTGTCTAATTGATTGGAAGAGGTTCATGTTTGTACCCATTCCAAAGAGAAATGACTCACCAGAGTGTTGAAATCATCTAACAATATCATTATTATCACATGTGACCAAAATTTTGCTGAAGATTATTCCTGTCCCTAATGTACCCTGGCTTTCTCTGTACTTTTCTTAAATTTCTTTCACTTACAACCCAAAGAATCCTAACACACACATGTTCAACAAATTTTTGCACATTGTTTCATGGGATTCATGGGCTTCCTATGTTGTATTTTTTAACTCTTGTCCACAAAATATAGGGGGAGGGATGTCCCAGGAAGCCCAGAAACAATGTTCAAAACTTTATGTGCACATGTGTATGTTAAGATTTTTTTTTTTTTTTTTCTATTCTCATCGACAAAGAAGTGTCCCTAGGTGCTGCAAATAGCCACTAACCAAAAGTTTGGTGGTATAAACTCATTGAGAAGTACTTTGGAAATAAGTCCTGCCATCTGCTTCCAAAAGGACACAACCTTGAAAACCCTATAGAGCTCAGCTCTACTCTGCAAAACATAGGGTTAGCATGAGCAGCTCAATATACTGGATCCACAGACATAAAACATTTAAGCTACGCTTCAATTCTGTGACTATCAGTGGCTATATGTTTTTTTTTTTTTTTAAGAAAACATCAATGACCATAAACTTTCAGTTGGGAGCTTTTCCACACTTGATCACATTCAATCCCCAGAACCACAATTAAGTCAAGTAGACATCATCATCCTTGTCTTGTACATAAAGACATGGAGGATGGAGAGATTCTATATTTTCCAAAGCGATACACCTAAACTGAACCTAAATTATCTGACATATATCTGAAGTCTCTTCTGTACACTACAGTTGCTTGAAAGCATTATTGAATCTGATAGTTGCTTTTAATTATTCTTTAAAGCACAACTTTGAAATTTGTGTCTAAGAGAGTTGGAAAAATATTCAAATGAACAGGAAAGTATTTGCTATTGGGAATTTTAAAAATGTAATGATGGAGCTGTGTTTAAATTTTAATTAAAACAAAAATTTTTAGATTGCTTATTTTACAATCACCTTCCCCAATGTTTTTAAATGAAAAAGCTGTGATAAATGGCAATAGCATCTGTGTGATTTTGAAATCACAAAATCCTTGGGAATAAAGAGCCATTGTACTAAAAGTGTTATTATAGATAATTAGAAATACCTGTCACACAATCGCCTTCAAAGTTTTGTATAAAATGACTGGCATATAACCCACGTAGGTAGATCTTCCAGCCTCAACTGCATTTCTACAAGAATCTAGTTATCACAGGGAGAGTGAAACCCTCAGCAGTAAATTAGAAGAACAAAGCTCACAACTGTGTCAGAAGGCTTGTGTTTGCTACAACAACTTCAAACGCAAGCACATGAATCAGCCCTTGCAGGTTTGCATTTCAGAAATAATTGAGACAGCAGGGGAAACCATGCTCTGCATTATCTCTGAGTGGAAAAATCTGCTATTGAGAGCACTTCCCTGGCCCAAGCAGAAGGCTGAATCCACAACAGAGCTAAACAAACATTCTCCCAGCCTCCCCAGACTGAACGCCTTTCTTAGCCACCCCAATGTTTTTGTGGTCAAGTAGGGTTTCCTTTTGATCCACAAATTACAAATAAAAAATCAGAAAAATTATAAAAGGAGGACTTAGAAAATAAAGACAGTAGAAGGAGGTTAGCTCTGGCTTTATTTAAACTGTTGTCCTAAGCATCTTCCTTTTCTCAGCTTACAAAAGGATTCTGTGTTCCTTTGTGACTGGAATATGTACTCTCACTGTTCTCAGTGGATTTTCCAAGTTGTTCAGCATCTCTGATTTACAAGGCCCCCTGGGTACCTTGGATGAGTTTAACGTCCCATTCCTTTGCTTCACGAATGAATATTTTCTGTGCTAACAGATAGAATTCTTTCCAACTTAAAAGTAGTTCCTCTTGAGTAGAATGCATTGTAGTGTGACACACTTCCTGCTAACCCTTAGTCATAGTCTCTCAGCACTAGAGTCTTTGAGTAGCTGGCAGAAACAGCAGTCAGACAGGAGACTCATCTTCATTTGTAATCCTTCACCAAGTTTAATTGCGTGCTTTGAGCCAACGAGGTACCCTGGGACTCTTTTTTGCTGTCTGGCTACCTGTGGTCAAAGAGAAGGTGGCTTCTCCTACACAGAATGTCCCATTCTCTCTCTTTTACACCACCAAGCACTGAGGCTTTCCATATATAGTTGGAGTAGCTTCCTCAGCAACTTATTGATCACATTTCTCTGAGGTACTCCATAGTTGTGGCAGGGAGGTTCTAGTACAAGGCAAACAATCATGTCTTTCCGTGTAGAATTGTGCTCCATAGGGTTTTCAATGGCTGATTTTTTCAGAAGCAAATTAAGCTTTTTATCCTGAAATCAATGTTGCTACTGCTGTTACATGCCATCAGTTCCAACTCATAGACTCCGTGTACAACAGAAAGAGTGACTATGCAGACCTACTCAATACTATGTGTCATTGCTATGTTTGAATCCACTGTTGCAGTCACTGGATCAATCCATATCATTGAGATTCTTCCTTTTTTCCATTGACCTTCTACATTACCAAGGAATGGTCCTTCCTTATGACATGTCCAAAGGAAGTAGCACTTGTCATCCTCTTTCTTTCCAAGACAGATTTATTTGTTCTTCTGGCAATCCACAGTATATTCAATGTTGTTTGTTAATACCATAATTCAAAGACATCACTTTTTCTTAGCTTTTCTTTATACCTTTGTCTAGCTTTCACATTCACATGAGGCTATTGAAAATACCATAGATTGTGTCAGGCACACCTTAGTCTTCAAAGGGACGTGTTTGCTTTTTAACACTTGATAGAGGTCTTCAGTAGCACTTTTGGCCAATGTACTATATACTGTTTGCTTTTTTACTGCTGGATCTATGGGCGTTGATTGAGGATCTAACTAAAATAAAATTCTTCACAACTTCAATCTTTTCTCCATTTATCTTGTTATTGCTCATTGGTCCAGTTGTGAGGATTGCTTTTTCTTTATGTTGTGATGTAATCCTCATTGAAAGCTGTATTATTTGATCTTGTAAGTGCTTCAAGTCCCCTTCGCTTTCAGCAAGCGAGGTTTTGTCATCTCCTTTCACAGGTTTTTAATGAGTCTTCCTCCAATTATGATGCTTCCTTCTTCTATATATAGTCCAGCTTCTTAGATTACCTGTTCAGCATACAAATTGCATAAATATAGTGAAAGGATACAAATCTGACATACAGTTTTTCTGGTTTCAAACCAGGCAGGATCTCCTCGTTCTATTTGAATGATGGTTTCTTGGTCTATGTACAGATTCCATATAAGCACAATTAAGTGTTCTGGAATTTTCATTATTTTCAATAATATTCCTAATTTGTTGTTATTTATATGGTGAGGTGCCTTTGCCTAGTCAATAAAACACAATAAAAGCACAGGTGGTTTCTGTGCTTTCAACCAAGATTCATTTGACGTTAGTAATGCTATCCCTCCTTGCACAACCTTTTTTGGCATCCAGATCAAATTTCTGGCAGTTCCCTGTCGCAGAACCACTGCTACTATTTTTTGAATTATTTCTAGCAAAATTTTACGTGCTTGTATATTAATGATATTGTCCAATAATTTCCGCTTTCTTTGGAAAGGGCATAATTATGGATCCAGGTAACTAGCTTACACATTTCTTGACATAGATACGTGAGTGCTTTCAGTGGTGCATCCATTTGTTGAAAGACTTTAACTGGTATTCAGTCAATTCCAGGAGCCTTGTTTTTGTTTGTTTGTTTTTGTTTTCCTATGCAGTGGCGCTGTGAGCTAATGTACTGAACTGCAAAGTCTGTTTGAATCACAAGGTCAGCGGCTCAAGCTCACCAGTGGCTTCTTAGAAATCCTATACAGGGTCGCTATGGATCACAACTGATTCAATGGCACTTAACAACAACAACATGCCTTCAGTGGAGTCCAAACTTCTTCCTTCAGGACTGTCAGTTTTTGATTATATGCTTATATCCTTAAATGTTTGAATGTCAACTAATTCTTTTTGATACAATGACTCTGTGTACTCCTCCCATCTTCTTCTGATACTGCCTGTATCATTTACTGTTTTGTCCAAATAACCCTTCATAATTGCAACTCAAGGTTTAAATTTGTTTTTTTTTCTTCAGTTCTTGCAGCTTAAGAAATGTATGCTGTGTTGTTCCCTTTTGGGTTTCTAACTCTAGTTATTTGCACATTATACTTTACTTTGTCTTTTCCAAGCCATCCTTTAAATTTTTCTCTTCAGTTCTTTTGTTTCATAATTTCTACCATTCTCTTTGTTGTTGTTAAGTGCTGTCGTGTCGATTCTGATGCATAGCGACCCTGTATAGGGTCTCTGAGGAACAGCTGGTGAACTTGAACCACTGACTTTGAAGTTCAAAGGGCTTTGCAGTCTGGTGCATTAACTCACAGCACCACACCAGGACTCCACCATTCTCTTTAGCTACTCTATACTCAAGAGAAAATTCAGAGTCTCTTATCACATCATTTTGGTCTTTTCTTTCTTTCCTGTCTTTTTAATGACCTTTGCTTTCTTCATGTATGATGTCCTTGATGTCAACCCCAATCTAGACTGTTCTTCAGTCATTAGTGTTAATGTTCTTGAGATGGATCCTAAATCCAGTTGGGATATATTTAAGTTTGTCAATTCATTTGAATTTTCTTCAGCTTCCACAAGAACAATTGATGGTCTGTTTTATACTCAGTCCTTAGCCATGTTGTGACTAGTGATACTGAGCTTCTCCTTCATCTCTTTCCATAGATGTAGCCAATTTAATGACTGTGTATTCCATTCAGGATTTCAAACTTAAGAACAATTGGTGGTCCTTAGCCATGTTGTGACTGATGATATTGAGTTTCTTCATTGTCTCTTTCCACAGATGTAATGACTTTTAATACTGTGTATTCCATCCAGGACTTAAACCAGTTCATCAATGGTTGACACTGTGGTACTGAAACACACCCAAATTTGTAAAATGCAGATATACTGGAATGATACCTGGGATGTGAGAAAAAACTGACCAAAGCCCTTGAAAGGAAACTTCAGAAAATGTGCAGTGAGCCCTTTCATGATCTTGATGTGGAAGACTGAATTATGCTGGTATGCTGAGGGTGATATACATTCAAAGTGGTTAAATTGACTGCCATCTTTGAGCTGGGGCTTACTCATCTTCAATTTGGTTGTTATGCAATGTATGTTGTTGTTGTTGTTGAGTGCCTTTGAGTCAATTCTGACCCATAGCGACCCTGTATAGGGTTTCCAAGGAGCAGCTGGTGAGCTGGTATAGACAGGTTTTATTTCCTAAAATGGATATTAATATTTTAGCAGGTGGCTGACCTGTAACATTTCCCATCACAACCACCATTTTATGACACCCACATTTTACAAATTTAGGCCCATTTTGGTTTTGATTCATACAGCCATGACTGAAATGGTAAGAACTGGTTCTAAGCCATGATTCTACCTTTACAATCATTGTTTATTTAATTGAAAAAAAAGGTATTTCCAATGAATAGGTGGTTTGTCTTACAAAATTTTATCATGTAATCTCTGCCATTATTCCTAGCACCTAGGCCATATTTTAAGGAGCTCTGGTAGCATAATGATTATGAATTGGGCTGCTAACTTCAAGGTCAGCAGTTTGAAACTAGCACCTGTTCTGTGAGAGAAAGATGAGGCTTTCTGCTCCTGTAAAGATTTACAGTCTCAGAAACCCTGTACAGCTTCACTATGAGTCAGAACCAACTCCGCAGCACCACCACCACCACCAGCACCAGGCCATATTTTACAACTACTGATACTTCATTGTTTCCAGAGTTCATCTTTCAATCACCAGTATTTAGATTACATATTTAATCAATTTCAGACACCAGGAGTTGGTAAAAATCTTTAATTTCTTCATCTTTGGCATGGATGGTTGGTGCATAAATTTAAATAATGGTCATCTTTACTGGTCTTCCTTGTAGGAGTAGGTATTCAGGTGTAGGGATGTTATCCTTTCATGCACAGCATAGTACTTCAGGGTATAGCTTTAAATGTTCTTTAAAAAAAAAAGTCTACCTTTACATGTCCAACACTCACAGTCAGTCCTGATAGCCATTATTCACTATTGTACCACAAGAGTCCTATCCCTATCTTCTTTCATCAACCTCACCCAGACAGACTGGGTACTACTCAGTGAAGATTCTATCTTCCTCCACACCCTCTGGATCTAGGCTCCCTCTTAAAAGCTTGTAAGCCAGTCACTTCTTCCCTTTGTAGCACCCCCATTTGGGGTAGCCAGTGTCCAAGTTGCCAATCCCTGTCTACTCTGTGTACCAAGTGGGTGGGAATGATCCTCCCTGTAAAGATTTGTTCCCTCTTTTGAGGTCAAGTTCATCAAATTATATCAGATTACTCTTTTTTCATCTTCTTTCTTCTTCTAGTTGAGTTCTGATCATCCAGCCATTGAAGCCAGGTCAAGTGGGTATTATCTTCAAATGTGGTTGTTCTTATGCATATGTCCATACTTCTTCTCAGCTGGATGCTTCACTCTCCACTCTAGTCCTCTGTGGCTATGTCACTGACTCTGGGTCCAGGAGTCCCCAGGTCTTGCTACACTGCTGGCCAACCAGGTCTCTACTCAGGTTCACAGAAGTCTATTGAATGTGGTAGGACTTAGCTCACAGCTTCATTGCTGTTTTTCCCTCACTTCCCCTTATCATTGACCATCGTGGTCACCAATCAGACTGCATGTGTGCTTGTGTATTCCCCTTGAGTCTTAGTCTTGGAAGGGCGTTTGCCCTGAGGTGACCTGACAATTTACCTTGATGTTTCTGGGTGAGCAACTTGCTTGTTCTTGTAGTAGTCAATTGGACTGCCATTATTGTTTTGTATTTTTCTTGTTGGTCTTCCTTTCAAGAAGTATCTTCTGTTCTTCTAGTTGTTCTAGGATGGTCTGCTTGTCCTTTCAAGTGGAGATTTCCCACCTCAGAAAATTATGCATGGGGTTCAGGATTCCACCTATGGTCTTATGCAATGCAGAGGCTCCGCAGGAAGGCTCTTTCACTGGGCAAGTTGTAGCCCCATTTTAGCCTCAGTTAGAGGCAGAAGATGGACTTACAAGCTTTCTATGGTGATTAAATGTTCTTTTTGACAATTCATGAGATTCTGCTCCTCTTCAATCTGTCATTCCTGGCATAATAGACTATATGATTATCTGATTCAAAATGTCTAATGCCAGTCTATTTATTTCAGCATGATAATGCATAGGACATAGATCTTTATGTTCCATTTTACTTTTGACAGCTTCCAATTATCCTAGATTCTTGCTAAGTACATTCCATGATCTGATTATTCATAAATGTTTGAAGCTGTGTCTTCTCATTTTGAGTTGTGCCTCATCAGCAAATGGAGGAAGGTCCTCTAAGCTTTACCATATATCCACATCAATAAGAGTGACTTTACCTTAAGAAGGCAGCTCTTTCCCAGTCATATTTTGAGTGCCTTCTAAACTGAGGGACTCATCTCTACCACTAAGTCAGATAATGTTCAGTTTCTATTCATAAGGTTTTCACTTGGCAATATTTAAAGCAGATGAACAAGTCCTTCTTCCTAGTCTGGAAGATCCACAGAAATCATGGGTTTTCCCATGGTGACCCTAATAGTATTTGAAATACTAGAGGTAGAGCTTCAAGCATCACAAGAACACACAAACCAATACAGTACTATAAGCTGACAGATGAGTGGTAGGAAGAACCACTGGATGGATTAAAACCTATGAAAAAACAAATAAATTTTACAATGACAAGGAAAATGGGCAATATGTTCAGATCAAGAAAATAAATTGAGGAAGTCTTTGTGTGTAAAAGAGAGAGATCACTAAAGCATTGAGCATCAAATATGTAAGAGACATTTTCAATTATCTCATTCACTTAAGCTTCAATAAACCTACATAGGTATGCACTATTATCTCCATTTTACTTTTAGGTAAATTGAAGCTTAACTGATGTAAATCCTGTTGTTGTTACTGTTGTTAAGTGCCACCAAATTGGTTCTGACTTATAGCAACCCTGTATAGGGTTTATGAGGTACAGCTGGTGGGTTTGAACTTCCAACCTTGTGGTTTACAGTCCAGTGTTGATCCTACAGCGTCACACCAGAAGAATGTAGGTCCCACATAGATAGGTAGTAAGGTTATATAAGATTGCAAAATCCATGACCTTCCTTTCACAATAATTCTGCTTCTTAATATTATTATTATTGTCATTAAGTGCCACTGAGTTGGTTCCAACCTGTAGATACCCTATATAGGGTTTCCAAGGAGCAGCTGGTGAGCTTGAACTACCAACAGTACAGTTCAACTAGACTTTTCAGTCCAGTGCACTAACCCACAGCACCACGTAAGTATCATCAGATACTGTTAAAATCTCACAGTCAACACCCTGGTGGGATATAGAGAAAGAAAGATTGGGTTGAATAGAAAATTCATGCAATAATTAAAAAATATAGTATGGCTGGAAATTTCCTGGATGAAAACCTAGAAAACAACTTTAGGAATAAGCACAATTGGCTTTAAAGATAAATACAATAAATGGGGCACTTTAGGTGTATTCCATTATAATGAATGGGCTATTCAATGCTTTGCAAGCATATGACATTGCTGGAAACGATGCAGTTATTAATGTGATTGCTTTGTACCCATCAAGAGCTTTATTCTGAGTCAGTGGCAGTATTGGCTTAAGCCTTTTAGGGGAGGGAGAAGGGCTACCTCACAAAAAATGGTCAGCTGACTGTGAGCAATAAAGCATTACTATCTGCTAACAACATGTTCTAAAGAACACTTGTGTGGCAGTCAGTAGCAACTGCTGCTCTGAAACAGATAACAGATTTCCATCAATCACTCAGAGTAGGAAGTTAATGTGTGAGGCTACAGTCTACTTATTCAACTGTGGCATCCTCTTGGCTAAAGTGGAAGCTCTCAAAGGGGATGTTGAAGAGGAAATGGAAAACAACATTGCCATTTATCAATCACATGCTATTGCCTAGATGTTGTGGGCTTTAGCTACCATTCAGTTGTCCTCTGACTCATGGGGATCTCATGCACAATGAAATCAGTCCACTATGATTTATAGTTTTTTGTTGGTTAATTTTTTGGAAGTAGATCACAAGATCATTCTTCCTTGTCTGTCTTAGTCTGAAAGCTCTGCTAAAACTTGTTCCACAAAACAGCAACAAGCAAGCCTCCATGGACAGCTGGTGACTAATTTAAGCTGCATTGGCTGAAAATTAGATCAAAGTATTTTGCATTAATTTATTATACCAATCCTCTAAGGTAGAAATTACTATTCCATTTAATGGATAAAGACATGGAGGTTCTGGGAGGTTAAGTAAAGTAACCAAACTTGCATCATGCAATGTGGTTTTCAAACTCAGTGTGATCATATTGCAAGAGCAGCTGTTTATTCTACCACATCTGGGTTTTTATGAATAATTGATAATTCCACTGGATCACAAGGTTGGTTTGAACCACAAGATCAGCAGTTCAAATTCACTAGTGGCTCCTTGGAAACCCATTACAGGGTCGCTAGGAGTTAGAACTGATTTGAAGGTAATTAGCAACAACATCATACATTATTTTGAAGTCAGTAGTAATAACAATAATAGCAGCAAAAGCAAACATTCTTATAAGATTCCCACATGCTCAGTATTTTATAAATATGACACATTAAAAAAAAAAAAAAAAGCCAAAAGAATGAACTAGTTTTTATTACGGTTCAAGACCTGAAACACTTCCACTTTCCTTCTCTTGAAGAGGAGAATGAAGGCAAGAGAGAAAAGAGACAAATAACTGCTTGAGCTACTGTTAAATGCAAAAGTACTTGTCTCATGAGCTCTACACCGCATCATTGAAACATAATCAACAGGAGGGCATTGTTAAATCAAATTTGTGGTGTCCATAAATCTTTGGAAATTTCCAACTTGAAGCATCTTGCTTAGGTATTAATTAGCCTCTTAGTTGAACAGGGTTCCTTGTAAATTGCTAGATGTGCACAATGGTCTTTCTCTTATTTTTCCTGCATTCAGGATTACATGCATAAATTTAAGAGTATTATTAATGGATACAGATTAATTCTACTGAGGTTACATTAATTACCTTGTGTTATTGTTGTTGTTAAGTGCCACCGAGTTGGTTCCAACTCTGAAGCTGTGTGGGAGAAGAAAGCCTCATTTTTCTCACATAGAGTGGCTGGTAGATTTGAACTGCTGGCTTTGAAGTTAGCAGCTGAACTCAACTCATAAACCAAAATGCTACAAGAGCTCCTTAGTCCTTTAAAATGCATACATTTCTGAAGACCATGTTCAAAATAATAATATTAGTTCAGAACATCTTAAAAGCACGCATATTGCAAGTGAAGCTATTACCTAATTTCGAAGATAGGGATTCTCTCTCTTCTGTTCCTTATCACAGTCTGGCACATCCTTCGTGATAACAATGTTTATCATGTGTATATTTGGGAACTGGCATTCTTGAAGAGGGCTCAGGATGGCACATATGATTTGTGTTTGACTATTCATCTGGAGTCCTGGTGTGGCACTGTGGGGTTAATGTGCTGGACTGTAAAGCTGGCTTGATCCGTAGACAGTTCAAACTCACCAGTCGATTCTTGGAAATCCTATTCAGGGCTGCTATGGGTTGGAACGACTCGATGGCACTAAACAATAACAACAATAACTTATCTGCAACACTGGAGGCACTCACTCATCTATGCCAAGAAATATGGAGGAAAACTACCTGGCCAACTAACTGCAGGAGACCTAATTTTGTGCCCATTCCAGAGAGAAGTGACTCAACGGAGTGTGGAAATCACCAGACAGTATCATTAATATTGGATGCAGTAAAATTTTTCTAAAGATAATACAAAAACAGCTGCAACCATACATTGACAGAGAGTTTCCAGAGATTTGTGTCAGATTCAGAAGACGACATGGAATGAGGGATACAATTGCTGACATCAGATAGATCTTGGCTGAAAGCAGAGATTACCAAAAAGATGTTTACCTGAACTCTGTTGCCTACACAAAGGCTTCGAATGTGTGAATCACAACAGGAAGGGACAACATTGCAGAGAATGAGTATTTCAGGACACTTAATTGTACTCATGAGGAACCTATACATAGACTGAGAGGCATTTGTTCAAACACAACAGGGAACACCAAATGGTTTAAAATTAGGAAAGACATTCACCAGGGTTTTAATCTTTCATCATATATATTCAAATTTGTATGCTGAGGAGTTAAGCCGGAAAAACTAAATTATATGAAGAAAAATGTGGCATCAGGATGCGAGGAAGACTATTAACAACCTGAGATAAGCAGATGATACAACCTTGCTTGCTGAAAGCGAAGGACTTAAAATACTTATTGATGAAGATAAAAAACCACAGCCATCAATATGGGTTGCACCTCAATGTAAAGAAAACAAAAATCTACACCGCTGAACCAATAAACAGCATCCATATAAATGGGAAAAAAATTGAAGTTGTCAAAGACTTCATTTCACTCAGATCAACCATCAACACTCATAGAGGAAGCAATCAAGAATTCAAACACCATATTACAGTGCGCAAATCTGCTGTACAAGACCTCTTTAGTGTTAAAGAGCAAAGATGTCACTTTGAGGACTAAGGTGTGCCTGACCCAAACCATGGTGTTTTCAGTTACCTCATATGCATGTGAAAGTTGAACAGTGAATATGAAATACTGTAGAAGAATTGATATATTTGAGTTTTGGTGTTGGAGGAGAATATTAAAAAGTACCATAGTCTACCAAAAGAACAATCTGTGTTGGAAGAAGTATAGCCATAATGCTCCTTGGAAGCCAGGATGGCCAGACCTTGTCTCTCATACTTTGGACAAAGTATCAGAAAGGACCGGTCCACAGACAAGCATATCATGTTGGGTAAAGTGGAGGGTCAGAGAAATAGTGGAAAACCCTTAACAAGATGGATTGGCACAGTGACAGCAGCATTGGACTGAAACATAGTAATGATTATAAGGATGGTGCAGAACCAGGCAGTGTTTGTTTGTTTGTTTTTTAGGTCCAGGCAGTGTTTTGTTCTGTTGTGAATAGCATCACTATGAGTCGATACCAACTCAATGGCACCTAGCAACAACAACAACTCATCAATCAGTTTGCAGCACTGTGGTAATGTGCATGTTACTGTGATGCTTGAAGTTATGCCACCAGGCTTTTTAAATACCAGCAGGACTCACCCATGGTGGGCAGCTTTCAGCTGGCTCCCAGACTAAGAAAGACTAGGAAGAAGGAGAGGCAAACTACTTCTGAATGTTTAATCACTGAAAACCTTATGAATAGAAGTGGAATACTGTCAGACAGTACCAGACCATTGAATGTTGAAACATTTTGAATAGTGCCAGAATATTGTCAGATATAGTGCTGGAAGATTAGCTGCTCAAGTTAGAAGGCACTCAAATTATGACTGGAAACGAACAGCTCCTCAAAGTAGACCTGACATCGATGACATGAATAGAGTAGAGATTTCAGGACTTCATTTGCGGATAAGAGAAAATGAGGAGAAACAACTGTGACCATCCATTAACAATGAGAACACTGAATGTATGTTGGAATTTGTCAAAATTACAATGGAACACATAAACATTGGTATCTTAGGCATTACTGAGCTGAAAAGGACTGGTATTGGCTAATTGGAATCTGACAATCATTTGTTTTACTATGCCAGGAAAAACACATTTAGGAGGAATGGTGTCACATTCATCATCAGAAAGAACATTTCAATAGTTTGGCAGTTTCTCAAAATGTTAAACATAGGATTTCCTTAGGATCCAGTAATACTCCCAGGTATACACTGGAGAGAAATTAAAACATACGCTTATACAAATGCTTGTACATGAATGCTCATAGCTGCATTATTTATCATAGCCCAAAAGAGGAAACAAGCCAAATGTTCATAAAAGGATAAATGGATACTCATATGGAGAGACTTCAAAAAGCTCATAGAAAATTTTTTCATCCTCACATTTTTTGAAGTCTCCTTGAATGTGGTACATATATAATGGAAAGTTGTTGTAGTTAAATGCCAAGGAATCTGTTCAATTCATAGTGACACTTTATAGGATTTCTGAGGAGCAGCGGGTGAGCTTAAAATGCCAAACTTGTGGTTCAAACCAACTTGGCAGTCAAGCACATTAACCCTCAGTGCCACATGAGAGCTCCAATGGAATATTACTTCTTAATAAAAAAGGAATAAATTTGTGTGTGTGTGGGGAAGAATATTTCAAGATACATCTTGCAGTATAATGCTGTCTGTGATAAGATAATGTTCATATACCTACAAGGAAGACTAGTTAATACTATTATTGTTCACATTTATGCAACTACTTAAGCCAGTGATGATGATATTGAAGACGGATTCCAACTTTTTCTGTCTGAAATTGATAAAGTGTGCAATCAAGATAATTACTGGCAATTAGAATGCAGACAAAGAAGAAGAATTAGTAGTTGGAAAATATGGCTTTGGTAATAGACACAATGCTGAAGAAAGCATGATAGAATATTACAAGGACAATGACTTATTCATGGCAGATACCTTTTTTGAACATCACAAAAGATGACTATGCACATGAACCTTACCGTATGGAATACAGAGTAATCAAATTAACTTTATCTGTGGGAAAATACAGTGGAAAGTACACATCATTAGCCAAATCCAGGCCAGGAGCACACTGCAGAAGAGACTATCAATTATTTAATTGTAAGTTCAGGTTGAAGTCTGAACTTACAAATGAAGACAATTAAAACAAGACCATGGGGATCAAAATATGCCTTTGAACATATCCCACCTGAATTTAGAGATCATCTCAAGAACAGATTGGATGCACTAGATACTAATGACCAAAAGCATGAGGAGTTGTGGGATGACATCAAGAACATCAAACAAGAAGAAATCAAAAGGTCATTAAGAAGGCAAGAAAGAAGGGAAAGAACAAAATCTATATCAGAAGAGACTCTCAAACTTGCTCTCCAGCATAGAGATGGTAAAGCAAATGGAAGAAATGAAGAAGTAAAAAAGGTAACCAGAAAATTTCAAAGGGCACCTTGAGAAGACAAAGTCAAGTATTTTAATGAAATGTGCAAAGACCTGGAGTTAGAAAACCAAAAGGAAAGAACATGGTCAGCATTTCTGAATCTGAAAGAACGGAAGAAAAAATCATGTCTTGATGGCAATCTTGAAATATTCTATGGGCAACATATTGAATGATGCAGAAATCATCAACAGAAGGTGGAAGGAATGCACAGAGTCACTGTATTAAAAAAGAAAAGGAAAAATAAAAAAAGGATGATGTTTAACCATTTCAATAGATACCATATGGTCAAGAGGCAATGATCCCCTCCAAGACCGAAAATCAAAGGGAACCCATGAGCAGGCATGTAAGCTTGCTGGTGACCACATTGGTCTACTGGTGAGTGGAAAAGGGGAAAAGGCAGCAATGAAGAAATGGGCTGAGGTCGACCATGTTCCATAGACTTTTGCTGACCTGGAGATGAGAGAGAGCAGAGGAAGGACTGGTTGATCCAAAGTATTGTGAGACCTCGGGACTCCTGAGCCCATGAACAAGGAAATAGTCACGGAGAGTTAGAGCTAATAGTGAAGCATCCAGCTGATATGAAGTAAGGGGAGATGCACAAGAACACCCAAACTTGCAGATAGTATCCACTTGACCTAGCCTCAATGGCTTGATACTCAGAACTCAACTAGGGGAAGATAAAAAAAAAAAAAAAAAAAAAAATTTGATAAAGGAAACAAGTGTAAATTCCTACAATTTGATGAATTTGACTTATACTTATGGATAGCTCAAAATACCAACTGAGAGGAAAGAAGTCTTCACATCAAGTATTACTCCTATCTCCTCTGTATACAGGGTAGATAGGGATGGGCTTAGACATTGGCTACCTAAAATGAGGGGGCAATAAAGGCACGAAGTGACTGGCTTACATGTTTTCAAGAGGAAGTTTGGTTTAAGAGTGTGCCGGGAAAGGTAGAGGCCCCACTGAATAGTTTTCATCTTGTCTAGATGGGTCTGGTGAAAGAGATGGGGATAATATTCTTATGATTTAATAGTGATTGATTATTACCATGACTAATTGCAACTGTCACAAAGGTAGAAGTTTTGTAACAAAAAAGGAATAGATTTAATGTTACAGTCCAGAAGCAGAGGACCCTAGGACAATCAAGGCAGAAGAGCACAAGAGGAATGCAGGACCCTATCGGGAGAGGCAGCAACACCATAGATGGAGGCAGAGATGAAGACATGGAGAGAGAGAGAGCAGCTAAAGACTCTAGAATCATGGCAAGAGAAAGACTGAGTGCTGGCAGACAGGAGGTAGGCTTGCAGAATGTGTCCTTTGGTTGTTTAAATTATTATATGCTCCTGAATGCTTTTTGTGTACCCCCTCAAAATACACCCCATCAATAAAAAATAAAAAAATTTTAAAAAACCAGAGGGAATGGTAGCAAATACTGTTGAATGATGATGCACAGAGGAAATTGTAATCATTACAATGAAACTATGAGTATAACACTGATGTTCTCCCATGTAAACTATTGCTGAATTCACAATAAAAACTTTTTTTAAAAAAATGAGGCAATGGTATTTGAGGAAGAAGTCCATGGTGCACTGTAGGCATCGGCAAAGAACAAACCTTCA
The DNA here is from genome assembly GCF_000296735.1 of Chrysochloris asiatica. Classification (NCBI taxonomy): domain Eukaryota; kingdom Metazoa; phylum Chordata; class Mammalia; order Afrosoricida; family Chrysochloridae; genus Chrysochloris; species Chrysochloris asiatica. Next base: position 3,457,690 of record NW_006408709.1, on the reverse strand, counting down.
GTAATGATGGAATACAAATTGAAATCTTTCTACACACTCATGTAGCACTGGACGCACTCACTCATATATACCAAGAAGTTTGGAAAACTGGCCAAGTAATTGGAACTGATCCATATTTGTGCCCATTCCTAAGAGAGGTGACCCAATGGAAAGCAGAAATCATTGAACAATATCATTCATCTCATATGCTAAATCCAGATTCAGAAGAGGATGTGGAATGAGGGATATCATTGCTGACCTCATATGGATTATGCCTGAAAGCAAAGAATACCAGAAAGATGAATACTTGTGCTTTATTGACTATGCAAATGCTTTTGACTGTGTGGTTCATACCAAGCAGATAATGGGTATTTCAGAACGCTTAATACTGCTCATGAGTAACCTGTATATAGACCAAGAGGCAGTTGTTCGAACAGAAGATGGGGACACTGAATGGTTTAAAATCAGGAAAGGTGTGCAGTAGTGTTGTGTTCTTTCACCATACTTATTCAATCTGTACACTGAGAAAATAATCTGATAAAATGAACTGTATGAAAAAGAGTGTGGCATCAGTATTATAGGAAGACTCAGTAACGCCTTGTGATATACAGATTATACAATCTTGCTTGCTGAAAACAAAGAGGATTTAAAATACTGATGAAGATCAAAGACTACATCCTTCAATATGGGTTGCTTCTCAATGTAAAGAAGCAAAAATACTCACTACTGGACCAATAAATAAAATCCTGATAAATGGAGAAAAGATTAAAATTATCAAAGACTTCAATTTGCTTGGAACCACTGTCATCACTCAGGGGAGCAGCTGTCAACAAATCAAACGATGTACTGCATTAGGCAAATCTGCTGCACACCTGCACTCTTTTCAGTGTTCAAGAGTAAAGATAAACATTTGAGGACTAAGGTGCACCTGACCCAAGTCATAGTATTTTCAGTAGTTTCATATGCATGTGAAAGTTGTACAATGGATAAAAAAGACCATAGAATAACTGATGCATTTGAATTGTGGTGTTATAGAAGAATTTTAAAAATACCATGGAGTGCCAGAAGAACAAACAAATTTGTGTTGGAAGAAGTACATCCTTCCTTAGAAGCAAGGATGGCGATTCTTCATCTCTCATACTTGGAAATATTCTCAGAATGGACCCGTCCCTGGAGAAGAACATCATACTTAGTAATGTGGAGGGTTAGCAAAAGAGAAAAACCCCAACATGATTGATTAACACAGTTGCAGCAACAATGGGCTTAACAGTGATTATAAAGATGATGTAGGACAGGGCAGTATTCCATTCTGTTTTGCAGACAGTCACAATAAGTTGGAATTAACTCGATGGCCCCAACAACAACAACAGTAACTAACTTAAAAACAAGCCCTGATAGCATAGTGAATTATGTCTTGGACACTAACCACAAGGTCAGCAGTTTGAATCCACCAGCAACTCAGCAGGAAAAAGATGAGGCTTTCTGCTCCTTAGACTACAAACCATACACGGGGTCTCTGTGAGTTGGAACCAATTGGACAGCACACCACCACCATTAACTTAAAAGTCACCCAACAGTGTTAAGGATTTGCTTCCATATGGATTATTGCTATTGTCCATTTGCCCTCAAATAATTTCTAACTCACTGTGAGTCCATGTGAGAAAGTAGAATTTATTTTCCCACAGTGCTTTCTTGAATGTAATCTTTGAAGTACTTTCTTCCACAAAACAACTGTGTGAGCTTGAACCACCAACTTTTCTGTTAGCAGCCAAGCACCACCAGAACTTACAGATAAGAAAATATTATGAAGAAGTTCTTCTCTGTAACACATGGGTGGTTATGAGTTGGAATCAGCTTGATAGCAATTTATTGAGTTAGGTTATGGTCTGGCATTCTTTTGCTTGAAGGTGTGTAACACTAAATAGTTGTATATAGGTGAATGTGTATGTCTCATTTATTTAAACTATTACCAGTTTAAAACTCCATCACAGGGTTGTGTACTAAACTTATGCATATCTGTCACTTCCTCTATACATCTGCTACCTTCTGCTCAGAGATGGGAAATTCCCTGAGAGGGAAGAGCCAGCACCCTTGTGACTCATGTTCTGAATCGATTTTTTACTTACGTCGGCAACTTGCCCTCAAAACACAGATGCTGTGCTTAAAAGACTAATTGATCATTTTATTTCAATTGCATAGAAATGATATTGAAAAACTGAGAAGACCTTGGGCCATTAGAGCTCGATATTTGGCAGGAAAAAATCCACTTATCAATTAAAATTAGGAACACTAATCCCCACTGATTCCAATTGTCATGGTAATAAAGAAAAATGAACCCACAAATGATACAATATTGACCACTAAATTCATTCTTATGAAATTATGTCTAATGCAAAGCTTATACTATTAGCATTGTCAATTACAGTAGAAATCTGTTGGCTCTAATAGCTAATAATTTATATATTTTCCCTAACCAGAAGCTGTAAGCTAAATGTGACATTCTTTAAATGCAATAGACCTGATTCTCTTTTTGACCACATACTTTCCATTAAAAATATTTATTGCTCTTATCAATTGTGTAATTTAATAATTTCCCCCACACTGTTGATTTTACAAATGAAATGATATTTAGGTCATTAGCAGTGAAGGAAGACCATGACATACAAACTACTGGGGGGAAAAAAAAAAGTCAAGAAAACAGTACATTAATGATTAAGTTACCACATCCCATATGTTTAGTTGCTATTTACAATCAATATTCACTCTGCCAAGTTATGTGACTTGTATAATGCTTACACGCAATACAATCTTAGGCTAAAACAAAAAAGCTAAGACAAGCAGGGACTACTGCTTAACAAGGGAGAAAGAAATGTGAATATTCAGTATAATAAAAGGACATTCAAGATAAGGTACTTGGATTTGGGGAATGCAGAGGAAAAAGGAATTCTTTTTAGCTGAGATATTTTAAAAAAAAATCCATTGAGAGAATAATAGAAGCTAGCTTAAGAAATGAAAAGAACATTAATGTGCAGAAAAGAGAAGGTTGGATTCTCCCAGTCAAGGGAAGAGTGTAAGAAAATACACAGGATCATAAAAACGTGTTTAGAAAATGAATTGTAGGTTTTGTAATTACTGGACTAGGTGACATGGGAAGTAGAAGGAAGATTAGGCTGGAAAGCTAGATTTGACAGATTTCTAATGGCCTTAGATGCTGTGGTCGATTTCAAAATAGCCACAAGTTCTTCTCATCTATGCACACAAATTTTAATGACTTTTCAACTCCTCCCAGAAAGACATTGAACCTGTTTATTTGACTAGGTTTGGACTATAACACATTAATAAACATGGTGGATACTGTTATGAATTCAAATTCTACATTTCAGAGACCAGTTGAGGTTAAGAAATTCAACTAAAATTCAAATCCTTTCAATATTGTTCCTAACTGCAATTGCAGTACTTCTTCCTCTAATCCTAACCTGGTCAAATCTCACAGATCAAAGATCACAATCCTCTAGACTGCCAGAAGCCAAATTGTAGGTACCCAGGACATTATCTTCATCACTCATATGTCAGATTGTCGTACTGTGGTGGCTTGTATCTTGCTGTAATACTGAAAGGTAAGCCACCAGTATTTTAAATATCAGTATTGCCATTTGTGCTAAACAGGTTTCAGTGGAGATTCCAGACTTAAACAGTCTAGGAAGAAGTAGAGGTGAATCACTTATGAAATGTTAGCCACTGAAAATCGAATGAGTAGCAGAGAAACATTGTCTGATATAGTGGCCAGAAGATGAGCTGCACAGGCTGGAAGGCACTCAAAATATGACTAAGGAAGAGATTCCTCCTCAAAGTAAAGTGAACCTTTATGATGTACATGGAGCAAAGTTTTTAGACCCTCCATTTTCTGAAATGGTGCAATTTAAAATGAGAAGAAACAGTGCATCAGAATGTGGATGTACAAAGATGGACTCTAGGAAAATTTAAAGTCCTCAAAATGAAACAATACATAAAGATCAATATCCTAGGCATTACACTAAAATGGACTGATACATGATATTTTTAATCAGAGAATCATATGGTTTACTATGCTAAAAATAACAAATTGAAAAAAATTTGACGTAACGGTCATTGTCAAAAAGAGCATTTCAAGATTTATATTGAAGTACAATGCTGTCTGTGATATGTTAATATCCATAAACACCACACCAGAACTCCAACAAGGAAGAGCAAGGAGCCTGGGTTGAGCTGTAGGATAATTGCTGGACTGTTAACCAGAATGTTGGTAGTTGAAACCCACCAACCTCTCTGTGGGAGAAAGATAAGCATATAGTCTCAAAAACCCTATACGGGGTCTCTATGAGTTGGAATTAATTTGATGGCAAGGAGAGTACAAGGAAAACTGATTAATACCACTATTATTAAAATTTGTGCACCAACCTCTAAAGCCAATGATTATGAAATTAAAGGATTCTACCAACTTCTTCAGCCTGAAATTGATCAAACATGCAATCAAGATGTATTAATAATTACTAATGGATGTGCATTAATAATTACTAATGGAATGTGCCCATTCCAAAAAGAGGTGACCCAACGGAATGCAGAAATCATCAGATAATATCTTTGATATCCCAGCAAGAAAAGTTTTACTAAAAGTAATACAGAAATGGCTGTAAGCAAACATTGACAGAGAACTTTCAGAGGTTCAAGCTAAATTCAGAAAAGGCCATGGAACAAGGTCTACTATTGCTGATATCTGATGGATCTTGGCTGAAAGCAGAGAATATCAGAAAGACCTGTGCTTTATTGACTACGCAAAGGCTTTCAATTGTGTGGATCATGACAAACTATGGACAACATTGTGGAGTATGAGTATTCCTGGACACTTAATGGTGCTCATGAGGAATCTGTACAAGGACCAAGAAGCAGTTGTTCGAACAGAACATGAGAACACTGAATGTTTTAAAGTTAAGAAAGGAGTGTGACAAGGCTGTATTCTTTTACCATACTTATTCAACCTGTATGCTGAGCAAATAATCCAGAAGCTGGGTTCTATGAAGAAAAACGTGGCATCAGGATTGAAGGAAGACTCATTAACAATCTGCAATATGCAGATGATCCAACCTTGCTTGCTGAAAGTAAAGAGGACTTAAAACATTTACTGATGAAGATCAAAGAGCACAGCCTTCGGTATGGATTATATCTCAATGTAAAGAAAACAAAAATCCTCACTACTGGACCAATAAAAAACATTCTCATCAACAGAGAAAATTTTGAAGTTGTCAAGGACTTCATTTTTCTTGGATTAACTATCAACACTCACGGAAGCAGCAGTCACGAAATCAAACGACATATTGCATTAGGCAAATCTGCTGCACAAGACCTTTTTAAGTGTTGAAGAGGAAAGATGTCAACTTGAAGACTAAAGTGCGCCTGACCAAGCCATGGTATTTTCAATAACCTCATATGCATGGTAAAGCTGGACAGTGAATAAGGAAGACCACAGAAGAATTGATGCTTTTGAGTTATGGTGTTGGAGGAGAATATTGAAAGTGCCATGGGCTGCCAAAAGAACCAACAGATCTGTGTTGGAAGCAGTGCAGCCAGAGTGCTCCATGGAGGTCAGGATGGCCAAACTTTGTCTCTCATACTTCAGACATATTGTCAGGAGGGACCAGTAGCTGGAGAAGGATATCATGTTTGGTAAGGTGAAAGGTCAGAATAAAAGAGGAAGACCCCCAGCGAGATGGATTGGCAAAGTGGCAGCATCAATTGTCTCACATGTGGCAACAATAGTGAGGTGGGCCCAGGATTGGGCAGTGTTTTATTCTACTGTGCACAGGGTTGCTGTGAGTCGGTACTGACTCAATGACACCTAACAACAACAGCAACAGTGATTGGAATGTGGAAGTTGGAAACAAAGAGAAAAGATCAGTAGATGGAAAATATGGCCTTGTTGATAGATATGATGCTGGAGTTTGTATGATAGAATTTTGCAAGCCCAATGACATTTTCATTGAAATATATTTTTCAACATAACAAGTGAGTATATACATAGAAAAGGAGCTCTGGTAGTGTAGTGGTTACGAATCGGGCTGCGAACTGCAAGGACAACAGTTCAAAAATACCAGCTGTTCCATGGGATAAAGAGGAGGTTTTCTGTTCACATAAAGATATACAGCCTCGGAAACCCTGTACAGGGTTGCTATGAGTCAGAACCAACTCCATGGCACATAACCAACCAACCAATATACACAGACTCCACCAGCTGGAATGCACAGGAATCATATTGACTACATTGGTGGGAAAAGATGATGGAGATGCTCAATATCAGGGGTCAACTGTGAAATAATCAATTGATCATATGCAATGTTAGGTGGAAGCTGAAGAAAATTAAAAACAAGTCCATGAGAGTCAAATTATGACCTTAAGTATATCCCATCTGAATTTAGAGACCCTCTCAAAACAGATTTGATGCATTAGACACTAATTACTGAAGACCAGAGGAGCTGTGGGATCACACATACAGACAGTAAAAAGGTCATTAAACAGACAGTAAAGAAAGAAAATACAAAAATGAATATCAGAAGAGACTCTGAAGCTTCCTCTTGAATGTAGACAAGTTAAAGTGAATGGGAGAAATAAAATAAAGTAGCTGAACAGAAAATTTCGAAGGGCAACTCAAGAAGACAAAGTAAAATACTATAATGAAAAGTGCAAAGATCTTGAGAATGCTCAGCATTTGTCACATTGAAAGAACTGAAGAAATATTTTATGTCTCATATTTTAATATTGAAAGATTTTATGGGCAAAATATTGAATGGCACAAAGTATCAAAAGAAGATGGAAGCAATACACAATCATGATGCCAAAAATAATTGGGTGATATTCAGTCATTTAAAGAGATAGCATACAACCAAGAACATATGGTATTGAAGGAAGAAGTCCAAGTTGTAATGAAGGTATTAGCAAAAAATGACTTCAGTTATTGACAGAATACCAATGAAAAAATTTCAACAAACTAATGCAGCATTTGAAGAACTCATTAGTCTATGCTAAGAAATTTCTAAATTGTTTATCTGGTCAACTGATAGCAAGAGATCCATATTTGTGCCTATTCCAAAGAAAGGTAGCCCATCAGAACAATGAAATCATTAATACCATATGCAAGTAAAATTTTGCTGAAGATAATTTAAAAATAGATGGTTTCAGTAATACATAATTAGGGAGTTTCCAGAAATTCAAAGCAGATTCAGAAAAGGATATGGAATGGGGGAAAATCATTGCTGATATAAGATGGATCTTGGCTGAAATCAGGAAATACCAAAAATATGTTTAGTTGTGCTTTGTTGACAAATCAAAGGCATTTGACTGTATGGATCACAACAAATTACAAGTTTGTTGTTGTTGTTAGGTGCCATCAAGTCAGTACCGACTCGTAGCAACCTTATGTACAGCAAAACAAAACACTGCCCGATCCTGGGCCAACCTCACTACTGTTGCCAAACTTGAGTTTATTAATGCTGCCGCTAGGCCAATCCATCTCGTTGGGGGTCTTCCTGTCTTTCTCTGTCCCTCCACCTTACCAAACATGATATCCTTCTCCAGAAACTGGTCCCTCCTGACAATATGTCCCAAGTATGACAGACAAAATTTGGCCATCCTGACCTCCAAGGAGCACTCTGGCTTCACTTCTTCCAAAATGGATCTATTGATTCTTTTGGCAGCCCATGGCACTTTCAATATTCTCCTCCAACACCATAACTCAAAAGCATCAATTCTTCTACAGTCTTCCTTATTCACTGTCGA
>NW_006408709.1:3441646-3449340 GCF_000296735.1 Chrysochloris asiatica | reverse complement strand
CAATATTGTCCATAGCTTGTCATTTGAAAGCCTTTGCATAGTCAATAAAGCACAGGTAAACATCTTTCTGATATGCTCTGCTTTCAGTTAAGATCCATCGGACATCAGCAGTGATGTCCCTCATTCCACAGCCTCTTCTGTCAATGTATGCTTACAGCCATTTCTGTATTACTTAGTAGAACTTTACTTGCATGGGATATCAAAGATATTGTCTGATGATTTCTGCATTTCATTGGGTCATCAGGGACGGGCAATTTAGACATTAACTACCTAAGATTGGTAGGGGTGTGAGAGTTTTTAAAGGCACAAAGTGGCTGGCTTACAAGTTTTCAAGAGGGAGTTTAGTTTTAGAGTGTGCGGGGGAAGGTAGAATCCCCACTGAATAGTTTTCATCTTGTCTAGACTGGTCTGGTGAAAAGAGAGATGGAGTTATGATTCTTACGATTCAATAGTGAGTAATTGTTATCATGACTAAATGCAATTGTCACAACTGTAAAAGTAGAATTTGTGTAACATAAAGGGGGCGTAGTAAATCTTACATTTTAGGAACAGAGGACCATAGAACCATCAAGGAAGAAGAGCATGAGTGGAATGTGGGACCTTATCTAGAAAATTAGGGACACCAGAAATGGAGGCAGAGATGATGACATGGAGAGATAGAGCAGCTGAGGACTCTAAATTCATGGAAAGAGAAAGCCTGTGTGCTGGAGGCCAGGAGGCAGGCTTGCAGAATGTGCCCTTTTGTTGTTTAAATGATTAGATATTACTGAGTGTTTTTGTGTACACAAAAATTTAATAAAACTAGAGGGAATAAAAGCAAATACTGTTGAATGATGATGCATTGACGGGATTGTAATCATTGCAGTGAAACAAAATACATAGGATGAGTGCAAAACCAATGTTCTATGTAAATTACCACTAAATTCACAATAAAAGCTTAAAAAAAGTACAGCCTTGGAAACTCTGAGGTGGCTCTACTTTGTTCTATGGGGTTGCTATGAGTTGATGCAATAACATCTTTTAGGAGGATCAATATGAGGCAGATCCCTATGAGGTGTAAGTTAAAAAAAAATCCCAAAGGTACAACTTTCCTAAAGTGCTATGTTGTCATTGTTGTAAAGTGCCGTTGAGTCGATTCCCACCCATAGCGATCCTGTAAGGGTTTCTGAGAGGTAGCTGGTAAGCTTGAACCACCAAACTTTGCCAGCTTTGCAGTCTGACGCATTAACCCACAGCGCCACACCAGGACTCCAAATCCCTGATATCAATTACTACTCCTCCCCTCAGTATTCACTGTCAGAGTCTCAAAGCTCCACAATTCACTACAGCATCTCACAGACCTCAAGGGCCATCAAGTAAATGACTCATACTGTTGTAGAGGCTGGCGAGTCCCCAACCTTCAATTTAGACATCAGTCTGGAGGATTCTCCTCACTCAACGCACAATCAGGCTGTTGACTTAACTAGGCTATGGAAGTTGGCAAATGAGGTGAGGCTCCTGGCCCAAGTCCCCAAAACCAGAGGTCAGACAGCAGCAAGCTTGGTTAGTAAAGCAAGGAGCACACAGCCCTCTCACATCACCAAGATGTTTCATGGAAAAAATGACCAATCTCTTTGTTAGATTTCCACATTTTTACAATAAGAATTAACCCTGTTAACAATAACTCCAACTGACTCATATAATCCTAACAGCATTTCCCCCCACCTTCTGTTGCCCACATCTATCAATAAAAAGTCATCTTGTGGAATTTACAAATACATCCCTAGAAGAGACATACTAAATAATTCACTGTCATATAGTCGGAGTCAACTGAACAGTAATGAATTGGGTTTGGTTTCAACAAAGAGATTGTATTATTAATGGAGCAAATGGAAGTCTGGAAATGGATGTTAAATTATTCTGGATTTAGGAAGAAGAGATAACAAAAGAAGGCAGAACTTGTGGGAAAAACTGAAGCTAATACAGCAGAAAACTATGCAAGAAGAATAGAGAGGGAAATGGTGAGTTATAGATGTATGTGAATGTTGGAAATAGAACTTTGAAGTCCATATGGAGAATTATATTAAGTATTCTGTATGGCAAGCAAATGCAGCATTCTCTCTTTCCCCCACCCCCAAATCTTCATTGCATCCCTTAAATCAAATCTAATTCCAAACAGTTTTAGAAATGGAAGTTTGTTGGTGTGGTTGTGGCTTTTTAATGCTTTTATTGTGAATTGAGTGAAAGTTAACAGGGCAGATCATCAATGTTACATTCAATGAATCATACAACTTGTTTCATTACAATGATAATAATCCCCTCCATGTACCATGAGTTAACAGTATTTCTCTCTATTCACATTATCTCTCTCATTTTTTTTTACACACTCAAGCACATATAATAATTTACACCAGAAGGCAGACTTGCAGAATGTGCCTTTTGGTGGTGTTAATGTTGTTGTTGTTGTTAAGTGCTGTGGAGTAGGTTCTGACCCATAGCGACCCTGTACAGGGTTTCCAAGGGTGTAAAATCTTTACGGGAGTAGAAAGCCTCATCTTTCTCCCGTGGAGCAGCTGGTAGTTTCAAACTGCTGACCTTAAGGTTCGCAGCCCGATTTGTAACCACTACGCTGCAACAATGACCTTGAGCTCAATAAAAATGTGGACAAACACCAACAGTTTAAGATGCAATGATAATTTAAGGGTAGGGAGGAAGTCAAAACAAAAAGCTCTCAACTTCAACCATTTCTCCCATTCAACCAAAGTATTTTTGAATTTTTAAATTTATTTTAAAGATTAATGTTACAGATAAGATTTCATAGCTTAAAGCTCACTTATTTTGGGTTCACTTCTTTGGGGAGGATATGGATAACTTCTAGCATAGATAGAAAAAAATCAGTAATATCCAACCTGACCCCAAATTTCAAATACTTGTCTGTCCAGTTTCTTCTGGAAAATCTCCCTGGTAACTTCCTCACATATTTTGTCCCAGTTAACTCCAAATTACCTGTCCCTGAAGCTCTTTTTATTTTACCCCACAGACTACTGCATATCTGTCATTTTGACCTTATGTGCTTAGAACACCTGAGGTATTTATCCTAATTTCTGCATCCTTCTTTATTTTCCACTAATGATTTTCATTCACATTTTGTTTTTATACATTGTGCACCAAGTTTTGTCTTTTCCCACGTATTTCTCACTTTTTAGCTGTGTGAGTGGCCTGTACGTCTGTCAGAATCAATCATTATGATTTCAGCAACACCATCTTTGATTATAAAAACAAAACAAACTAAATATTATCTTTGAAGCAGAAATTAATTACAAGTGTGTTTATATGTGCATTTTGTGGTTCAAACTGAAACTCCGAGTCTGCAATAATACTGTATTGCAATTATAAACAATTCTCATGCTTGGATAATTCTTTCAAGAGAAATAGCCAAATAGCAAAAAAGGACGAATCTTCTAGGACGGTAAGGGTGAACTGTGCTCCCAATTTTTTTTTTTTTTTTTTCAGTCAATTTACCATAGGAAACTTCTTCAAGAAACAAAAAGCGTAGGTACAGGGAAGAAAGCAATTCATCAGACTTAAGTGTGTTGTGTGTCTCAGCCACATAAAGGTGAGTGAGTGTAGCAGACTGCTGCATCTTTCTCCCACAGAATGACTGGTGAATTCAAAGCACTGACCTTTCTGTTAGCAGCCGAGCACTCTGCAGTACTCCAACCAAAACCAATTGCCATTGAGTTGCTGCAACTCATAGAGACCCTATAGGACACAGCAGAATGGCCCCATAGGGCTCCCAACCTGTAAATCTTTATGGAAGCAGATTGTTAGGTCTTTTCTCTTAGGAGACAGTGGTGGGTTTCAACTCCTGACCTTTCAATTAGCCACCTAGCACTTTACCCATTGCAGTTAACACATGAGTGCTTTAACCACTGCACCACCATTGCCCCTTTCTGCTCCTCAAATTGTAGTATTGTTGTTGTTGTCCTTAGGTGCCATTGAGTTTTTTCTGACACATAGAGACCCTACACACCACAGAAGAAAACACAATGTAGCCTGTGACATCCTTACAATTGTTACCTTTAAGCCCACTGCTGCTGCCACTGTGTCAGTGCAACTCATTGGAGGTCATCCTCTTTTTCACTGACCCTCCACTTTATCAACATGATGTCCTTCTCCAGGGATTAGTCCATCCTGATAACATGCCTGAAGTATGAGAGTTGAAGACTTGCCATCCTGGCTTCTAAGGAGCATTATGGTTGTACTTCTTCTGAGACAGATTGGTTTGTTTTGACAGTCCATGGAACTTTCAATACTCTTGTCCAACAACATAGCTTAAATGCATCAGTTCTTCTACAGTATTCCTTATTCACTGCCCAATTTTCACATGTATGTTGAAAATGCCATGATTTAGGTTAGGCACACCATTGTCCTCAAACTGATCTCTTTGCTCCTTAACATTTTAAAGAGGTCGTTTGCAGTAGATTTGCCTAAACAATATGTTGTCTGATTCCTTGATTGCTGCTTCCATGAGTGTTCATGGTTGTTTCAAGAAAAATGAAGTCTTTTACAATTTCAATCTTTTCTCCATTTATTATGATATTTTTTGGTCCAGTTGTGAGGATTTTTGTTTACTTTACATTGAGGTGTAATCTATAGTAAAGGCTGTAGTCTTTAATCTTCATCAGTAATTATTTTTAGTTCTCTTGGCTTTCAAGCAAGCAAGGTTGCATCATCTGCATGATCACAAGTTGTTAATGATTTTTCCTTCAATCCTGATGCCACATTCTTCATTATATAATTCAGCTTCTCAGATTATTTGCTCAGCATACAAATTGAATTGTTTTATTAGGGAATGAAAACAACCAAGGCACACACTTTTCCTGAAGTTAAACCATTCAGTATCCCCTTGTTTTTGAAAAGTTGCCTCTGGTCTATGTATAGGCTCCTCATGAGCACAATCAAGTGACTAGAATACTTATTTTTCATAATGTTAGTCATAGTTTGGCATAATCCACATTGTCAAACCATTGCATAGTTAATAAAGCACAAGTAAACATCTTTCTGGTATTCTATGCGTACAGCCAAGATCCATCTGACATTGGCAAGGATATCCTTACTTATATGTCTTCTTCTTTCTGATACCAGAAAGATACCATCTGGTATCAGAAAGATATCAGAAAAATACATGGCCTGACCCAAAATAATTTCAACATTTTCACTTCATATGCATACAAAAGCTGTACAGTGAATAAGGAAGACCTTAGAAGAATTGATGCTTTTGAGTTTTGGTGCTGGAGGAGAATATTGAAAGTGCCACGGGATGCCAAAAGAACCAACAGATCTGTGTTGGAACAAGTGCAGCCAGAGTGCTCCTTGGAGGCCAGAATGGGCAAACTTCGTCTCTCACACTTCAGACATATTGTCAGGAGGGACCAGTCACTGGAGAAGGATATCATGTTTGGTAAGGTGGAGGGTCAGAGAAAAAGAGGAAGACCCCCAGCAATATGGATTGGCAGAGTGGCAGCATCAATGGGCTCAAGTGTGGCAATGATAGTGAGGTTGGCCCAGGATCAGGCAGTGTTTCGTTCTGTTATGCATAAGGTTGCTATGAGTTGGTACCGACTCAATGGCACCTAACAACAACAAAAACAACAATGTCTTCCTCTGAAACTGCTTTGGATTTTTGGCAGTTTTCTATCTATGTATTGTTGCAACCATTTTGAATTATCTTCAGCAAACTTTTATTTGTATGTAATATTAATTATATTGCTTGATGATTTCAACATTCTGTAGGGTCACCTCTCTTTGGAATGGGCACATATATGAATCTCTTCCAATGGGTTGGGCAGGTGACTTTTTTATTTCAAATGGTGCTGTTGAGTTGGTACCAGTTCATAGGGACTTTATGCACAATAAGGTTAATGCAGTCCAGTGCATTAACCCACAGTACCACACCAGGTAGTAGTGGTAAAATTGTGAATATTTTGAATATAAATAAAGTGATGCTTGGCCTCTTTGAAAAGTATAGAGTGTCCAGAGAAGTTCAGTTCTTTATCAAAGGCAATATGCTAGTTCCTGAACTCACCTCTAAACACATAAATTGCTCACAGATGGTTCAGGTTTACATTACATTGAAATAACAAAACTATTGCTTTTTCTTCTTTGTGAGCAAATATTCAGACACTGACCTACTTTCCATTTGGTGGTGCTTAGCTAAAATAGACAAATTTGTGCCTTTTAAAGTTTTCTTTATAAGCCAAGTGCTTTTATATTACTCTCCTTCAGATACTGTGCAACCACATACTGAATGCAAAGAAATCCACCCTGGGTCGCAATAAAGTAATGCTTCTATCTTTTATTTATTATAAAGACCTTCATGTTATTCACATCTAAGCACACAGTAAAATCCTAATAGAATAGGATAGATAAATCATCCTGGGATTACTATCATTAAGATATATGAGAAGTATTTTTGGATAATTCTCAATTGTGAAAGAATCATAGATGCCTCTCTATGAGACACTGAACCTGAGAAGATTCAATTTACCTCAGTGACTTTCTGCTCTTGTTTCCCAAATCAGCCAGCTGGATTCACATCTACAACTGAGACCATTCATTCATTAAAAAATTCATTATATAACAAATATATTTAGTAATACGAAGTCCTCCTTGCCCACCTTTAAATTGGTATAAAACATAGAAGACTGTGAATTTTTTCAAGTGAAATGAACAATAACTCTAATTAAAGGATACCTGAAAGTTAATTTCAATCATTTATTGCAAAGAGCCAAAAGTAATAAAGAGCACTGAACCATTTCCTTAGCCAACTGGGGACAATATGTTTTTAATTTTCAATTTGAGTTTGCAGAAATGGTTAAGCACTAGCCTATTGACCGAGAGGTTGATAGCTCAAACCCACCCAGAGGTTCCTTGGAAGTAAGCTTGGCAATCTGCTTCTGAAAGGTCCTACCCACTGCCACCCTGTTGAATCCAGTTTTTAATGACTGTCTCATCTAATAGAGCAGGGTCAAACTGCTTCCTAGGCTTTCCATGATTATCAGACTTTACCAGTTGACAGTCATATTTTCTCCCATGAAGCTACTGGTGGGTTGAATCATCAACTTTGAGGCTAGCAACACAATACCTGCTTAACCCATAGCACTACAGGGAGTCCCTTCTGAAAGGTCACAACCATGAAAAGTGTCTGAAGCTTTCTACTCTGCACATATGGTGCCTCTGTGAGTTGGAATCCACTAGGCTAACAACAATGCAATCATAATTTAAAAGATTTAGAAAAAACACTTGGAAACAAGTTAGCATTAGAAACTCAATCTAAGAATCCAATTTTGTGGGTTCAATAACTTTCTTATGTTAATGCTTCCCTAAGAAAGGTAATGATAAGACATAAACTTATAGACAATGAGAAACCATGTCAAAATCTGGGCACATGTTAAAAATAAGGTTGTTCTAAATTGTAAGTCCATGTTAAACTGAAGCTGTATTTCAACTATATGAGAACACCATGGAGAATATTTAAGTGCTAGATGGGAGCTTAAAATAACTTACTTACAAATCTTTTTCCTACCGTAACTATCAACACTAACTGAAACAGCAGTCAAGAAATCAAACGACGCATTGCATTAGGTAAATCTGCTTCACAAGACCTTTTTAAAGTGTTGAAGAGCAAAGATGTCAGCTTGAGGACTAAGGTG
>NW_006408709.1:3437006-3439911 GCF_000296735.1 Chrysochloris asiatica | reverse complement strand
ATCCATACCGAAGGCTGTGCTCTTTGATTTTCATCAGTAAATATTTTAAGTCCTCCTCACTTTAAGCAAATAAGGTTGTAACATCTGCATATCCCAGGTTGTTAATGGGTCTTCCCCCAATCCTGATGCCATATTGTTCTTCATATAACCCAGCTTCACAGAATATTTGCTCAGCATACAGGTTGAATAAATATGGTGAGAGAATACAACCCTGTCACACACCTTTCTTAATTTTAAACCATTCAGTATTCCCATGTTCTATTTGAACAATTGCCTCTTGTTCCATGTACAGATTCCTCATGAGCACAACTAAATATTCAGGAATACTCATATTTCGCAGGGTTCTCCATAGCTTGTCATGATCCACACAATTGAAAGCATTTGCATAGTCAATAGAGCACTGGTAACATCTTTCTGATATTCTCTGCTTTCAGCCAAGATCCACCGGACCACAGCAATGACAGCCCTCATTCCGTGGCCTCTACTGAATCTGGCTTGAAGCTCAGGAAGTTCTCTGTCAAGGTGTGATTGTAGCCATTTCTGTATTACCTTTAGCAAAACTTTACTCACATGCAATATCAAAGAGATTGTCTGATGATTTCTGCATTTGTTGGGTCACCTCTCTTTGGAATGAGCACAATCAGTTGGCCAGATAGTTGTCTTCCAAATTTCTTGGTAGACATGAGTGAGTGCCTCCTGTATCGCCTCGCTGTCTTGAAAGATTTCAATTTGTATTCTATTAATTCCTGGTGCCTTATTCTTGGCCAATTCCTTCAATGCACCTTGGACTTCCTCCTTCAGTATCATTGGCTCTTGATCATATGGTACCTTTTGAAACCGTTGAACATCAGCCATATCCTTTCAGTACAGTGACTCTGTGTGTTCCCTCCGTCTTCTTTTAACGCTTTCTGTATCATTAAATAATTTGCCCAGAGAATCCATCAATAACGAAAGTTGAGGCTTCAATTTTTTTTCCAGTTCCCTCAGCTTTAGAAATGCTGAGTGTGTTCTTCCTTTTTGGTTTTCTGACTCCAGATCTTTGCATATTTTTTTGTAATATTTTACTTTATCTTCTTGAGCTGACCTTTGAAATTTTCTGATCAGCTCTTTTACCTCCTTATTTCGTCCATTTTCTTTAGCATCTCTATGCTGGAGAACCAGTTTCAGTGTCTTCTGACATCCATTTTGACTTTTTCCTTTTTTCTTGTCTTCTTAATGACTTTTTGTTTTCTTCTTGTATGATGTTCTTGTTGTCATCCCACAACTCTTCTGGTCTTCAGTCTTTAGTGTTTAATGTATCAAATCTGTTCTTCAGATGATCTCTAAATTCAGGTGAGATATAGTCAAGGTCATATTTTGGCTCTTGTGGAATTGTGTTCATTTTCTTCAGCTTCAGTTTGCAGCTGAATATAAGCAATTGATGGACTGTTCCACAACCTGCCCTTGGCCTTATTTTGACTGATTACATGGAGCTTTTCCTTTGTCTCTTTCCACAGATGTAGTCAGTTTGATTTCTGTGTAGTCCATCTGTTGAGGTCCATGTGTATAGTCGTCATTTATGCTATCTAAAGAAGGTATTTGAAATGAACAAGTCATTGATTTTGCAGAATTCTATCATGTGGTTTCCAGCATGATAGATTCCAGCATATGATTTCCAGCATGATTTCTATCACCAAGGACATATTTTCCAAGCACTGATTCTTTGTCTTTGCCCCCAACCTTTGCATTCCAATCACCACTAATGATCAATACATCTTGATTGTATGTTTATGATCAATTTCAGATTGAAGAAGTTGGTAGAATACTTCTATTTCATCCTCACTGTCTTTAGTAGTTGGTGCATAAATTTGAATAATAGTGGTATTAACTGGGCTTTCCTGTAGGCACATGAATATCATCCTATCACAGACAACGTGGTACCTCATTAGTGATCTGGATATGTTCTTTTTGACAATGAATGCAACACCATTTCTGTTCAATTTGTCATTCCTGGCATAGTAAACCATGTGGTTGTCAGATTCAAAATGGTCGATATCGGTCCATTTCAATTCACTAATGCCTAAGATATCGATTTCTGCTACCCTTCTTTGTACATTAAATTATGGAAAAGATAATATATTTATTTAATGTGTCATGCTTTCAGAAATAAAAAATACCTCAAACTGTTTTTGTCATTCCTGCCACTGCAGAAAACATTACTTTTAAATTATCAAATTAGGAGTTTTGAATAAGGCAAAAACAAACTCCTCTGAACACCTAACCTCAAGTAAGTGAGGGTGGCTTTCATTTCTATTTTTGCCATCAGCCCACCATTATTAGGGTAAGGGCTGAATGGAGAAAATGAATGCTAATATACATGAATAAGGATTAACTGAAAATAGGAATTGAGAGCTCTCCTATGATGTCAGGTGGAAAGACTGAATATCTTAATATATTCAACATAACTCAAATGCATCATTTCTTTTATGGTCTTAGTTATTCACTTTCCAACTTTCACATGCATCTATGAGGCTATTGACAATACTCTGGCTCAGGCCAGGCACACCATAGTTCTGAAATTTGACATCTTTGCTCTTGAACAACTTACAGAGGCCTTGTGCAGATTTGCCTAATGCAGTGTGTCATTTGATTTCTTGACTGCTGCTTATATGAGTGTTGTTGGTTGATCTGAGAAAAATGCATAGTTCTGATCTGAGTTGGCACTAATTTACTTCTTTTCCCCATTTACCTTAATGTGATTTTTTTTGGTCTAGTAGTGAGGATTTTTGTTTTCTTTACATTGAAATGCAAACCATACCAAAGGCTGTGGTCTTTCATCTTCATTAGTAAGTATTTTAAGTCTTCTTCACTTTCAACAAGCAAGATTGTGTCCTCTGCATATTGCAGGCTGTTAATGAGTCTTCGT
>NW_006408709.1:3431688-3436626 GCF_000296735.1 Chrysochloris asiatica | reverse complement strand
GACCCATAGCAACCCTGTACAGGGTTTCCGAGCCTATAAAACCCTACAGGGCAATTCTACTCTGTTCTATAGGTTTGCCATGCATTGGAATCAACGAAATGGCCCACACCAAGATGTGCTGATGGGAGGACTAAAGTTGACACAATTGCTTCACCTTTCTGATTTTTTTTTTTTTTTTACTGAAATGGAAGCAAAAACAGCAACTGAGAGTGAAAATGGGGCTGGAGATTTTGGAAGCTTTAGGAGAGACCCACCCATCACTGCTATCAAATAGATTCTGACTCATAGCAACCCTGTATAGGGTTTTGGGGGCTGCAAATCTTTACCTGATGAGCATAAAACCTCATCTTTCTCCCTCAGAGCAGCTGGTGGATTTCAACTGCCAACATTGCTGTTAGAAGTAGAGTGCTTATTCTACAGAACCACCAGAGCTCTTTTAGATAAGAAAGAGAGCCTATAAAATAATCATCTGGAAAAACAGAGTCAATAGCCTGGGTGAGTATGGCAGACTCCTGGCCAATGTTAAAGGCTCTCTTGTTATTTATAGTCATTATTTAAAGTGATACCAATCCATATGTTTGCATTTTTCTTTAGCCATGGTAAGCCTAATAAGTGAAATCATAGAGTTAACAAATAATTGGATTTAACTAAGGCTTAAATTTTATTTAGCCAGAGCACAGTTCATCAAGAAAATGTGATAATGAGAGTAGACAGGAGATTGCAGAATGTACCTTTTGGTTGTTTAAATGAGTACCTATTCCTAAGTGTTTTTGTGTGCACCCCCACTCCAACTCCCAAAAATCACACACAAAGAAACAGAGGGAATAGAAGCAAATACTGTTGAATAATGATGCACAGAGGAGCTTGTAATCATTGCAATGAAAATGTTGAGTATAAAACTAAAGTTCTCCCATATAAACTATCACTCAGTTCACAATAAACACTTTGAAAAAAATCAAAATTAAATTTCCAGATGCCTATTGCATCATAAAAAGAAAAAGAGTAGACAGTAGAATGGAGAGTGTTTGTAATGAAGTGACTATAAGGAGCTCTGGTAATGTCGTGGTTACAAATCGGGCAAGGTCAGCAGTTCAAAATTACCAGCTGTTTCGCAGGAGAAAGATGAGGCTTTCTACTGCCATAAAGATTTACAACCTCGGAAACCCTGTACAGGGTCACTGTGAGTCAGTTCCTACTCCATGGCACATCACCACCACCACCATAGAATTTGAGGAATCTTGGTGTGGTGCTGTAGGTTAATGCGTCAGACTGCAAAGCCGTTTGAACTGCAGTATCGGTGTTTTAAGCTCACCAGCGGCTCCTAGAAAACCCTATACAGGGTTGCTATGGGTCGGAACCTACTCAACGACACTTAACTACAACAACCTAGAATTTAAGCTGTGGAAGGAGAATAAAAAGAGCATGAGGGAGAATGAAAAGATAGTAAGGTCAATCGACTGGCAGTCCTTGTAGGCTTCAGGGGTTGTTGTTGTTGTTGTTATGTGCTGTGGAGTCGGTTCCGACTCATAGCGACTTATAGGAGTCAGGATATTAGAGGAAGTAAGCTGGAAAGACAGGAGATGGTAGTCAGAGACTGAGCTGCAGTTGAGACTATGAAGGTTGTAGTAATTGGCAATAACAGAGTTTGGATGTGATCCTAGTTGTGAGTGGCCAAAGTTGGATACAAGACACAATAGTGGAAGAAAAGAGTAAAAATTAAGAGGTCACTGTATTGGAAGGATCATCTAAGGTTTATAACTGTAATAGTGACAAGAGATATTTATTCATCTATTATCAACTGCCACTGAATCAGTCCTGACTCAAAGTAACCCTATGAGAAGCAGTTGGTGGGTGTGAACTGCACACCTTATGGTTAGCAGTCAAGTGCTTACCCTACAGCACCACACCAGGACTTTTAGGACCTGATATACTGAGAAATGAAGGGGAATGATCTAGGAGTCAGTAAAGTGCCACATCAATGAAGGGAAGTCAGTGACTAAATCTAATTACATGAGATCTATGACTGGTGGGGCCAGGGAGTACTTCTTAATCTCTGTTGATGGAGATAGAGGTCTGGGGAAAATTAAGATAAACCAATATCCTACTATAACACAGATCAAGGTTTGAATGTGTTTTTGCATACTTTTAAAGATATGTATCTACACTAAATGGAAATAGAGTCAGAGGCATAAAATATCCATGTGTATGCTCCCCTCTACCTCACTGAGGAGTCATTTGTGCATATCCTGCACTCTTGACATCACTAGTGGTGCAAATGGATACGTGCTGTAGTACTAACTGAAGGTTATCAACTTAAAAGAAAGAACTGTTGCTCTGCTTCTGAAAGGTCACAACCCTGAAAACCCTACGAAGCACAGTTTTACTCTATACACATGGCGTGACTATACACGTGAATTGACTTAACAGCAACTTATTTGTCTGAATTTTTTTTTTTTGTCTTTATCCCACTGGAGAAATCAGATACTTAATAGTTATCGGATAAAAAGAGCTGTGGAGTAATGAGATGCAAAAAGAAATGGGAGGAAAGTGTAAGCTAACACCTCCTTCCAGGAGCCAGTCATGCATACATCTTCCAGAAAAGTTCAGCCACTTTCTTACTCCAGGCACAAGAAATACAATCCAAAGCCAATTGAGCCAATATGTTATTGGAATTTGGGAGTAATGACTTTAGTTACATGCATTAAAGCTATTGTACTCTGTCTATGATTTGGTTATGCTGTTCAATTTAATCATCTTTGTGTGTTTCTCTATTAGGGAGAATTTTCATTCCCTTTGCTCCAAGTTTCCTGATACTACTCAGTCAATTATGCCACATGATGGGAAGTAAACTGGCCGAAGAACAAAAACATATTCTCCATTTAGAGCTATGAATAATAAAATTGACTTTTTATCTCTGTCTCCTGCGTCATATATCTCAAATAGTTCTGAAAATGGAAAGGGAAGAGAGAAGGATTATGTATTTGTCCCCAATTTCCATATGCCAACATTTTCCTAATGTGTTCTGGCCCTAGTGTTCTTTTTCAAAAGAACTTCTCCAAAGCAAAGTTATATTTTCCACACATTGTATTCTAGAAAATTCAAGGTTTTATCTTTCATATTAAGTTTTTATTCCAGAACATATTTTATTATTGTATAAAATAGAAATTTAAATTTTCTCTTTTGAAAATGTTGCCAGTTGTCCCACATCCATTTATTGAATAGTCTAGATGCACGCACCTCAGGTACAAGCAAAGGGTACCCTGTGGCTACAATGGTATGGGGACCAAATTTAACTTACTCTGTTTTCATCAGGGGAAAGGAAAATAAAACTCAAAATCAACCCAAGGCCAATTCCTCTGAGGAGGATGTAAGACATGCCTCTACTCTTCAACCTGTTTTTCCCTATTCTAACACCAACCATCCTTCCCACAGTACTCTCTGCTTCAAATCTGGGTTCAATAATCCATTGCAATGACCACATAGAATGCAGAAACAATACTCACAACTATGGGGTTCATTAGGGAAGTGAACAGGGTATACTTTAGGATCAGAAACAAATCAGAATGCAGTAATTCTTTAGTGAGGAATGACTCTTCTCTGCTAAACTGCAGACGTGACTCACTCTTGTCTTTGGCTTCTCAGTCATGTGGCCCCTTGGCCTTTGCCCTGCTCAAATAGTGTTACAAATCTTCTTTACATGGTCCATAAATGCCTCAAGGGCACATTCTTCAAGCCAGCCTCCCTCCTGTAAGCACTCAGTTTTAGTTGGTCCATTGGCCAGGAAGCCTGCAGTTGCTTTGTCTCCTCATGCTGCCTCCTCAGCTGCCACCATTTTTCCAGGTAGGTATCTCATGTTCTACTCACAACTCTTCTTTCTTTATGGTCCTGGGATCATCATCCCTGGTTCCTAGATGGCTTTTTAAAAAGTTAACAGGATGGAAAAACTAATCAATCTCAGCTTAAGAATCCCGTACATCCTATTTGTGTGGTCCCACTTAACCATTTGATTGGAAAGAGTTTGAAAACAAAAGCCATATCAAGTAAATTCATAGTACCACATCCTGTCTTTTGGGTATCAAATGGAAGGTGTTTAATCCTAAATTTAAGTTTCTTTCTATTCTCTGGGTATTCTGTATGTTAGCAAATAATCAGAGAAACTGGATTATATGTAGAGGAATGTGGCATCAGAATTGGAGAAAGACTAATTAAAAATCTGTGATATGCAGATGATACAATCTTGCTTGCTGAAAGCATAAAAGGACTTAAGGTCCTTAATAATGAAGATCAAAGACTACAGCCTTCTGTATGAGTTGCACCTCAGTTTAAAGAAAACAAAAAATTCTTACAATTGAACTAATAAATAATATCTTGATAAATGGAGAAAAGACAAATAGTCCAAGATTTCATTTTGTCTGGAAGCAGCAATCAAATGAGGGGCTACAGTGTGCCCAGTGAAGGCTTCCTGTGGAGCCTCTGCATTACATAAGACCATAGGTGGAATCCTGAACAACATGCAGAATCTTCTGAGGTAGGAAATTTCCACTCGAAAGGACAAGCAGACCAGCCTGGAGTGGCTAGAAGAACAGAAGATACTTCTTGAAAGAAAGACCCACAGGAAAAATATAAAACAATAATGGCAGTCCGACAGAGTACTCTAAGAACAAGCAAGTTGCACACCCAGGGGACATCAAGGCAAGTGATCGAGTCCCCTCAGGGCAAACCTCCTTCCAAGACTTAAACTCAATGGAAATACACGAGCAGACACGCGCTCTGATAGGTGACCATGGTCATCACCAATAAGAGGAAGTGAAGGAAAAACAGCAATGAAGCTGCAAGCTAAGCCCTACAATGTTCAATAGACTCCTGTGAACCCAGGTGGAGACCTGGTTGCCCAGCAGTGTGGCAAGACCTGGGGACTCTTGGGCCCAGAGTCAGTGA
>NW_006408709.1:3429161-3430388 GCF_000296735.1 Chrysochloris asiatica | reverse complement strand
TTGGTAAAATGGAAGGTCAGAGAAAAAGGCAAAACTCTGAACAAGATGCATTGGCACAGTGGCAGCAGCAATGGACTCAAGCATAGCAATTGTGAGGATGGTACAGGACTGTTTTTTTGTGCATAGGATTGCTGTAAGTTGGAATCAACTTGATGGTACCTAGAAACAATAACGGAAATCCTTTTAGTTATGAAATGTTAAGAATACTGGTTTCAGTGAATGGATTATTTGCCTTCCTATTGCAATGTTTGCTCACCCTGCTAGAATATTCCTCATTTGGCTTTCGCCTAATCACTTAATCAACTTTATTTGTTTCCAAAGTCCATTCATCTATTCAGCTCCATGAAAATTTCTTAGTCTCTATTCTCTTTTCACTTGTAACTCTTAAGGAAACTGCAGCTCAACAATTTACCTTTCAACTCTAACAGTTAGCTAGCCAAAATTTACTTTTCCCATATGCACTTAAATGAAAATTACATGGGCATTCCAAAATTTAAATGTCCCATATCAGCCCAATACAATGGCAACTACTGGAACCCTTACATTACTCAGTGGAATAATAAAAAAATTGAATAAAATGTAAAGCTTTGCTCTTATTTTAACCACAGTAAATTTTATCTAGATGGAACAAGGCTGTAGTGAATATTTGAATTAGAAAGTCAGTTAAAGGAACTGAGAGTTCAAATTGGCCTGACATCCTCAATTTGATCAAAGTTTTCAGGAATTGAATGAAATGAATTGATTTATATTTTTTATTTGGATGTTTACTAGCAGGAACAGTTTAGGTAGAACTTGGTGGTGTATATAAGAGAAAACAGAAAACACAAGTTATAAAGGTATTCCTAATTATTTGCTTCAGTGTTTGGAGACTTGAGTTGGTGTACTGACTTGAATTGGCATATGTTTCACCAAAGCTGATTCATTATTATTATTACATTCTAAATGCTTGCTGACCAGATTTATCCTCTGTTTACTAGTTCTTGTGAACTTGGTCTGAACTCACTCACTGTTTACTATAGCCCCAATAATGATGGGCACACAAGAAGGAATGAGAATAGTAAAAATGTGGGAAAGTCTAAATCATCAGTATTGATTTCAGTAATAAAGAACAATAACTTAATTTGGAGTTTAAAATATATATACACTCAAAGATAATACATCATGATCAAGTGGGATTCATATCAGGGATGCAAGGATGGTTCAACATCAGAAAAACGATCAACGTTA
>NW_006408709.1:3410269-3425041 GCF_000296735.1 Chrysochloris asiatica | reverse complement strand
TGATAAAATAACAAATATAAAAGGAAGCACTCAATTATTATCCATTAACTATGATGTTAGTTTTTTGTGGATTCCCATCAAAAAGTTGAGAACATTTTTTTATTTCTAATTTGCTGAGCTTTTTTAATCATCAAAGGATATTAAATTTTTCAATTGCTCTTTCTTTTTCTATAGGAGGGTCATATGGATTTTCTGATTCATTCTGTTACTATGTTTAATTCCATTGCATTCCTGAAATAAAGCTTATCTGTTCCTATTAATATATTACTGAATTCAGTTTGCAAATGTTGTCAGTGTTCATGAGGGGTATTTGTTTATAGTTTGCTTTATCATTAGTATTCATCTTTGAGTTTGCTGTCAGTGTAATGTCTGGGGAATATTTGTTTCTCTTTTACCTGGCAGAAAATTGCATGAGAGTGTTATTTCTCTCATTGATACTTAGCATAATTGACCAGTGAAGACCTGTCAGTTTGGGGGTTTCTCATGGGAAGGGTTTTAATCATGAGTGTAATTTAATGGAGTATTATGGTTTTCTACTGTTTCTTGAATCAGTCTTGGTGGTTTGCTCCTTTCAAAGAACTTGTTGTCTATTTCATTTAAGTTGTAAAATTCATTTTTGTTGTTGTTAAGTGCCATTGAGTCAGTTCCGACCCATAGCAACCGGGAACATGGTTTCTAAAGCTGTAAATCTTTATGGGAGCAGAAAGCCTCATCTTTCTCTAGTGGAGCGGCTGGTGATTTCGAACTGCTGACCTTGCGGTTCATTAGCATTAGTTTATTAATACTATACCAAACCCATTACTGGAGTCAATTCTAACTGATAGCAAACCTATAATGTAGTAGAACAGATCCACAGAGTTTTCAAAGCTGTAATCTTTATGAAAGAAGAATGCTACATCTTTCTCCCATGGAGTGACTAATGAGTTCCAACTGCCACCCTTTAGGTCAGTCAGTAGTTGATCTCTTTCACCACTGGATGATCAGGGTTCCTATGTTTATTCATACCATTCACTTATTAACATTTTGATTCCTACAGGGTCTGCAGTAATGCTGCTTTTCATTCATGCTATAAATAATGTACATCTCTCCACATTTTTAGTAGTCTAGCTAGGTGTTTATCAATTTTTAATTTTTTTACAAAGAAGAAGATTTTGGTGTCATTGATTGTCTCTTTTCTATTTCATTGTTCTCTGTTCTGATATTCATTATTTTACTCCTTAAATTACTTTAGGATTAATTTGTCCTTGGTTCTCAAGTAACTTAAGTGAAATTTAGATTAAGAGTCAAAAATGTTTTTATGTAAAGGGTAGACATGATAATTATAACATGGTAGGTACAAGTAGGACTTATAATTGCCTTCCTTTAGAGATTATTATGGTCTAAGGGTACAAGTATAGGTGCCAAGTTGATGAGGGGTAGACTGCGGTAATTATGGTTTTGTGGCAGCTTGGATGGGCCTGGATTCTCAATGGTTTGACAGTAAAAAGGTAAAAATCCACCATGAAGAAATCTAATATAATCACTCTCATCATGTGATTTGATTTAATAATTTCTGATCTAATATAATCTTGGTATGTGTTAAAATAAACTCACATTGATGATGTTAGTAAGGTTAGGTGCAAGTTAGTTAGGATTAGGTTATATATTGAGTGTACCTCTCTTGAGGTATATATATAAAAAAGATTAAATGGGCAAGCAGAGCAGAGGGTCCTACTAACACCAAGAAAGAAGAGTTGAGGTTGGAGTGCACTGTTAGGACCTGGGGTCCCTGTACTATGAAGCATCTAGATTTAGAGGAAGATTGATGTCAACATGCATCTCTAAGAAATGCTGGACCTATAAATGCTGAAAAGAGACAAAGACCTTTCTCCCAGATGGATAAAGAAAGAAAGCTTTCCCCTAGATCCAGCACTAAGAATAGGGACTTCAAGCCTCCTAAACTGTTAGAGAAAAGAATTATGTTAAAGCCTTCCACCTGTGGTATGCCTACTATGGTTGTTGGTTGGTAAGTGCTGTTGAGTTGGTTCTGACCCATAGTGACCCTGTATAGGGTTTTTAAGGAGTGACAGGAAATCAACTTGATGGCACTTAACACTTATTGTAGATTTGTCTATTTCTTTCTTCAATTATATTAGTTTGATTTATGTATTTTGATGCTCTTCCACTGGGAGCACAGATAATCATTATAGTTATGTCCTCTTGTTCAATTTACTCTTTATTCAGGAGATGATGTCCTTCTTCATCTCCTATGCTAGTTTTAGCCTTAAAATCTAGTTTATCAGAAATTAATATTACCACTCCTGCTTATTTTTTAATGCCATTAGCCTTAGATAGAATTCAAACACCATACTCACATTCATAAGAAGTTCTGGTAGCAAAGTGGTTACGATTTGGGCTACTAATCTCAAGATCTGCAATTTGAAACTACCAGTTGTTCCACAGATGAAAGAGGAGGTTTTCTGTTCGCGTACAGATTTACATCCTCAGAAACCCTGTACAGGGTCACTATGAATTAGAACCAGCTCTCACATTTACAGGTTTATTAGATTCACAGCACATAACCACCACCACTCACATTTACAGGTTTATTAGAGATATTATTAACAGGTTGCAATTCAAGGGCAGAAATGTTCTGGGCACAGTTCTTCCATTCAGGAGAGTATCTCCTCAACTATGCCTTCAGGCAGGCCTCTGCCCAGCCAATGTTACAAGGCTTTTAAAGGACTGCTGATAAATTCCCACAGCATACACAAGTTTACCATAAACCTCAGCCTGAAAGCAGTTGGCTCTCCCTCTGTGGGTCACCAAATTTAGCTTTTGTGCCTGGAGGCATCCCAGTCTGCAGGCAAGCCTCTGGTCTAAAGTCACTCAGCTTTACTTGCTCTGTAAGCTGGGAAGTCCACTGCTCAGTCTTGTGCTATGGTTCTTTGTTCTGCTGATGATGATCCTCAGTATCACACATTTCTGCTCCTGGGTCAAAGAGTTTCAATGTGCAGGAATCTCAGAGTCCAAATAATATGCTTCACGCCTTGCTGTTCTTTGATAGTAGCATGATTCCCCCTTCTGCTTTTCAAAAGATGGTTTATTTTATACCTATGCTAGAGCTTTTACAATTACAATTTATTCTGTTAACATCCACAGCTGAATCGTGTCATGCTATTGGTATCTCTTCCTACCCTGTCTTACTTAGGCTCATTAGGAAAAGAGTTATTTGGTGGGATTTACAGATTAAGGCTAGAAGAGACATATTAAACAATTTAACCACACATCATCAGTTGCTAACTGTAAATTTGGCAGTTCAGGCTAACTCCTAGGAAGAAAGGTCTGGCGATCTACCAATCATTGAACACCCTTTGAAGCATAATTTTACCATGACACAGATGGGGTCACCCTGAGTCACAATAGACTGAGTGGTAAGTGGTTTTATTTGATACAGGACACAAGAAGGCACTCAGTGAATGTGAGCTGAATTAAAGGAAAGAATGGAAAGATCTAAACTGATCTTGTCCTGCTCTGCTTGTTTTCATCTGAAACTAACCTTACTCTCGTCTCACACCTTTAATGAGAGAAAAGAAATTCACGGGCTCTCGTCTTGTTTCTCAGGTTCTGTGAATTTTATTTATGAGTGCTAATCAAATATGTTAAATCTTCCAAAGGTGCCTGATGAAAATAAAATGTGGCCCAGCAGTGGATCTTTGGTGCCATATTTTCTGTCCTTTTATTATCTTTATTCCTCTTTAGAGCTTTTGTTTTATCTCTGCTTCTCTGCTTCTTGCACTCCCATGCTCCCTTCCTCTCTGTGCAGTTGTCTCCCTGTCATTTGCTTCCATTTCCTCTGATTTAGCTCCTTTTTGGAGACCTGTCACTGGTTCTGCATGTAGAGATGGATAATAATGTCTTGTTCGAGCACCGTAACTGCTGTGTCAAGATGACAGACCCAGCAGGCTGCCACACTCGTTACCACTGACTAAAGAGCAGATGGGCTATGTGCTGATTAATTGTGGAGAGGGAGTCTAAATGAGGATGTGACTAAACTCTCCCCCAATTGCCTCCTTTCTGCTTAAAAACAGGTATTGACCACACATGAGCACTCATTCACTGTTATCAAAGCAATTTATCTTTCAATATTTTATTTTTATTGTACTATTTTTCAGTACTTTTCATGATAATGATTATTTTCTGTTTTTCCAAATTCTGTTAAATAGATGGAAGACAGTACTGTCATTCTTCATTATAGATAAGGACACTAGGTTACAAATACTTCCATTTGTATTTTTTTCACTGTCACTGCAAAGCATCATTAATAATGACAGCACTAGAATTAAAGGTATATTTCCATTAAACCAATTTCAGACTATACATCTTCCCCAACATGCATACACAGACACAAATACAAAGTTAATTAATGCTAAATTAATGAAGAAATACTACCACCACTGTCCACTGCCATTGAGTCAATTCCAACTACAGGACTGAGCAGGATTCCTCTTTAGAGTTTCCAAGACCTTATGGAGAAAAAACAGCCTCATTTCTCTCCTACAGAAAAGCTGGTGGTTACCACTGACCTTGAGGTTACCAACACAATGCTTAACCCAATGGATCACCAGGACTCTTTAGTAAGGAGATGTTGTTGCTGTAATGTGCCATGGATTCAGTTCCAACTCATAGTGACCCTGTACAGGGTTTCCAAGGCTGTAAATCTTTATAGGAGCAGAACGCCTCATCTTTCTCCCACGGAACAGCTGGTAGTTTCAAACTGCTAACAGTGAAGAGATAAAAATAATTAATAACATTTTATCTCTAATAATAACATTAAAGTTTGTCAGTAAAGTTTCTTAGTGTGAAATTTTGTTGGAGTCATGCATTCACTCCATTCCATTGGATTTCGTGTTCTTAAGGTAGACATTTTTGTGTAAAACAATTACCTTTGGGGCCTCAACAGTGAAAGTAGCATTTGTAACTATGAAGCTTGAAAATGTAGCTGGTGCTGTGGTTTTCTCTGAACATTTGTGGATACTATTTGATTTATACATATCCAGATAATATATTTTAGACTAAGAGAAACTTAATTATGTCTAAACATACAAAATTAAAACACAACCATACTGTTAAGTAGTCTTGAAAAATATCAAGGGTATGTCTGCACTTTATGTTTACAGAACTTAAAAATAATAGAGTGATTTGAACACCACTTTATAGTTTGAAGGAATGCTATGAAATAATTAAGAATAGCAAATAGGTCACAGTCTGAAATTCAGGTAAGTTTGGAGCTAGATAGCACATGGTGTGCAGATCTCTCAAGATAAAAGAGACAAAGCGATGAGGTTGGGAGGTTGAATAGTAATGATCTCTTGAGGGTCTTTCCAGTCTATCTGTCAATAAAAATAGCTAATCAGTAGTGTCCTAAATATGTTCACACTTAGCACAGGGCTTTAGAAGTTCCTTCAAGTGGATTGGTTTTGTAATGTATGTTGTGGGGTTTTAAGATAATAGGAGAGTATGTAAAGCCTTGAGTTGCTGCTTATCTCTAGTTCCTCAGAATTTAACCCTTTAGGATTTAGAGCAAACCCACTGCCCTGATGGAAATAAAAGCTCATTCATCTTGCTCAGAACTAAAGTAGGAAGTGCTTAAAGTCAATGTCCCTAATAACATACCAAAGTTGGCAGTTAGTGAACAGAAAACTGGTACAATAGTCTTACAGTAATTCTGGCTTACACTGTGTTAGCAGCCAAATTCTTGAATTGCTTGTCTAAATGGCACCACTCACAGAGCTTCTAGGTTGTTTTTCATGAGACACCACCAATCAGATTTGGATGTTTACAATCTGTGTGTCATTAGAGTAAACCAGTTGTCTTGAGTCTATTTAGACTAATGGCAGCTCCGGTATGTCAGACTAGACCTGTGTGCTCCATTGGGGTTTCAGTGGTTGCTTTTTGGAAATACAATGCTGTGACTATTATTCTGAAATGCTTTTGGGTCGGTCTCTTGGGTGCTGCAGGCAGCACTTCTGTTTTAACTGAAAGATGGGAGGCTCAAGTCCACCAATCTTTCAACTGAGATTAAAAGCCTGGTGATCCACTTCTGACAAATCAGCCACCGAAGAGTCTATAGAGCACAATTATACACGGACACACATGGGGTTGTCAGGAGTCAGAATTATTCAATAGCAACTGTTTTTACTTTGCTTATTTTTTGTTAGCCCCTCTGATTGTAAGGAAAGACTTTTTTTTTTACTTAAAGAAGCATAAGGTTTGATTTCTTCACAATGTCAATCAAGAAGTTAACTGTATTACTGTGTTCTCATTAAGTGTCATCCAGTTGGTTCCTACTCATAGTGATCCTGTATAGGGTTTCCAAGGAGTGGTTGTTGTTTTTAGGTACCGTCAAGTCAGTACCAACTCATAGTGACCCTATGCACAACAGAACAAAACACTGCCCAGTCCTGTGCCAACTTGACAATCGTTGCTACGCTTCAGCCCATTGCTGCTGCCACTGTTCCAATTCATCTCATTAGGGGTCTTCCTTTTTTTCCCTGACCCTCCATTTTAACAAGCATGATATCTTTTTCCAGAGACTGGTTCCTCCTGATAATATGTCCAAAGGATGAGAGACTAAGTCTGGCCAACTTGACTTCTGTAGGGCATTCTGGGTGTACTTCTTCCAACACAGATTCATCTGTACTATTGGCAGCCCATGGTATTTTTAATATTCTCCTCCAACACCATAACTCAAATGTATTAATTCTTCTATGGTTGGTCACCTTTATTCATTGTGCAACTTTCACATGCATGTTGTTGTTGTTCTTAGGTGCCGTGGAGTTGGTTCCAACTCACAGAGACCCTGTACAGGGTTTCCAAGGCTGTAAATCTTTACAGGAGCAGAAAGCCTCATCTTTCTCCCACAGAACAGCTGGTAGTTTCGTTTCGAACTGCTGACCTTGCGGCTCGCAGCCCGATTTGTAACCACTATGCTACCAGAGCTCCTAATGCATGAGGTTATTGGAAATACTATGAGTTGGGACAGGCGCACCTTAGTCCTCAAACTGACATCTTTGCTCTTCAAAATGTTAAAGAGGTCTTGTGCAGAACATTTGCCCAGGGCAACGCATTGTCTGATTTCTTGATTGCTGCTTGCATGAGTGTTTATGGTTTATCTGAACAAAGTGAAGTCTTTGACAACTTCAGTCTTTTCTCAATTTATCTTCATGCTATTTATTGGTCCAGTGGTGAGGATTTTTGTTTTCTTCACATTGAGGTGCAACCTATACCATAGGCTGTGGTCTTTCATCTTCATTAGTAAATATTTTAAATCCTTTTCATTTTTACCAAGCAAAGTTGTGTCATCTGTATATTTCACATTGTTTATGAGTCTTTCTCCAATACTGATGCTACATTTTCCTTCATGTAATCCAGCTTCTCTTACTATTTATTCAGCACACAGATTGAATAAGTAAGTGTGGTGAAAGAATACAACCCTGGCACACATCTTTCCAAATTTTTAACCATTCAGTGTTCCCTTGTTCTGTTAGCACAACTGCCTCTTGGTTTATGTACATGTTCCTCATTCTCAGCAATGTTGTCCATAGCTTGTCATGATCCACAAGATTGAAAGCCTTTGCATAGTCAATAAATCACAGATAAACATCTTTTTGGTATTCTCTGCCTTCAGCCAAGATCCATCTGATGTCAGCAATGACATCCCTCATTCCACATCCTCATCTGAATCCGACTTGAACCTCTGGCAGCTCCCTGTCAATGTATTGTTGCAGCTGTTTTTGAATTATCTTTAGAGATAATATACTTACATGTGATATGAATGATATTGTCAGATGATTTCCACATTCACCTCTCTTTGGAATGGACACAGATATGTATCTCTTCCAGTCAGTTAGCCAGGTAGCTAGCTGTCTTCCAAATTTCTTGGCATGGATGAGTGAGTGCCTCTGATGCTGCATCCGTTGTTGAAAGCTTTCAATTTGTATTCCATCAATTCCCAGGGCCTCTACGAACTTGAATGTGATTTAATTATATATATTATATTATATTAGACAAGTGAAGGAAAATGAGCCTAGAAACAATCAGTGAAAAACAGTTCTGAGTCCCGATCTTTGTAAACAAAGTAATGGATATAAGTATATATATACATACGGCACATAGTAACAACATATATCTATATCTAGCTATTGAAAAATAGATAATTTATATCTATCTATCTATCTATATCTATATATCTATATCTATATATACATATGACACGTAGCAACATATATTTATATAGATATACCAACTCCACTAACGTGACCAGTTGCAGAAAGGAGGACTGTAATTATTATGCATATAATTGCACCCATTGATGCTGCAATTTTGCCAATCCATCTCGCTGGGGGTCTTCCTCTTTTTCTCTGACCCTCCACCTTACCAAACATGATATTCTTCTCCAGTGGCTGGTTCCTCCTGACAATATGTCCGAAGTATGAGAGACGAAGTTTGGCCATCCTGGTCTCCAAGGAGCACTCTTCTTCCAAAATGGATCTATTGGTTCTTTTGGCAGCCCATGGCACTTTCAATATTCTCCTCCAACACCATAACTCAAAACCATCAATTCTTCTATGATCTTCCTTATTCCCTGTCCAGCTTTCTGAGATTATTGAAAATACCATGGCTTAGGTCAAGCTCACCTTTGTCCTCAAGCTGTCATCTTTGCTCTTCAACATTTTAAAAAGGTCTTGTGCAGCAGATTTGCCTAATGCAATATGTCATTTGATTTCTTGATTGCTGCTTCCATGAGTGTTGATAGTTGATTCAATAAGAATGAAGTCCTTGACAAATTCAATCTTTTCTCCATTGAAAAGAATGTTGTTTATTGGTCCAGTCGTGAGGATTTTTACTTTCTTTACATTGAAATGTAATCCATACTGAAGGCTGTGGTCTCTGATCTTCATCAGTAAATATTTTAAGTCCTCTTCACTTTCAGCAAGCAAGGTTGGATCATCTGCATATCACAGGTTGTTAATGATCTTCCTCCAATCCTGATGCCACGTTTTTCTTCGTATAACCCAACTTCTCAGATTATTTGCTCAGCATACAGGTTAAATAAGTATGGTGAAAGAATACAACCCTATCGCACACCTTTCTTAATTTTAAACCATTCAGTGTTCCCATGTTCTGTTTGAACAACTGCTTCTTGGTCCAAGTACAGATTCCTCATGAGCACAATTAAGTGTTCCGGAATACTCATACTTCTCAATGTTGTCCATCATTGTGTCATGATCCACACAATCAAAAGCCTTCGCGTAGTCAATAAAGCACAGGTAAACCTCCTTCTGGTAGTCTCTGCTTTCAGCCAAGGTCCATTGGACATCAGCAATGATATTCCTCATTATATGGTGGTGCGATTTATCCTGATTACCTAGGGGAAAGTGGATTGACATTACATAATGGTGGTAAAGAAGAATATGTGTAGAAACCAGGAGACTCCTTCGAGTGTCTTTCACTACAACCATGCCCTGTTATTACAGTTAATAGTAAACTACAGTAGGAACTCTAGTAGCGTAGTGTTTACGAATCGGGCTGCGAACCTCAGGGACAGCAGTTCGAAACTACCAACTGTATTGCGGGAGAAAGATGAGGCTTTCTGCTCCCATAAAGATTTACAGCCTCAGAAACCCTGTACAGGGTCACTATGAGTCGGGACCAACTCCACGGCACATAACAACAACAACAACAACAACAGTTACCTAATTCCAGCATGACTACTAATAGCCCAGACTCTTCAGGAATTAAGGTTTGGTTCATACAACCAGGAAAAGAACCACTACCAGTTGAAGTGCTTGCTTAGGACAAAGGGAGTACAGAATGGGTAGTGGGGAAAGGTAGTTCTAAACACCAGCTACCGCCATGAGATCAGCTACAGAATGGAGGACTGTAATTATTATGCATGTATGTACATACATATTTTTTATATGTGTGCATCAAATATTTTAGCTTTGTTCATATATGAAATATAAAGTTTAAATGGGGCCAGTGTATTTTTGTTTGTACAAGTTTTAGTTGTTTCATGTTAGGTGCATGTATGACTTTACAATTATCTTTATTTAGAGATTATTCATGTGGCTTACAGGTGCCAAGTTGACCAGGGATGGACTGTTGATAGTTAAGGTTTTGTGTCAACTTGATCGGGCCAGGATTTCCAGTGGTTAGGTAGTTGAGATGTGGTTATCCCCATGGTGAGATCTAGTTAAGCAGGGGTGGGGAATGTCTGGCTCACAGGTCATATGAGTCCACAAAATCATTAGGTCTGGCCTTGCCAAGACAACCACAGTTCCAGTCATCACGCTGTTGTTAAGCGCTGTCTAGTCATTTCCAAAACATAGTGTCCCAAAACGTAGTGTCCCTGTATAGTGCAATACTTTATATATATATATATATATATATATATATATTTGTGTGTGTTTGTGTGTGTGTGTGTGAAGTGTATATAAGGGAGCTCTGGTAGCGTAGTGGTTGCGAATCGGGCTGCAAACCTTAAGGTCAGTAGTTCGAAACTACCAGCCACTCCGCTCCGCTTTCTGTTCCCGTAAAGATTTACAGCTTCAGAAACCCTGTACAGGATTGTTATGGGTCAGAACCAACTCGTTTGCACTTAACAACAACACCAACAAATATATATATAAAGTTTCACTGGTTTTGCTTCTCTATGACGATGTGTAAATTTAAATAACAGTGGTATTAACTGGTCTTCCTTGTAGGTATATGAATGTTATCCTATCACAGACAGCATTGTACTTCAAGATAGATCTTGAAATGTTCTTTTTTATAATGAACATGACACCATTCCTCTTCACTTTTATGTTCCTGGCATAGTAAACTGTGTGACTGTAGGATTTAAAATGACCAATACTGGTTCATTTCAGCTCAATAATGCCAAGCATATCAATCTTTATGTATTCCATTTAATTTGTGACAACCTCCAATTTTCCTATATTCATACTTTGTACCTTCCATATTCTGATTGCTAATAGATGTTTTCAGTTGTTCTCCTCATTTTTAAGTTGTATCCTATCTGCAAATGACGGTCCACCAAATTTTGTTCTATTCATGTAATTATGATCAACTACTTTGAGGAGGCAACTCTTCCCAAGTTGTATTTTGAGTGCTTTTCAACCTGAGGAGTGAATCTTCTAGCACTATATCTGACAATGTTCTACTATTATTCTTAATAATATATTCTACTATTATTCTTAAGATTTTCAGTGGCTAACCATTTAGAGAGTCCTGGTGTGGTGCTGTGGGTTAATGTGACAGATTGCAAAACCATTTGAACTGCAAGGTTGGCAGTTCAAGCTCACCAGCGGCTCCTTGGAAACCCTATACAGGGTCACTGTGGGTTGGAACAGACTCGACGGCACTTCACAACAACAACAACCATTTAAAAGTAGTCTACCTTTCATTCTTCCTAGTTTGTCTTAGTCTGGAAACTCTGCTGAAACCCGCCCACCATGGTTACTCTCCTAGTATTTAAAATACCAATGGCATAGCTTAAAGAATCACAGCAACAAGCAAGTCACCATAATATGACAAACTGATATATGAGTGGAAGAAAACATTTCAAGCCTTGACTTACAACACAGGCAAATATTGAATGATGCAGAAAGCATCAAAAGAAGATGGAAGGAATATACAGAGTTGCTGTAGCAAAAAGAAATGGCTAATGATCAACCATTTCAAGAGGTAGCAGATGATCAAGAACTGATGGTACTTATGGAAGAAGTTAAAGCTGCATTGAAGGCATTGGCGAAAGACATGACTCCAGGAATTGATGAATACAAGCTGAAATATTTCAACAAACTGGTGTAACACTGGAAGTGTACAATCATATACACCAAGAAATTTGAAAGACAGTTACCTGGTCAATCAGTTGGAAGCGATCCAAATTTTTTCCCATTCTAAAGAGAGGTGACCAAATGGAATGTGAAAATCAATGAATAACATATTAATGTCACACGCACACAAAATTTTGTTGAAGATAATTTCAAAATGGTTGCAATGGTACATAAACATGGAACTGCCAGAAATTGAAGCCAGATTCATAAGAGGACATGGAAAGGAGAGTATCGTTGTTGACAGCAGGTGGATCTTGACTGAAAGCAGAGAATACCAGAAAGACATTTCCTTGTGTTTTATTGATTTTATGGCAAGGTTGTATCTTTTCACCATACTTAATTCAGTTTGTAAACTAAGCAAATAATCCAAGAAGCTGGCCTATATGAAGAAGAGTTTGGCATCAGGATAGGAGGAACACTAATTAACAACCTGCAATATGCAGATGATATAAATTTGCTTGCTGGAACTGAAGAAGACTTAATGGTAGCATAGTGGTTATGAGTCAGGCTGCTGACCTCAAGGTCAGCAGTTTGACACTACCAGCTGTTCCATGGGAAAAAGATGAGGCTTTCTGCTCCCGTAAATATTTATAGCCTCAAAAACCCTGTACAGGGTCTCTATGAACCGACTCCACGACACATAACAACCACCACCAATGAAAGTCAAAGACCTCAAAAGAATACAAAAATATTGTAAAGAATACTATTGTAAAGATTACAAAAATCCTTACAACAGGACTAGTAAATTACATCATGATAAATGGAGAAAGGATTGACATTTTCAAAGATTTCACTTTGCTTTGATCCATAATCAACATTCATGGAAGCTTGTTGTTGTTATGTGCCATCGAGTCGGCACCAACTCATAGCGACATTATGCACAGCAGAACGAAACAATGTCCGATCCTGGGCCAACTTCATTACTGTTGCCACACTTGAGTCCATCGATGCTGCCACCTGGCCAATCCATCTCACTGGGGGTCTTTCTCTTTTTCTCTGACCCTCCACCTTACCAAACATGATATCC
Source organism: Chrysochloris asiatica (assembly GCF_000296735.1). Lineage (NCBI taxonomy): Eukaryota > Metazoa > Chordata > Mammalia > Afrosoricida > Chrysochloridae > Chrysochloris > Chrysochloris asiatica. The sequence goes on along the minus strand of NW_006408709.1, from coordinate 3,412,132 downwards.
TTCTCCAGTGACTGTTCTCTCCTGACAATATGTCCGAAGTATGAGAGACGAAGTTTGGCCATCTTGGCCTCTAAGGATCACTCTGGCTGCACTTCTTCCAAAACAGATCTATTGGTTCTTTTGGTAGTCCCTGGCACTTTTAGTATTCTCCTCCAAAACCATAACTCAAAGGCATCAATTATATGGTCTTCCTTATTCACTGTCCAGCTTTTGCATGCAAGCATGCATGCAAAATTCATGGAAGCAGCAGTCAATAAATCAAAAAGCACATTGCATTAGCCAAATCTGCTGCAAAACATCTCTGTAAAGTGTTAAAGAGTACAGATTCTATTTGAGGACTAAGGTGTGCCTGACCCAAGTCATGTTACTTTCTATCACCTTATCTGGATGTGAAATGTGAACAATAAATAAGGCTGACCACAGAGAATAAATGCATATGAATTACAATGTTGACAAAGAATATTGAAAGTATCATGGCCTGCCAGAAGAACCAACAGATCAGTTTGTTACCAGAATTCTCCTTAGAATCCAGCATGGGGTATGTTGTCTCTTGTTCTTTAGACTTATTGGAAGCAGGGACCAGTTCCTGCAGAAGGAAATCTCACTTGGTAAAGAATTTAACTTTATTGTGGAGGATCATCAAAATAGAGGAAGACTCAAACATGGCAACGGATTGTGAGATGGCGCAGGACTAGGCAGTGTGTCGCTCTGTTATATGTACAGGGTCACTGTGAGTTGGAACCAACTCTGTGGCACCTGACAACAACAACAACAACAGAGTTTAGTTTATCTAAAGAATCAGCCTTCAAGAGACCATTAAATGCTGGAAAATCTATCTGTGGTTTAGCACTTTTTCTCTAATGTTTAATCCAATATCTTGGACATTCTTCTCAGAAGAATGAATCTTGAATCTTTATTGATATTTGAATTGATTTTAATCAGCAGAGAAGAGTTTGAGTACTTCTGAATTTTCCAGGTGGAATGAAATAGTGTGACTTCTAAAAGGAAACAAGTGTTCTCCTTGCCATCTTCAAATCCAAGTAAGTTTAATTTGAGGGGTTAATATAACAAATGATTGACAAATCACGCACTGAAGTGGTTGTGGTCCTTTGAGAAAAGAACAAGAACATTGGTCTTCTCATGCTGCTGAAGTGATTTTGAGAGGCATAAGTGTGCTTACATGTCATTAATGTGAAAAGCAAAGTACACTGAAGCAGAATTTGCAGTGTTCTTACCATAGCAAGCTACAGCTCTTAGAGATTAATAGCATGGCTGTCAAAAGTGCTTCTGTGCCCAAATATCTGAGCTTCACAAATGAAACAGATGCTGTTTAATTTAACCTGTGAGGATATTTATTTGTTCCCTTTCCCTACTTGTGAGCATTTCATGATCTAGCAATCAGATCACTTGTCTTTTTGTAAGAAATGGCAGACCATAACAGAATGTGTTCTCTTCATCTTTTCAATAGTCAAAGCATATTAAAAAGAAATAGGTTACAATTCTGTTATTTTGAAGTACAGTTGGGACCAACTATCAAACCATTCTTAAAATAAACAAATAAACAAATGAAAACAGTAAGTATGTTCATCTTTCTGGCCCATACCTGTTACAGTATGTTGTTATTGTTGTTAGATGCTACAGAGTTGGTTCCAACTCAGAGCGAACCTGCATAGGGATTCTGAGGAGTGGCTGGTAGGTTTGAACCACTGACCTTGCAGTTCAAGCAGACCTGTAGCCAGTGCTTTAGCCTACAGCACAATACAATAAGTTGCAATATGAAGGACCTATAAAAAGTTTGTGGAAAAATAGAATGAAAAGATAATAGATTTTTTTCCACAAACTTTTTGATCCCTGTCTTAGGCT
>NW_006408709.1:3389128-3410142 GCF_000296735.1 Chrysochloris asiatica | reverse complement strand
ACACACACACACACACACACACACACACACATATATAAAGAGAAGTATATTATCTTACATTTGTAGAATCCCAAGTCTCCAGGGAAAGAGAGAGAGAGAGAGAGTTCCTCCAATATGTCCATTATATTGGGAGCAGGCCACACCCTCAAGGAAGCATACCTTCAGCTGATTGGCTGCTCATAGCCACTCATCATAGAATTTACTATGTCTGTATTACGTTTCATCATCAAGGGAACAAGCACATCTCAATTGCTAAACCTCCTGAAATCCTGGCCTGGCCGAGTTGACACCAAACCCTAACAACTACAAAGATCCCTCAATATGAAAGCTCTTGTTATTCTTCAGTGCCATCCAGTCAGTTCTGACAGATAGAGGCCCGATGTACAACAGAATAAAACACTGTCTTGTCCTGTGCCATCCTCACAATCATTGCTGTGGTAGAGCTCATTGTTGCAGCCACTGTTTATTTTTAAATTCATATCATGACCACAAAAGGATTGCTTATATGGTTTTGTTGTTGTTGTTTTTTATGGCATGAGGAATCCTTGGATAGCTAAAATGGTTAAGTACTGGATGACTAGACAAAGAGATGGTGTTTAAAACCAACCCCGAAGTTCCTCTGAAAAAAGGCCTGGCACTCTGCTTCCAAAAGGTCATATATAACCTTGAAATCCCTTATACAGTAATTCTATTTTGCATACATTGGGTCTGTATGAGTTTGAACTGAGTCTGTTACAACTGAAAACAATTGCAATGTATGAAGTAAGATTAATTGATAGATTGAATTCTAACTCTTCTTGTTGATTGTTGACTTTATTCATATTCTGGGAAATTTATTCATATTCTGGCTTATAAATTTTTTCTTTGTACAATATCAAGTCTAATGTACATATTACACAAGAGTTCTGAGAAATATAACTTTGAAAATGAAATACAAAGTTTTTCCAAACCCAATGTACTACATAAATGTTTAATTACGTTAGCACTGACTAAATGCCCAGCAGAGATACATTAGTCTGCTTTAGAACATCTACTCTCCTTTATTGTGTAAGAAATTCCAGATAAATAGACTTTGTATACAACTCTTGATTAAACATTTATACAAATAAGTACTGGTTTTGTTTCATGTTTGAATAGTGTAAAGCCTAGGCACTTGTGGTGAAGTTTAATTTTCTGAAAAGACACTTTGCATCGTACACTGGAAAGTTCATTCTGGAGAGTATTTCCTTTTAAGTGCAGTTTCAGCCAAGTCATATTTCTGAAGTTCTTGGTAGGTTGCTGCCGTGTCTTATATCTAATATGTGGTGTTCAAACCAGCTAACAAATGAGATTTTAATAAAGCGTGTGGTAAGGACTTTCATAGTGAAGAGAGAGCTCTGTTGACAAAGAGAAGAGAGTCTTTGCTAAAGAGTTTGTGGGAGAGGTTGACCAGAGTTTGCAGCTGGAGGACTGGAAGTGTTTAGTGTTTCTAGAAAACACAGATAGGAAGTGTTTGTGTTTAGTGTTTCTAGAAAAACCAAATGGTTCTGTCCAGCTCACATCTTCTCAGAAAAAAACCTCTAGTGATGTCTATTTGATTTTCAATGTTTTTTTTTTTTTTTTTAACCTAAAGAAACTACCAACATTCACTGAAATGAACGCTTATTTTCTATTTTGCTGTTCTTGTTCAGTGCCACCATGTTGTGTCCAACTCATAGAGACCCTGTATAGGGTTTCCAAGAAGCAGCTCGTGGATTTGAACTACCAACTTCGTAGTTTGTAGTACAACACCACACCAGGAATCTGTTTAGTAAGCAATTGTCAAGACACTTTGAAACTGATGCGCTGACAACATGAAACGTTTGATTTTTTTGTTTCCAATCACTGTTTCGACAGCTAATTCTCTCTTTCCCTGTCTGGTTGTCTATTCTAGTCCAATCCAACTTAATGTCCATGTTAACTCTCTCCTCCTGCTCCTTTCCCAGCTTTGACTAGTTGTCAACAAAAGGGTCCAGAAGAAACAAGAGCTACTATTTTCTACCGATTCTTTTTACTCTGTTTCTGCTTCATCAGGGTTGTGACAGAGGAAGAAGATTAAAGGAAGCAGTTTTGTAATTTTTACTTTCTTTTTAACTTATAGGTGTTATTGTAGTTTTCCTTTGATTCTTGGCTTCATCTGTAAGGTGAGGTCTTAAATGCAGATCTTGTCATGGAGCTTATGGTTCGTTCTTCAGGAGAATATCCATTGTCTGTCGCAGCTGTTCCTTGGCTTTAGTCTGTTATCATTAGTCCAGTGGTACACACCCCAGTGTCCTTTGTTGCCTAAGTTATTTTTTTCCCCAGAAGACAACCATCTTTTTGTGAAGGTATCTCAAGTCTTGCTTCCTTGCTGGATGTGCTTGTCCTGTGGGCAAGTGATATATCTTTACCTTTCCAATGATGGCGATGTTCTTCAGCTGCCTTCTCTATATAGTTCATTTCCACATTGCTCACATACTTCCAGGAGGAAGGTTAGTAGTTCTTTCATAAATAGACATCCAATAGAATAAAATGCCCATTCTCAAATCTCTGTAATTGACTTCCTCTACAATCTCACTCATTACTCACTTCTCTTAGGTAAACTCTCAAATATATCATCTTCTGCTTATGTACCTGGGGACTATGGGGTTGATGGTTTTGTCATTAGCCTCTTAATAGGTCCTAAAGAGGTTTACTAGGTGGATTTTTAGATCATGAAGGCATTTATTATTTGTTGTTTTCTGCTTTGGGGCTTTAGCCTCAATTCTAGGTGTAAAGGAAAATTCCTCTGCAATTGCTTGCTGCATTTGATATAAGACAACAAAAATAGTTATGACACTAACAATACTCCAATGACAAACACAATTCTTTTCTGTGTGAAACTTCATTTCAAACTCACAAAAAAAGACTTTCATCTATCATTCAATAAAATAAAGAGCTTCTGAATTTTTGCTCTAGGTGGTGATCAATGAGGGAGAAAGCACCTCTTCTGGAACACAGACTGACCTTAGTGATCCAGTCCACTCACACACTCGAATCTCTACCTTCATTACACTGGGATTTGAGTAGAAAGGACATAGCAAGGAAAAGTACAAGATGGTAGTAAAGGTTCTATGTTCAAAATTCAACCCTGAAATTGACTGGCAGGATGTGTTGTTAATTACTCTTTATTGTTGCAAATTACCTGCTTAACCAGAATAATCGTTTCCCCACTGTTGTGTACAAATGGCCACAGGGAAACCTTACTGTATGAAGTAACAAGATACCAGGAATGCTTCTCTTTGCTGTCTACTCTGGGATTCTGGGAGTGTGGTTGATGTTCCCTGGGTAAACTAGATGGAAATGAGTGCTGTCTTTTACTAAGCATTCATTAAGTTCCATGTGCCCTTGTAAGTTTTTCATTTGTATTAATTCACTGAATAGAGGCAGTTCCCAGGTTGCTGGTTATGAATGTCTGACTTATAGACAACTCCTACTTGTTGCTTAAGCAGGACTACAAAATGATTAGAATTGGTCTGTTATGACCAAAGCAGCAAAACATTAAGAGATTTTAAAATTTGCAATTTGGGTGTTCCTTCATGGTAACCAGAACAGGAAAAATTATGGGTCATACCTTGGAATGGGAGACTTGGAAAAGTCATCAGGAGCCTGATGCGTGAGATTGGATTATTGGCAGGACCACAGAGAACCACACAATCAAAGAAGTCTATGGTCAGCTGCTAAATTTGAACAAGGTGCCACCATCTTTGAGCACGATATCAGTGTTGTGACTCAAAACCCATTTTATGTTTATGTGAATTCATCTTCATTGGGATATGACTGAACCAATTTTTATTTACAACAAATTCTTCATCATAATGATTGTCACTTGCTGTATGTGCAACTTTTAAATCATTTAAAAGATTCTGAAGCTTCTTTTGCACTAAAAGGAACGCTAAGTTAGAACCTTATGCACTTATCCCTACTAATGTACAAACTTTAAAAAATACAGTTAGGAATGAATCTCATTTCTAGCCTGGAGATTATCTACTATAAAATCTTTATTGTAGATAAAGTTGCTATTCTAGTTTACAAATGAGGAAATTAAAGCACAGCAAGGTCAACAAAGTTTGGAAGTTACAGAAGGTGGGATTGAACCTAGGCAACTGCCTCCTCACCATTCATCTGTCAGGGTATTGTACTATGGTGCCTTCTGTGTTGCTGTGATGCTGGAAGTGATGCTTATATTTCAAATGCCAATAGTGTCGCCCATGATAAAATGTTTTAGTGGTTTATTCTTTCAGAATAAGAAAGACTAAAAAGAAGGACATGGTTATATACTTCTAAAAAATGGGCCCATGTAAAACTTTAAAATGGCAATGGAGCATTGTCTGACACAAGCCCATTCATAAGAGTGATGACCCATTCGGGATGGAAGGCACTCAAATGATGACTGGGGAAGAACTGCCTCCTCAGAGTAGAGTCAACCTTAATGACATGGATGGGGTAAAGCTTTTGGGACCTTCATCTGCTGATGTGACCTCACTCAAAGTGTGAAAAAAACTGTGGCAAACATCCTTTAAAAATTAGAAAATGAAATATATGAAATATGAATCTAGGAAAATTGGATGTCACAAAAATGAAATGGAAAGCATAAAAATCAGTATTATAGGCATTCGTGAACTGAAATAGACTGGTATTTCCCAATTGTAACTGGATAAACACATGCTCACCTGTGCAAGGAATTACAAATTGAAGAGGAATGACATTACAGTCATTGTCAAAAAGCACATTTCTTAACATAAAGAAAAAGGTAATTGAAAAAACCAAAATGGATGTCAGTAGAGACTTTTAAACTTGTATTTTAATGTAGAGTAGCTAAACCTAATGGGGGAAATAAAAAGTAAAAGAGCTGAAGGGAAGATTACAAAGGGCAGCTTGAGAAAATGAAGAAAAGCTTATAATGAAATGTGCAAACACCTGGAGTTAGAAAAACAAAAGGGAAGAAAATGCTTAGAATTTCTCAAGGTTAAAGAACTGAAGAAAAAAACTCAAGCCTCAACTTGCATTAATGAAGGATTCTAAAGGCAAAATATTGAATTACATAGGAAGTTTCTAAATAAGATGGAAGGGATAAACACTGTAGCAAAAAGAAATGGTCAACTTTCAGTTATTGCAGGAGGTAGCACATGATCAAGAACCAGTGATACTGAAGGAAGAAGTCCAAGCTGTCTGGAGGACACTGGTAAAAAATAAGCCTCCAGGAATGGGCAGAATCCAAAGTGACGTTTCAACACAGAGATGTAATGCTGGAAGCACTCACTTGTTCGTGCCAAGATATTTGGGAGATAGCTACCTGACTAACCAACCAGAAGTGATCCATATTTGTGCCCATTCCAAAAAAGGTGACCTAAATAATGTAGGAATTATCGCAATATTAATATCACACACAAGTTAAATTTTGCTGAGGATAGGTCAATAAAATTTGTAGCAGTACATTGACAGGGAACTATAGAAAGTCCAACCAGATTCACAAGAGCAGGTGAAATAAGGATATCATTGCTGATGTCAGGTGGTTTGGGCTGTAAACAGAGAATACCAAAAAAATATGTTTACCTATGTTTCATTGATTGTGAGAAAGCATTCAACTGAGTGGATAATATCAAACTACAGATAACATTGTGAAGAACGGGAATACCAGAACACTTAAAGAAACTGTACATGGAGGCAGTAGTTTGAACAAAACAAGGAGCTACTGTGTGGTTTAAAATAAGTAAAGGTGTTTGTGTGGGGTGGTATCTGTTCAAAATATTTTCTCAATCTGTATACTGAGCAAATAATCTGAGAAACATGAGGATCCGAAGAATGCAGCTGTAGGATTGAAGGAAGACTAATAACCTGTCACATGTGGATAACACAATCTTGCTTACTGAAAGCAAAGAACACTTGAAGCACTTACTAATGAAGATCAAAAACTAGTCTTCAGTATGGATTATACAACATAAAACAAAAATCATCACCACTGGACCAATAAGCAATATCATGGTAATGGAGAAAAGATGGAAATTACTAAAGATTTCATTTGATTTTGATTCACAATTGACAACCATAGAAGAAGCAATTATGAAATCAAAGGTTGAATTGTTGTTGGTAAGTGCTGTTGAGTCGGTCATGACCCATAGCGACTCTGTATAGGATTTCTGAGGATCGACTGATGAGCTTGAAGCACTGACCTTGCAGTTCAAACCGACTCTGAAGTCCAGCGGATTAACCCACGGTACCACACCAGGACTACAAACGTTGAAAAACATTGGCCAAACCTGTTATATCTTTTTTAAGCATTAAGAAGCAAAGATGTAGTTTAAACACTAAGGTGTACTTGACATAGTCATGGAATTTTCAAATACCTCATATTCATGTGAAAGTAAGACAATGACTAAGGAAGACAGAAGAATCGATGCCCTTGGATTATGGTGTTGATGAAAAATACTAAATATAGTCTTGACTGCCAGAAGAATGAATAAATCTGTCTTGCAAGAAGTAGAGTGAGAATGTTCCTTAGAAATGAGGAAAGCAAGACTGTATCTTACATTCAGTGGACTTTATCAGGAGACCAGTACCTAGAAGACATCATGCTTGGTAATGGAGAGGGTCAGTGAAAAAACGGAAGACCCTCAGCAAGATGGATTAACATAGTGATTGCAAGGGACTCAAACGATACAAATATTGTGAGGATGGTGTAGGACTGGGCAGTGTTAGTACTGTTGTACATAGAACCTCCAAGAGTTGGAATCAACTAACAACATTCTGTATGCATAACCAATTTAGTATTGATTGGGGAGTTCTGGCATGGCGCAGTGGGATAAAAGCACTTGACCAAAAAGTCGGCTTGAACCGTAATGTCAGTTTCAGACTCACCAGCTGCTCCTTGGAAACCTTATACAGGGTCGCTATGAGTCAGAACTTACTGATGGCACTTAACTGCAATATAGTAACGGGATCGCAGAAGCTCTGTAGGATATACGCTGCACTGTTGAAGGCCTCCAGCTTCTCTGCAAAAGAAAGATGAGGCTTTCTGTTCCCGCAGACTTGGTGGTGGTTGGTTGTGTGCTGTGGAGTCGGTTTCGACTCATAGAGACCCTGTACCGAGTTTCTGAGGCTGCAAATCTTTACGGCAGCAGAAAGCCTCATCTTTCTCCTGCTGAACAGCTGGTAGTTTCCAACTGGTAACTTTGGGGTTCACAGCCCGATTCGTAATCGCTTCGCTACCAGAGCTGCTTCTGAAATCCTATACAGGGTCGCAATGAGTTCGTACAGACTCCATGGTACTTAACAACAACAAATGGAGTCCTGGTGTGGCGCTGTAAGATAAGCATTGGGCTGCTAACCACAAGACCAGAGGTTCAAACCCACCAGCGACTTCTCAGAAACCGTTGGAACCAACTGGCTGGCACTTCAAAACAATGTAAATAGGCAACATGTTTCTAACCTCTTTTAAAATAACTAAGCATTTCCTCATTAAGTTGTTAAAAAGCAAGTTTAAGCTTTACCAAAATAAAATTTAAGCAACCTTTTACTTTTTGAAGATGATATTCTTTACTTTATAACTTTTGGTCCCAATCCAGTGAATGAAAATTAAGCATCTAGTGTAATCACATAAATGATTACCCTTATATGAGAATTACATAAAGTACTGCTCTAGAGTTCTAGCTCATACCAGCACAAGTTTAATACAAACCAAGTGTGTTTAAATATGTCCCTCTGATCAATAGATGGCTGTAGACAAGTTCTCTCAGTAATAAACTTGTCTTTGTCTCACTGTTGTTAAGTGTCATCAAGTCAGTTCTGGCCCATAGCAACTCTGTAAAGGGTTTCCAAGGAGCGGCTGGTGAGCTTGAACTGCGCCATTGTGGTTCAAACCAACATTGCAGTCCAGCGCATTAACCTGCAGCACCACACCAGGACTCCAATTAATTCATTAGGGTGCTTTAAAAAAACAACAACACACAAAACCTTTTTATGCCATGGGGAGGAATAGATTGTGAGATTAGGGTTCATATGACATTTTGAACAAAACTCAAGTAGACATATTCCTAAAGTACTGAAACTTCGCAACAGGTTTAGGGGAATGCTGTGCCATATACAACAACAGTTTTTGGATAAATCAAGAGTTTCAACGAAAGTCAGGACGCCCTTACAATGGACACAGGACAATCATGGGGCTTTTTTTTTTGGTAGATTTAAGAAAATTGGAAACTATGTTGGTTAGAAAAAGGCCAGGAAATTTGGGCCAAGGATTTTTTTTTTTTTTTTAAGCATGAGTATGCACCTGCTCATTCTGCGAGTAGCAGGTCTGTCCTATGAGAATTTCATTAGAGAATTCTCATCCATTCTACACTGCCTGGATGTTGCCTTCTCAGACATTTCATTCCCCAAACTCAAAGTGCATTGAGAGAACAGGATTTGAATCCCTCAAGAGTTCAAAAACTACTGTTTTGACATGGTGTAAACTGAAGAGTGCAGACTTTTTAAGGGAAAGATGGTTGTTAAGTACTGTTGTTCCTATTCATAGCGACCCTGTATAGGGTTTCCAAGGAGTGGATGGTGGGTTGAGGTGCCAACCTCATGGTTCAAACCAACCTCGTGGTACAGTTCTTACATAAAGCACCATACCAGGACTCCTGGGAAATAATTTGCTGTTGTTAGGTGCCGTCAAAGTCAGTTCTGACTCATAGTGACTCTGTATAGGGTTTCCCAGGAGCAGCTGGTGGGTTTGAACTGACAACCTTGTGGCATGCAGTGCAGTGCTACTCCTACATCACCACACCAGGAGTCCTGGGGAAATACTAGAGAAATGGAAACATATCGACCTAGATGGAGGCGGTGTCAAAAAGCAATATCCTCACATTTTGATGGAGGTGGTGGTATGCCGTGGAGTCAGTTCTGACTCATAGTGACCCTGTATAGGGTTTCTGAGGCTGTACATCTTTACAGGAGCAGAAAGCCTCATCTTTCTCCCGTGGAACAGCTGGTAGTTTCGAACTGCTGACCTTGTGGGTAGCAGCCCGACTCATAACCACTACACTACCAGATACTTCAGTTTAATCAAGACTTCAATGATTTTATAGCAACTTTTTGACTTACCCTTGTTTAATCCATCTCCTATAACAGAACCCAAGAAAAGAAAATCCATGCCACATAGGCTGCTAACGAGAGAGCTGGGATAAAGTCAAGAATTATTTTTGCAAATTGGTTATTCAAGAACACAACTGTTCATTTATTTGAAACATTTTATTGGATATATTTGGTTTTGTATTGGGGCACAGAAAGTTAAATTTCTCTATTCCCTGCCTGATATTCAGTTGGCCATGCATTTCCGTTAAGCACATCCTAGGTCCAGAGGTCACTGCCTAGTTTCCTACTTAATATCATTTCTGACCGCTAGTGACTCTTATTCCTATGGTTCCCATAACATTAGAGTAATTAGAATGGGCCTTCACTTTCTGGCACAAACATACATCCTCCTTGTCTCTTCTCACGACTTCTTCAGGTCCCACTGAACCCTATGCATTTATCTAACTAGCAATGTTGGCTCATGTGTACTATTACTCTTTGGAAGAAACTTTTCTTAAAATAAATGAATGAATGAATGAATGAATGAATGAATGAATGAATGAATGCAAAAAAAAAATCTTGCCACTTTTAGCCTGACAAAATGCCATTCAGTCTTCTTCTTGTGGGTATTATCAAGAAGGTCATGACTTAATTATACTGTATAGAATTTCCGAGGCTGTTAATCTTTATGGAAGCAGAAAGTCTCATATTTCTTCTGTGGCTGGTGTATTCAACCTGTTGACATTGCAGTTAACAGCCCAATGTGTAATCCACTTTGCTACCGGAACTACTTCCATTCAACCTATCTCCTGCCAAAACATACCAGAAGGTGCCTGTCACTCACTATTTTTCCTCCATTGACCTGGGAGGAAACAAAGCATTACATGATTTAATACTTGGTGTCTGACACAAAGAAAGGATCTAATAAAAGCTCTTAAGCATATCATGTAATTCCACTATAATTTGTGAGCATAATGTATTGTATTTGAATTACTGATTTATGTGTATCTCCCATCTAATTACTTAAGCTTTGAGACTATAATTATTACTAAGTAAGAGCTGTGTCTTAAATTACATAACATTCAATGTTTCTTGAAATTAAATCATCTTATGTTTTCTCTTTATCTCTTGTTCCCTCCCCATTATCCATTGGCCAGTAACAAATGATTAGAAAAATCAAGACTTTAAAGGACCTGTTGATCAGGAATTAGCCATTATGTGATTATTTCACCCAGAAGACATTCAGCCATTTCCCAGATATGATATTTTACTAGGAGCTTTAATATAATTTTGACTTTAAGTTAAATGATATTGTTGCTATTGTTATGTGCCGTGGAGTCGGTTCCAACTCATTGCGACCCAGTACAGGGTTTCCGAGGCTGTAAATCTTTACGGGAGCAGAAAGCTTTATCTTTCTCCTGCGGAAAGTTATATGATATAGGAATAGTTCATATATTACCCTTATCTTTGGTATTTAGTAACTAAAATCAGGTATGGGAATTTCACACCATTTCTTTCAGTAAGCTCTTAAATCAGATGTCTTTTGGATAATTTGCTTGATACAAAGAAGAAATATAGAACCTGGAAATTCTCTGTAAGAAATGCTTCTCTTCATTTGGAAAATAAAGTGCCAACTCAGAATTCTGTTAACATTCATTTTATAAAATACCTTAAAAGAATAAAGTACTTGATGTTACATAATAACCAGAATTGAAAAAGAATAAAATATAAATTAAGTGAACACATACTATTTTGCCATATCAGACAGGTTTTTAAAAAGCATTTTAAAAAATCCCAATATAATAGTAATTGGGAAGAAAACCCCTCAGTTCATCATTGTCTTTATCCGGAAGTTTTTCTTAGACACACTAAAATTTCAGGTCAACAGACAGTACCTATATTGTTAAAACACACTGTAATTTGTTTCTGAATTTGTCAGTTTGTGAAATTAAAAATTTAATCAGGTTAGATAAATCAGTGCAAATTAAAACTTCAAGTTGAAAATCTGGGAGTAAAATAACATCCAAACTATAGAAATGCTTCTGGAACAGGAAAAAAAATTCACATTATGTAGAAATCTTTGCAAGTGTTCTTGGTATGTGAAATACTGAGTTTTAACAAATAGGTCCTTTGAAGTTGCAATTAGGGCTCTATTATTAAGACCATTTGCATTGTGGGATCCAAGGAAAGGAATAGAGTTAAGGGTCCTCTGTAGAAGGAAGTCCAAGTTAAGCACAAACACTGCTAGATTCAGTTTTAGAAAACATGATCAGGATATATCAGACATGAAGGAGGGAAAAAAGCAAATACATTATGAATATTAATTGACTAAAATATCATTTAGGATAAGATCTTCTAAAACAAGAATATGTTTAGATGAGGTGGGTATCCGTTTTGTGGTAGCCATGATTTAAGTATATGGTATATGGAATATTAATTCATAAAACAATATTCCCAAGTGGTAAGAAATAGGAATCACAGTAAAACAAACTTGGATCATTTCTAAACATTAAGAGTCACTTTGATAATAAAAAATACTTTATTTTTTCAAAACATTTTTTGGGGTGTTCCATAAGACCTGTTCAGTGGCTGTGTGCTGTCAGTGGTGAGTAATTAATAACAGTGCTTGCTAGACCATTTTCCTCTTTCCATTACATCAGAGAGATTTTGGTGGAAGTTAGTAAATTTTCTTTATAAAATAGATCTTTTTTCAAACTTCAGGTTCAAATTCATTATATCTTCACCAATCTTTTCTTTTTCATTTCATAACAAAATTTTCCACATATTATCTAAATGTGCTTGAATGAGAATGCACTGATTTTTTAACATTCCTACTTAGCATTCCTTAATCAATTAGAAATATAATGAAGTGGCAACTTTTGACTTTTATAGTGCACCTGTGATCAGCAAGACATTACAAGACCAAAACAAACAGTGCTATTCCAAAGTGGCACCAGAGACTGATAAAATAAGTGGAAAATCATGACACAGCATGGAGTTCATATTCCAGTGACTTATCCAATCCAAGTTTTAAAGGTCTAAAAATCTGCTTTCGTATACATATTCACAGGAAGAACATCTAAAGCAAACTAAAATTCCCCTCCAGGGACAGAACAAGATCAGAATCACTTAAAAAAATTCAAACAAAAGCACAAAACTAGAGATGGCCCATGAATCATATCATGAAAACAAAATTTTTTTAAAGAAAGGACACATGTCACTTTGTAAAGAAACACATCAAGTCCCCGCGCCAGGTCAACTTGACCGCCTTCGTGAGTTCTATAGAACATTAATTTCCACTGGGTCTGCTTTTTCTCTGAACTCATGCTAAATGTTTGGTCATATCCTTTCAAGTCCTGTAAAGAGATTCTCTATGACGTATCTTTATATTGCACTGTGTGAAGAAAGGAGTGGTGGAACATGCCTGTATCTACAATTAGTCCATAGTTAGAAAACTTACTATGGGTTCATATATTTTAAAGAGAAATACTTTTGTCTCATTTTCACACTAACTTCTCACTAGCAAAGAAGAAAAACGCAAGTTGTCTAAAAAGTCAGAAATTCTTATTGAAAAGTCCAAGGCTTTGTCCATTAGATTTTTGCTAGCAATAATGCATATACAAAATAACAAAGTATTATACTGGAATCTGTTTGAAACAGTTTGTGCTTTAAAAACATTACCTAATATAGCTGAGCATATAATAGATGCTCAATAAATATTTGCAGAGTTATTGAAAGTAATAATATGGTTTCTAAAGAACCAACCACCATTTTGCAAAAAAGGCAAAACTGTATTAGTTTCTTTCACCTGATTGGATGGAACAATAAATGAGAGAATCTAGAAATGAGTAGGAAATCTAATTGTTTGCAGAGAGAAAATTACTAAGGTCTTTGCAAAATACATGACCACAGTAGCATTAGCACTTAACAGTGCATCAAAGGTTTAAAGTTTCCACTGCAATATGGATTGCTCCTGAAGCTGTCAGGAACTAGAGTGTAATCACTCTACTAGAAAATGAACTCTATTCCACTTTGGGAAAGGTTATGACCATAATGTAATCTTATGATTATTAATAAACTTCATTGAGGTCACCCTCTTGTTCAGCATGTCCCAAAGTGATGCAGGTGTAAACAGCAGTTGTCCTCATGACATAACTCCAGTACAGCATTGTCATATGCAAGTATATTTCTCTACATCTACAGTAGTTGTTTTCCAAAATTTTAGATTTTTGTAGAATTGTGACACCCTGGGATGACAGAGGAGACTACAGAAGATTAAAAGTAACAAAACTTACATGAAAAACAGAAGTGCTTTCTATATCACTGTGAAATAGCCCTCAGCAAAGGCAGCGTGCTGAAGAAAAATGCTTTATACATTCAGATTGTTCCCATTTCTAACGGCAATGGTTTCCAAAGGAAAGACTCAGTAGTGAAGGCCACACACATTTTTGTTGTTGTTGTTTCTGTTTTTACATCAGGTTGGTTAAGTTGAAAATCATAATCTGAAATGCATCCTGTAAATGGGAGAAATGGAATTGGACCTCTGGAGGGTGGGGTGGGTAGGTGAGATCAAAATGAATACATGAGTTAGCTGTTGAAGTGGACAGCAAGGGGTGTGATGGGAAATGTTACAGCAGACCTGACCACTATGAAGGGTCTGTCAGGAACACAGTACATGTATCCAAAAAAAAAAAAAAAAACATAAACAAAAGCAAACTGCAACTTCACCAACATGTAAACAAGGAAAAGCATTTCACAGATTCAAAGGGAAGTAAACGTCTTTAAATTATTTTTGTCAGTTCAACCCTGATTTAAAATATGGCTAGCAAAAATAAGAAAGCTGCAGGTGTGGACATCCTGAACAAGCAGTGTGTTTTTCTGAGAAGCTGCATTCTCAAGCCTCTCTTCCTAAGATGCCAGATGAACAGGCGACCCCGTCTTTTCCTGAATCACATCTCACTTCTGCTTTCCATTCCACACTCCTGGAATATTCATCGATTGCTTTACATTTCGGTGTTTACAGTCTTGACTGCTATAGATTGAGACGTGGGGAGACTGGAGGGGGAAAGGCAAATTCTCGGAGGATGCTACGGGCCACTTCGACATTATTCTGGGCTATCTCTAAGGCTCTCTTCACTTCTTCAAAGGCATAACCCTCTCCCATGAGTTTTGCAATTTTTGCATCTACATTTTCCAAAGCTGCATCAGACCCATGGGGCTTTCTGTGGTGAATTTCTGGTGCAGTCCTGCGGGGCCGTGGCTTCGGGGGTCTGGCTGGTGCTTGTGAACCATCTGTGTAGATTTTTAAAGAGAGATATCATTGAAAAAGTGAGATATGAATAAAGATATTCTAACAGAATACTAGTCTCTCATTATTATATATTAAATGCTAATATTCTCATTACCTTTTACAAATAAACTTCTCATCCATACTTACCTATGTTTGTGGGGTAGGTGATCTCATCCCTACTTTGAATAACAGAACACTGTAGTAGAATGTACTGGTAGCTCCACTGAGAATATGAGGGAGCTTCACAAAGTTTGTGGAAAAGTTCCATTACCTTTCAATTCAATTTTTCCACAAACTCTTTGAAGTTTCCTTGCATTATATCTTTTATTTTCCAATTCCAAATTTTATTCTTCAAACCATATGAAATAAAAGATCCACAGAAAGAAAGAAAAATAAAAACTGTCTATGAAAGACTTATCACTTTGTTCTGCAATACAGCTCATTCTTTTTTATCATGACACTAGTCATCTTAGGAGGTTTCTACCTAGAAGAAATCCAACTGATACAACTTAGTAACACTCATGAAAGAGCAACCCTTGACAAGTTTTATATCCCACCCCATGTCACAGCAGAAATGCTCTGAGAAATCTGCCTTGCAGGGTCTGTTTTGAAGTGATGCCTTATTCATGCTATGAAAAGAAAAAAAGACTACGGTAGATGCTTTAGCTTTGTTAGTTAATACACTAGACAAAAATAAACTTGGTGCTCTGCTTAAACTAATATATCCAGGTTCTAATACAGGTTTTACTTAAGAAAAACTGAACCTACCAGAAACATTAGAAGTGTGGAATAATGCATTTGGGTTCCAGGTAAGTTGCCTAATGAAAGTAATTTTTCAGAGTAAACAAATGACACTGGTGTTCATGAATGGAATGTAATTTCATTAAGTGAAAAAAAAATTAATTATAGGCTACAGTTAGTGTGAATGGACTGTTAAGGCTGGTTTGAATTGCAAGGTTGGCAGTTGAAATTTACCAGCTGCTCTTTGCAAACACCATACAGGGTCACTATGAGTTGGAACTGACTCCGCAGCACTTAACGACAACAATTCCATATGGAATCCCAGGACACAAACTAGCTAACTTGAGAGAGCACTGTTATACTGAGTCCTGGTGTGGCGCTGAAGGAAAAGCACTGGATTGCTAATCACAAAGTTGGTGGTTCAAAACCACCAGCTATTCCTTGGATACCCTATACAGGGTTACTATGTGTTGGTACTAACTCAACAACACTTAGCAACAACATATTGGCATTTAAGGAGCCATGGTAGCACTGTGGGATAATCATTGGGCTGCTAACCACAAGGCTAGTGGTTCAAATCTACCAGTGCTCCATGGGAAAAATATGAGCTTCTCTGATTGACAGTCTCAGAAACCCTATATAGGGTCACTATGAGTTAGAACTCAGTGACAGTGGATTTGGTTTTATATTTGTACTTAATTCAAAAGTCCAGATTAGTTTATGTGTGTATGTGTGTGTGTGTGTATGTATATACACATACATATACAAGGGGGGGCTTCAAAAATTTCATTGAAAAAGCCCATTATCTTTTAATTCCATGTTTTCACAAACTTTTTGAAGCCCCTTTCTGTATCACTTGTGAAATTTATGATATGATACACTTTTAAGACTACGTAGACATTAACATGGAGTGCTGGTGTGGCGCTGTAGGAGAAGCACTAGATATTGAGGAGGTTGGTGGCTCAAACTCAGAAGCCGCTTCTTAGAAACCCCATGCAGGGTCGCTATGATTCAGAAATTACTTGATGGCACTTAACAACAAACACCAACATTTATTTAATATCCTTCTCGAAAATGGCAAATGTAAGGCTATAGTGAGGCTAGAACGCTGCCTCACCAACTCTCCCAATGGCTTCAGGTAGGAGTCATCGCTGTCATAAACCCCACTATCACTGAGTCAATTATGACTCACAGTGACCCTGTAGAGGGGTTCCAAAGCTGTAGATCTTTATAGGAGCAGAAAGCCTCAGCTTTCTCCCACAGAGCAGCTGGTGAATTTGAACTACAGATCTTGAAGTCAGTAGTCCAGTGCTTGCTTTCAGCACCGTCAGGGCTCTTTACGTTTATTTTTCATAATAATCAAATTTTAAACATAGAAAATAGGATACATTATTTTATATTTTTCAACTTTTTAAACCAAGAGTAGCAGTAAGATAATTTCCTATGAGAAAGTAACTTGTAAAATACCAAAATCTTGTCAAGTTCAGATAAAATATACAACAAAAGCCTCCAGGATCAAAATATTTGGTTCAGCACCAAAACTGAATGGCTGTCTTACTTTTTTATTTTTCATTTCTTACAGGACAATGTCCAGTTTTAAAAATTATTAATTTTTGTACAGATATATGTATAGTAATATTAAAGTACTCTTACATAAAAGAACAAATATGAATTTCTATTTCTTGTTAAAGTCTGTAATGCTTCCTGAATCAGTAACTAAGCATCTATAATTATCATGGTCTGCTAAATTACATTTCTGAAGTTTCATTTATTTATTAAGTGCTTCCATTATATCATGCAGCGATAGATAACAAACTGTATTATCCTTTCTGAAGTAGGAGAGTAAGTGTTTATTTTTGGATTATATATTATCGTTAGATAATAAGAAATAAGATACAGTAACAAAAAATGATCATATATTCATTTTCAATAAACTATTAGAATTTCCTGCATGCTTTTGTTTACTGTGATAAATCACACAGCAGTCACACAGTTATATCTTGTCTGTTCTGAGACACTTATTTACGAAAAAACACAGATCTAAAATCCTTGAATTTTACTGGTAAATGTCTAAGAGATTTTCCTATATTGTGATTTTGCTTCTGTCCAATACTGAGGATTGTGAGTGCCTGCCATACATGTTAGTGGCATCCTAAGCCACACGTCTAAATGTACAAAGGAGAATGAAGTCATGAGGTGAAGAACTTATTCACTTAAATAAATACTATGTCTATATTTAAGGAGCTCTGGTAGCATAGTGGTTACGAATCAGGCTGCTAACCTCAGGGTCAGCAATTCGAAACTACCAGCTGTTCTGTGGGAGAAAGATGAGGCTTTCTGCTCCAATAAAGATTTACAGCGTCGGAAACCCTGTACAGAGTCGCTTTGAGTCAGAACCGACTCCGCAGCACATAACAACAACAACAAATGTCTATATTTGATCTTGATAAATAATACTGATAAAAGATGGTACCAGGCTTCAGAGAGAAAAAAAAAACAACAGAAGAAACTGCCACAAGGTTATAACTATTAATATTAGAATAATACAACCATATTTGCAGATAACTATTGTAAGGAGCTCTGGTAGCGTACTGGTTACGAATGGGCTGTGAACCGCAAGGTCAGCAGATCGAAACTACCAGCTGCTCCGCAGGAGAAAGATGAAGCTTTCTGTTCCCGTAAAGATTTACAGCCTCAGAAACCCTGTTCAGGGTCGCTATGGATTGGAACTGACTCGATGGCACTTAACAACAACAACAACAACAACTGAATTTAACCACCACTCATCTCTCAGTTTGCCATACTGTGGTGGCTTGTGTGTTGCTGTGGTTCTTTAAATGCCATGGACATTTGAAATACCAGTCACCCATGGTGTACAGGTTTCAGATGAGCTTCCAGACTAAAAGAGACTCAGAAGGAGAGGCAGACTGCTTCCAAATACTTAGTCACTGAAAATATTATGAATAGCAGGAAAACTGGCAGATATCACCAGAATATTGAATAATGAAACATGATGAAGAGCACCAGAATACTGTTGGATATAGTGCTGGAAAATGAGCCCCTAAGGTTGCAGGGCACTCAAAATATGACAGGGGAAGAGCTGCCTCCTCAAAGTAGAGTTGACTGTGATTATGTGAATAGAGTAAAAAAAACCTTCATTTGCTGATGGGGTACAACTCAAAATGAGGAGACGCAGCGGTGAAGAAACATGAAAAAATGGATGTCAGAAGAGACTCAGAATCTTGCTCTCCAAAATGAGGAGGTAAAAGAGCTAAACAGAAAATATCAAAGGGCAGCTCATGAAGACAAAGTCAACTATTATAATGAAATACGCAAACATCTAGAGGTAGAAAATGAAAAGGGAAGCACATGGTCAGCATTTCTCAAGCTGGGGAAACTTAAGAAGAAATTCATGCCTCAACTTGAAATACTGAAGTAGTCTTTATTGAATAATTCAGAAACCATCAAAAGAAGGTGGAAGGAATAAACAGAGTCATTGTACCAAAAAGAAATGGTTGATGTTCAGCCATTTAAAGAGGTTGCATATGATCCAAAGCCAAAGATACTGAAGGAAAAAAATCCAAGGTACACTGAAGGCACTGGCAAAGAACAAGGCTACAGGAATTGACAGAATATAAATTGAGATCTTTAAACCATGTGATGCGGCACTGGAGGCACTCACTCATCTCTATGTCAAGAAATTTGGATGACAGCTACCTGGAAACTGACTGGGGGAGATCCATATTTGGACCTATTCCAAAGAGAGGTGAGCCAACAGAACGCGGAAATTACTGGACAATATCATTAATATCACATGTAAGTAAAGTTTTCTAAAGGTAATTCAAAACGCTGCAACAGTACATTGACAGGAAACTGCCAGGGGTTCAAGCTGGATTCAGATGAGGATGTGACATCAGATAGTTGCTGATGTCAGATGGATCTTGAATAAAAGCAGATATCTATGCTTTACTGACTATGCAAAGGCTTTTGATTTTGTGGATCATGAGAAGCTATAGACAACATTGCAGAGAATGAGTATCCCAGAACAATGAATTGTGCTCATGAGGAACCTACACATAGAATACGAGGCAGTTGTTTGAACAGAACAAGGGAACACTGAATAGTTCAAAACTAGAAAAGGCATTCACCAGGGTTGTATTCTTTCACCACACTTATTTGATCTGTACATTTCACAAATAATTAGAGAAGCTGGATGATGTGAAGAAAAACATGTTGGAGGAAGACTCAAGAACAATCCGTGCCATTCAGATGACAACCTTGCTTGTGAAAAGTGAAGAGGACTTAAAATATTTACTGATGAAGATCAATGACCACAGTCTTTGGTATGGGTTGCACCTCGATATAAAGAAAACAAAATTCCTTACCAGTAAATAACATGAAGATAAATGAAGAAAGGATTGAAGTTGTCAAAGATTTCATTTTGCTTGCATAAACCATCAACATTCATGGAAGCAGTGGTCAAGAAATCAAATGATGAATTACATTAGGCAAATCTGCTACAAGAACAAAGATAATCAATTTGAAGACTAAGATGTGCCGGACCCAAGCCATGGTAATTGTCAATAACCTCATATCCCTGTGAAAGTTGGACAGTGAATAAAGAAAGAACTGATGCATAGAAGAACTGATGCACCTGAGTTACAGTGTTGAAGGAGAATTTTAAAACTACCATGGAAGCACAAAAGAATAAGTATAGCCAGTATGCTCCTTAGAAGCAAGGGTGGCCAGATTTGTGTGCTTATACTTCAGACATACAATCAGGAAACAGCAGTTCCTGGAGAAGGATATTAAGCTTTGTAAAGTGGAGAGTCAGCGAAAAAGAAGAAGACCCTCAACAAGATAGATTGGTACAGTGGCAGCAACAATGGATGCAAATGAAGCTGGAGGACTGGGCAGTGTTTCTTTCCATTATGCATAATGTCACTATGAGATGGTACTGACTAGATGGCCCCTAACAAGAACAATTGTTATTTATAACATCCTGGTAACACACTGGGTTAAGCACTGAGCTGCTAACCTCAAGATTGGCGGCACAAACCTACTAGCTGTTCTGACGGAGAAAAATATGGCAGTCTGCTTCCATAAAGATTGATAGCCTTGGAAATCCTATGAAACAATTCTACTCTATTCTACAGGGTTGCTATGAGTTGAAATAAACTTAAAGGCAATGGATTTTTAGCGCTATTTAGGAGGATGATAGATTTAGTAATGAAAAAATTAAGTAGTAAATATGTGATTTTTGTTGTTGTTAAGTGCTGTCAAATTGGTTCCAACTCACAGTGACCATTACATGGTTTCTAAGGAGACTTGTATAGGGTTTTCAAGGTTACGTGTTGGCCTATTAACCAAAGGGTGATGGTTCGAATCCACCAGCCACTCTGTGCGATAAAGATAAGGCATTCTGAGGTGTCAGGTTGCTATGTGTCAGAATCAACTTAAAGGTACACAATAACATCAAAAACAGGGTTTCCAAGGAGCAGCTGGTTGGTCTGAATGGCTGCCTTTCTCGTTAGCAGTCCAGTGCATATCCTGTAGTATATAGTGTGACATATTGGAGCGTTGGGGGGGCTTCCAAAGTTCATGGAAAAATTCAAGTATCTTTTAATTTTGTTTTTCCAGGAACTTTTTGAAGTACTTCAAGAAACCTTCATTAGTAGAAAAATACACACACACTCATGATTAAAATAAACCTCTCTAGGCAGAGGACAAACATGGAAAGCATAAACATCAATATCTTAGGCATTACTGAGCTGAAATGGACTGGTACTGGCCATTTTCAATCTGATAACCACATGGTTTACTATGCAGGGAATGACAAATTGAAAAGGAATGGTGTTGCATTCATCGTCAAAAAGAACATATCCAGATCAGT
>NW_006408709.1:3378729-3386526 GCF_000296735.1 Chrysochloris asiatica | reverse complement strand
CCTCGGAAACCCTGTTAACGGTCGCTATGGGTCAGAACCGACTCTATGGCATTTAACAACAACAACAAGGTAGAGTACTAAGAGTTTCTCATATCTAGAAGCATATTATTTGATATATAATATATATTTGAAATATCAACTACAGAGAATGATTTAAAAAAAACGTGAAGGAGACATCACGACAGATTTTGCAGACATTTCCATTTTTTATAAAAAAGGAAAAAACCCTCTTGAGGCAAAATTTTTTCCAATAGATAGTTTCTTATCTATATATAGAACTCATACCCCAGATCATTTAATCTTAGTCATCTTTGCCTCAACTCAAAACAGTGCTGACATCTCTTCAAAATTTCACACACGTTTAGAAGCTGAGCTCTATCATGTGCTCATATCTACAATTTGATATATAAGAAACCTAACTTGCAGCTCCATCTCCACTTAGAGGTAGGTGCATTTGCACAGGTATTTCTTTTCATCAGCAGTTGAAAACCCTACACAGAATCTACTCAATCCTGAAATGCATTCAACTCAGGATATCTTATTTTTATGTTTGGTTGTTCTAAATGGACAGTGGAGCTCTGCACCAGGCAACTGACAATGGTGATTTTCAGTACAAAGGAGGAGCATCAGAGATTTAAGAACGATCAGATGCATTTCAATTTGGCCACTAAGATTTCATGCAAGCTTGGGCTAAGCACTTTACATTTACAACTCTCACTTTCTCACTCTACTTTTGTAGGCATATTTTAGTGGTATTCCTCAGCCCCTTCTCAGTCAGACAATATGAGAATTAATTCATGTAATGCACAGGACATGTGCAAAGGAGACAACAAAAGGAAAAGAAAAAGTATTCACATGCTATGACAGCAGCTAAACTCACATGCTATAGAACAGCAATGACTATAAATTAACAGGACTATCAGAGAATTGTGGAAGAGGTAAAAATAGAGAATGTGAGTGTCTAAATCTACAAAAAGCCTCTAAGTAAGGTACTGACAGACAAGCAGGAACTGTTAAAACCTGAAAAAATAGTGGAATCTTAAAATGACAGGCAGATCATCTTCATGCTGATCACTAGAGCCCACTATCTAAAACCAATCAGGTTTTTTTTTTTTTTCTTTCTTTCTTTCTATAGAGAACATCTTTTCCTAAAGCTCAGAGGAACCCTTCATTTTTCCACTTGTTCTTATTATATAAATAAATACAATATCTAAGAATAGGAGACAGCAGGTCCTCATTCACTTTAGAATATATGGGTAGTAGAAGGGAGCAATGAAACAGAAAATGAAACTATTTCATAGTTCTTAAAAATTATTATACTGTAGCTGTGGAGTACATTGGAATGACTATAACTTTAATAATCCTATGGGAATGTCTATATCTGAATGAATATCATCCTTAAAAATAGTTACTTTGGCATGGCATGTGCTTATTCAAGGGCTCCTTTCCATGCTCATGCATTTTTGAATTACTATGAGCTATGGGAAAACTACCAAAATAAGTGCAAGAATGTGGCTCTGTATGATATTAAATAGAATATCTTCCTAGAACATCAATTTTATTCATGGATGTGAGGAAAATAATAATCTTAAATATTAAAATGAATAGATAAAACAAAGAATGAAATACAAAGTTTGTATGAATTTTCTAGATAAAATGCCTTTACAGAATGCCACTTTACAGAAATGTCCCATATATACGTATTCACTTTTAGCTAAAGACCAATTCTTTTGACATTCAGAGTTGCTTTGGAAACCCCATGGGGCTGGTCCACTTGGTCCCATAAGATCACTAGGACTCGGAATTGATTTGGCAGTGATGGATTTAAATAGACACAATATACAAAGATATACAGTATATATCTCTAGTATTAAAGTTTCATGAGGTGGTGGAAATTAGGAAAAATAATGCTTAAAAAGGCTCTTTGTTATTGTTGTTACATTGTTAAATACTGTCGAGTTGGTTCCAACTCATAGCAACCCGATCGAGGGTTTCTGCATAGCAGCTGATGGGTTTCAATCACTGACTGTACAGTTACCAGTCTAGTGCATATCCGACATCGCCATACAAAGGCTCTGTAAAGGGACAATCATAAGTTGAAACACACTGTTCTGTGCATATATGTATAGGAGCAACTGGTATTTTCACTTCAGTATCTGCCAAATGTTTTACCACAAGCAGCCACCATCATTATTTCCCTCATGATATGAAGTTGTTTTCATTCTTTCCGATTCTATATTTTACAAGATGTGTCTAATAAGCAAATGCCATCATACTGATGGATGCATTTCTTCTGTTTCTACTACATTAAATCTTGATCAACAATGAATACCACACCAAATTTCTGTATTTCCAGATAGAATTAGAAGCATGGGATATGCTAGTTTGTTGTTGTTGTTAAGTGCTGTTGAGTTGGTTCCGACTCATAGTGACCCTGTATGGGGTTTCTGGGGAGAAGGTGGTTGGTTTGGGCTGCTGACCTATATGGTTTACAGTCCAGTGCTGATGCTATAGCACCACACCAGTAGTTTTATACGTATAAAACAATAATTTCTGGTGTTGCTGTTAGGTGCTGTTGAGTGTGTTCCAAGCAATAGTAACCCTATGCACGAGAATGAAATATTGCCTGGTTCTACACCATCCTGACAATTACTGCTATTGCTGCTGCCACTGTGCCAATCCATCTCATTGGAAGTCTCCCCTTTTTTGCTTACACTCCACTTTACCAAGCATGATGTCCTTCTGCAAGGACTGGTCTGAAAATTTATATGATATATGAGAGACAAAGTCTGGGCTTCTTGATTTCTAAGGAGCATTCTCATTATAGTTTCTTCGAATACAGATTTGTTTGCTCTTCTTGGGACCTTTAATATTCTTCTCCAACACTACATTTCAAATATATAAATTCTTTTGTGGTATTCCTTATTCACTGTCCAACTTCCACATGTATATATGAGGCTATTGAAAATACCATGGCTTGGGTCAGGCACACTTTAGTCCTCAAACTGACATCTTTGTTCTTGAACACTCTAAAGAGGTCTTGTATAATAGATTTGCCCAATGCAATATGTTGTTTGATTTCTTGACTGCTGCTTCCATGAGTGTTGATGGTTTATATGAGCAAAATGAGAGTCTTTGACAACTTCAGTCTTTTCTCCATTTATATTGATGCTACTTACTGGTCCAGTGATAAGGATTTTTTGTCTTCTTTACATTAAGGTGCAACCTTATAATGAAGGCTGTAGTGTTTGATCTTCATCTGTAAGTATTTTAAGTTCTCTTTGCTTATGGTGTTTGATCATCAACAGTATTTTAAATTGTCTTTGCTTTCAGCAAGCAAGGTTGTATCATCTGTGCATGGAAGGTCATTAATGAGTCTTCCTTCAATCCTGATGTCAGGTTCTTCTGCCCAAAATCTAGCATTTTGGACTATTTTCTCAACATATAATTAAAAAAAAAAAAAAATAAGCATAGTAAAAGACTACAAACCCAGTGCACACATTTCTTGTTTTAAAATTATTCAGTGTTTCCATTTTCTGTTCAAATAACTGCCTCTTGGTCTACATTCAAGTTCCTCATAAGCACAGTAAGTGTTCCAGAATACTCATTCTCTGCAATGCTGTCCATTGCTTATTATGATCCATATAATGGAAAGCCTTGGCATAATCAATAAAGTACAGGTAAACTTCTTTCTGGTATTTTATGCTTTCAGACAAGATCCATATGACATCAGCAATGATATTTATCCTCCCATGTAGTCATTTGAATCTGGCTTAAACCTCCGGCAGTTCTCCATCAGGGTACTGCTGCAGCCATGATTTAATTATCTTTATAAAAATTTTACTTGCACGTGATAACAATGATACTGTCTGATGATTTCCACATTCCGTTGGGTCACCTCTCTTCTCTCTTTGAATGGACACAAATACGGATCTCTTCCAATCAGTTGGCCAGACACCAGTCTTTCAAATTTCTTGGTATAGATGGATGAATGACTCCAGTGCTGCCTTAGTTTGTTGAAAGATTTCAATTTGTTTTCCATCAACTCCTAGAGTCTTGTCCTTTGCCAATGCCGTCAGTGTAACTTGAACTTCTTCCTTCAGTACCACTGATACTTGATCAAATGCTACATCATGAAATGGCTGTACATTTATCATTTCTTTCTGGTACAATGACTCTGTATTTTCCTTCTATCTCATTTTCATCCTTTCTGCATCAGTCAATATTTTGCACATAAAATACTTCAGTATTTTAAGTTGAGGTAACAATTTTTTTTCTCAATTCTTACAACTTTTGAGACATACTGAGTGTGTTATTTCCTTTTGGTTTTCTAAATCCAGATCTTTGCACATGTCATTACAATATTTTACTTTGTGTTCTGAGCTGCCCTTTGAAATTACCTGTTCAGCTTTTTTTTTTTTTTAGGAGATTATATTGTGCTCTTTATTGCCAAAAATAAAAACTTTAAAAACTGACAATTATCATTAATCAACAAATATCCCCCATCCTTTCTATCCTGTATTGTGGGCAGCCTCATTAACTGCTTTGAGCCAGTTCCAACCTGGAGACAAGTGCAAGAGGCAAGAAGAGGTCGGTCAGACACCATCATTAAAGAGAAATGAACTGGGGAAGCAGGTCAAGCTGTTGGCAGAGAAGTTCACATGTTTGGGGGTGGAGTGGGGGGTGGGGTCCAACACTCTTCCCAAAGGTTTTCTTCTCAACTTATGAACTTGGATATTTGAGTGAGGCACTAGCAGGCTGGGCCTGGGAAAGGGACAGGAAGGGTTTATAAACTGCCTGAACCATCCAACACCTAAGGAACAACTGAACTTTGATACAGAAAGGGTTTCTGATGAAGCACTAGAAGAATCTATCAGGGCACATCAGGACATAAGGTAAGGGGTTTGGGTTTCTGGGTAGCGTTAGCACTCCTGGCACTTAACAGGGATGAGGCCGTTAAATGTCCAGTAAAGAGCTGTCCGGCATAAAACATCAGTGGCATCCCTGGTGATCTAGCAGTGATCCAGAAGGGCTGGGATGGGTGCCCCCTTCCCCATTGCAGCCATTCTAGTTCGTACTGACAGCCTGCCAAGAAGCTTGAGCCACAGCCATCTAGAAAAGTCTCAGGAGAGGCCCGAAGTACAGCAGGCTGCAGCTAGATTATGGTCAGGACATCTCTCTGGATCTCGTGGCTTAACTGGGTCTGTAAGTCACTCAGCTTCTTCTTCAATCCAGACAGAGCCGAGAGCATGATGGTTTCAGGGCGTAGAGAGCCACAGGACTCCACGTTGTAGTAAAACCTCTCTGGCTTGCCGTTGGGGTCATAGGGCACCTGGGACTCATCCTCATCCAGCTCCGAATACTCACTCTTTGGCCATTCCTCTGGCTTGGGGTACACTGTGTGCCTCAGGGCATTATCTGGATCGTATTCAAAAGGCACCCCTGCCGTAGGGTTCCACTTGGCATGCTCCTTGCCAAAGCCCCTTTTGGCATAGGCTTGAAGTCTCAGCTCCTGCCCCTTTCTGAGCTTGACGATGAGGATGTTGTCCTGCTCTACATAGTCACTGGGATCATTGTCGCAGTTCCTGGATGTCACCGGAATGACGCGAGAGCTGTTGGAGATGAGGTCTTGAGACGTGACGTGGTGAGTCTGGTCTTCATTGCACCTCACATCCAGGGTGAACTCCACTGAGCACTAGGGACAGAACTCTTCACACGTGCAATCCCGGGAGTTATGCAGCTTGTCCACAATGTCATCACTTATGAGGGGAATCAATCCGAGCCTATGAGCAATGAACTCATCATGCAGGACTGAGGAATTGGCACCGATCTGCACCCAGTCAATGGCTCATATTCCCGACTTCTACTCCCAGTCCTGGTGTGGCATTGTACATAAGCAGTGGACTGCTAACCGCAAGGTTGACGGTTTATACCCACCAGCTGCTCCACCTGTTCAGCTTTTACCTCATTTCTTCCATTTGCTTTAGCATCTTTACACTGGAGAGCAGGGTTCAAAGTCTCTTCTAACTTCATTTTGGTCTTTTCTTTCTTTCTTGTCTTTTTTATAATGTTCTTAACGTCATCCCACAATTTTTCTGGTTTCAGTCACTAGTCTCCAACGCATAAAATTACATTGTTGAGATGATCTCTAAATTCAGGTGTGATATGTTTAAGGTTGTAATTTTTACTCTTGTAGGGACTTGTTTTAATTTTCTTCAGGTTCATTCTGAATTTGCAGACGAGCAAGTGTTAGCCACTGGCCTTGTTTTGGCTGACAGTTTTTCCACTGTTTCCACAGATGCAGTCAATTTGCTTTCTGTGTATTCTGTCTGGTAAAATCCAAGTGTATAATTATCTTTTATGTTGTTTTAAAAAAAGTATTTTCAATGAAGAAGTCACTGACCTTACAAACATCTATCATGAAATCTCTAGCATCATTTCTATCACCAAAGCCATATTCCTCAACTACTGATCCTTCCTCTTTGGTTCCAACCTTTGCATTCCAATCATCAGTAATTATCACTACTTCTTGATGGCATGTTTCATCAATTTCAAACTGAAATTGATAGAATTCTTCAATTTCATCATTACTGGCTCCAGTGTTTGGTGTGTAAATTTGCAGTGGTATTAACTGATCTTCCTTGTTTTGTTGTTAAGTGTCATCAACTTGGTTCTGACTCATCATGACCCTACATAAGGTTTCCAAGGAACAGCTGGTAGATTTGAACTGCTCATCTTGTGGTTTGAAGTCCAGTGCTGGTTCTAGTATACGTATGGATATTATCCTATTACAGACAACATTATACTTTAAGATATCTCTTAAAACATACTTTTTGATGATGAATGTGATGTTGTTCATCTTCAATTCATCATTCATGGTATATAATAAACCACGTCAGTGTCAAATTCATAATGGACAATACCAGTCCATTTCTTTTTTGAAAACTTCCAGTTTTCCTAAGTTCGTACTTTGTATATCCCATGTTCCAATTAACAATAGATATTTACAGCTGTTTCTCCTCATTTTGAGTTGTACCCCATCAATAAATGAAGGTCCAGAAAACTATACCATTTTTGTCATCATGTTCAACTCTATTTTGAGGAAGCAAATCTTCCTCAGTCATATTTTGAGTGCCTTCCAATCTGAGTGTCTCATCTTCTGGTATTATGTCTGACAATATTCTGATGTTAATTACAAAGTTTCAATATGCAATATTTTGGTACTATCTGACAATGTTTCTCTGCTATTCATACGGTTTTCAGTGGCTAAACATGCAGAAGTAGTGCGTCTTTCCTTCTTCTGAGTCTGCCTTAGTCTGGAAGCTCATCTGAAACCTGTCTACCATGGGTTCCCATGCCTACATTCAAATATCGGTGGCATAGCTTCAGGACTACAGCACCATTCAAGTCACCATAGTGCAATAAAGTGACAGGTGGGTGGTAGGGGTTTCTGGTAGACTTTTAAAATAGTATTTGACAGCACATAAAAATGATGGATTAAATTAAAATGACATTTATTTAAAACAAAATTATGTAGCAAGACTCTTAGGGTAGGTTAAGTGAAAATGAGATAAAATTGTCATATTGAATGTGATCTTAACTACATAATTGGATTAGCAAAACACTAGAAGAAACTGCATCAAAATGGCAGAGAATTTCCTTACTGACAGTATATATATTGGAGGCAGGGCTTGATGGTGGATCAGGGAGAAGTGCAGTGAGTATCTCCATTAGCAATAACACAGAATACCAGATGAAGCAGGTTCAGAGGACAGTCCAAGAACTCAAAACCACATA
>NW_006408709.1:3376431-3377949 GCF_000296735.1 Chrysochloris asiatica | reverse complement strand
GGTCATATAGTCAAGCTACAATCACACTATATAAAATCCCACCATCCAGGCAAGAACCAATACCAGCTGCCATACACCAGGTAGGCAGGCAACACCTGAGACAGTTACTTCGAGTTGAGTAATAAGAAGAGTGAAAAGGGAAGTCCATCTCCTGATCACATGTACCTGGAAGTAATCAGAAAGCATAATAAAATACCAAATCATGCATTCATCTAAGTATTAAGGTCACAGCTAATTACTGAATATGCCCAAGAAACAGATGACCATCTCTGGACACGTCCAGAAACAAGATAAAGTGACGGAGACATAATGATCTGGAGGTAGATCTAGACTTCATATTGGAAGGGCAGGCTTTGGAAATGCCTGAGAAGGAATTCAGAAAAATGATAATGAAATGTATCAAAACACTTTACAAAGGAGTTGAGAAAAATAAGGAAGAAGTCAGGAAAGTGCTACAGCAATAATCAAATAAGACAGATACAGCATTGGAAACAATTCAAAACCTACAAAAAGAGGTCCAAATGATCAATAATAGAGTATCAGAAAAGGATAATACACTGAAAGGGCAAAGAGTAGAACTGAAGAGATGGAAGCCAAAACTAGTGAGCTAGAAGATAAAATCTCTCAATACTACTAAGATAGAAGAACAAGCAGAAAAATGGATGAAAAAAATCTGAAGAAGGTCTAAGATTCATGTTGGACAACATGAAGAGGAATAACTTAAGAATTATCAGTATTCTGTAACAGGAAGAATCACACAAGTGATTCTTAGAGGAGATAGTTGAAGAGCTGCTGGAAGAAAATTTCCCTAACATCCTAAAAAGCAAAAAGATAAGCAATCAAGAAGTTCAACAAACCCCAGAAGGACAGACCCCAAAAGAAAATTACCAAGACATATAGTAATCAAGCTCTCCAAAATCCAAGATAAAAGGAGAGACTACTGAAAGCAGCTAGGGAAAAGAGAAGTATAACATACAAAGGCAAGCAACTCAGATTAAGCTTGGATTTCTCAGCAGAAACCATGTAGGCAAGAAGGCAATGGGGAGACATATATAAAACCCTGAAAGAAAAAAAACTGCCAAACAAGAATATTCTACCCAGCAAAGCTGTCAATCAAATATGATGGTGTAATCAAAACATTCCAAGATAAACAGAAGCTAAAGGATTTTTCCAAAGCCAATTCTGCGCTACAAAACATTCTAAAGAGAGTTCTATGGACTGAGAACCAACAAGAACAGACAACAACCAGAGACTGACATACATGACAGCACCACCTGGAATACATTTGACAAATGGAAGAGTTGAGAACAAAGCAAAACTATAACAAATTCAGAGGATCTAGGAGGTCAGTCTATGAGCAAAACAATTATAATGTGGAAGAAGGTAAACACGTAGGAATAGAGATTCAGGTGGTGAGAAGGCCAGGTAGATTACAGGATATAATAGACTGTCTTAAATGGAGGGAAAAGTTAATAGAATATAAGGGACCCTCAAAGAATATTAATACTTCACAACATA
>NW_006408709.1:3373290-3375511 GCF_000296735.1 Chrysochloris asiatica | reverse complement strand
ACACACACACAACAAAATAGCCTGAGGAGATCACTCTGCTACTTTCATAGGCCTGGGCTGGGGCTGCTCAAGGATCTGACACCGAGGACCAGAGACTGATTTTGCTATGGGAAAAGTACAGAAAGCATATGGTGAATGGCTTGCTTATGCACATATAAAAAATTATCAGAATCCAGATTTTGAAAATTTTAATAGTTTCACTCTTTTGAATGTCCTCTATACCTTGGTCATCACTAATTTTCCTTTGTTTACTAACTTTATTTGATTTATTACTGATCAGCTAATGAGAACCTTCAGAATTTCAGGTTTCAATAGTTGCTATTGCTTATATGACTTTTGTTTTCATTTTATCACGTAATTTTGGCTTGGCTATGGCAGGAAAACAACATAGAGATTGTTAACAAGTAAACAAATAAATGTTTGCATAGCCTACTGACAAAAGACAGCTGGTTCAAAGACTACCAAACTGATACTAGTGATGGGACCTTGAACAAATTACTAAACTTCATTGTGTTCCTACTTTCTTTTACAAAATGACATCGCTGTTGCTGTTGTTAAGTGCTGTTAAGTCGGTTCTGGCTCATAACAAACCTGTATGGGGTTTCCGAGAAGTGTCTGGTGAATTTGCACCACTGACATATCCTTATCCAGTGCTTATCCTTCAGCACTTTGTTAAGAATAAAAAAAATTATCTATGTGAATATTATATATGCAAATGTATAAAATATTGAATATAGTTGCATATATTAAAGTTTTAACTTCTATATCTGTATCTCTGGAGTTCTGATATAGCACTGTTGGATAAGCACTGGAATGCAAGGTGAGTTTGAATAGCAAAGTTGGTGGTTCAAACTCACCAGCTGTTCCTCAGAAACCCTATATTGACTCCACAGCACTTAACAACATCTATATCTATAATACTTTGCATAGCATCCGCTCTATAAGAAGTGCATAGTGAACTTTAGAAATTATAATTATGTGCAAATAGAGATATATTTTCTAAAGATATACAGTAGTACATTTAGGGTAGGCATCAAGACTGTCAGACCACTAATTTTTACCATCATAACAATATCTGAGAATTAGAAGGAAAAAAAAAACATGGATTTAACTGATTAATACTTAATAGATATCTCAAACACATCATTATTATGACTGTAATAAGCTGGATATGTTAACTGGATAATTTATGCCATAAACGTGAATTACTTCTGCTACCGATATAACTGCCCAATTATGGAAGAGTATGATTTAACTCACAGCTTTCACTAAATTCAAATTTAATAAAAAATCTTCACATGCATTGTGGTAGATAATTATGATAAATTTTTAATGTATCTAGAAAATGGTGATAACACTAATGAATGTAGGTTAGTAAGAAACAAATACCAGGTTTGAGGTTTCAAAACTGTAAGTAAAGAGAAGCAGCTCAGATAAATGAACTTCAGAAATACTCTACAACACTGAAATTTCATTTGTTGAAACACAAAGCAAAACGAAATATTAAGATGTAATATACTTTTAAACTTGCTATCAGTAATGACAATGCATAACCCAATCCTTGTGTGAGTGAAACTATGATCTAATTATGACTTTTAATGGAAATAACTACAGAATATTTAGTTCTAATATAAAATATATTCCACACTTTAAAATTTTTCCTTTAAGCTAGTAAAGAAAAGTACTACTAAAATCAGGTCCTTTTATACTGAGGTTACCTTTATGTTGTTGTCTGGGTATTAGCAAGAATATCATTACAAACTAATTGAATACATATCATGTATTAATATCCCAATAATGCTTTCAAGTGTTACTTTGAATGTCATAAAAGTTCATTATAAAAACTAAGAATAAGAAAAATCTTGTGTAAAACTAATGTTGTACATGTCCATCAGCATAAGCAATGTAGATTTCCAGAGTGTTTAAAAACTGGTATGCAAACATTAGCATGTTACATCTTATAGCAATAGCAAAACAAATGGAAAAATTAAAAAAAAAGAAAAAACCAACCCAAGAAATAAAGATAATACAGACATGGAATATATCCATGTAAAGACACAAATAGGTTACTAACAATGTTTCCCAGACATACAAGTATATATGAATTTAACACAGATATCATTATTTACCACCATTCGTCTGTCAGTTTGTTGTACTGTGGTGGCTTGTGAGTTGCTGTGATTCTGGAAACTATGCCACCGGTAATTTAAATACCAGCAGG
>NW_006408709.1:3370863-3371935 GCF_000296735.1 Chrysochloris asiatica | reverse complement strand
AAAATGTGCAAAATCTGGAGTCAGAAAACAAAAAAGTAAGAACACACTCAGCATTTCTCATGCTGGGGGAACTGAAGAAAAAATTCAAGGCTTGACTTTCATACTGAAGGATTCTCTGGGAAAATTATTGAATGATGCAGAAAGCATCAAAAGAGGATGGAAGGAATACAAAGAGTCTCTGTACCAAAAGGACATGGCTGATGTTCAACCGTTTCAAGAGGTAGCATATGAGCAAGAGCCAATGATACTGAAGGAGGAAGTCCAAGGTGCACTGAAGGAACTGGCTAAGAACAAGGCACCAGGAATTGATGGAATAAAAACTGAAATATTTAAAGAAAGTGAGGTGGCACAGGAGGCAATCATTCATCTCTACCAGAAATTTGGAAGACAACTGTCTGGCCGGCTGATTGGAAAAGATCTGTATTTGTGCCCATTCCAAAGAGAGGAGACCTAAAGGAATATGGAATACATCGGACAATCTCTTTGATATTCCATGAATAAAGTTTGCTAAAGGTAATACAGAAATGTCTACAATCATACACTGACAGAGAACTTCCCAAGGTTCAACGTGGATTCAGAAGAGGCTATGGAATGAGGGATATCATTGCTGATGTCTGATGGATCTTGGCTGAAAGCAGAGAATATCAGAAAGATGTTTACCTGTGGTTTATTGACTGTGCAAAGGCTTTTGATTGTGTGGAACATGACAAGCTATGTACAACATTGTGAAGTATGAGTATTCCTGAACTTAATTGTGCTCATGAGGAATCTGTACATAGACCAAGAGGCAGTTGTTCAAACAGAACATGGGAATACTGAATATGTTTAAAATTAAGGAACTTGTGCGACAGGGTTATAATATTTCACCATACTTACTCAACCTGTATGCTGAGCAAATAATCTGAGAAGCTGGGTTATATGAGGAAAAACATGGCATCAGGATTGGAGGAAGACTCATTAACAACCTGTGATATGCAGATGATACAAGCTTGCTTGCTGAAAGTGAAGAGTATTTAAAATAATTACTGATGAAGATCAAAGTGCACAGCTTTCGCTATGGATTGCATCTCAG
>NW_006408709.1:3316873-3370237 GCF_000296735.1 Chrysochloris asiatica | reverse complement strand
TTGGTCCAGGACCGGGCAGTGTTTCGTTCTATTGTGTTTAGGATCGCTATGAGTCAGTACTGACTCAATGGCATCTAACAACAACAACATCATTATTTAACTACTATTAAGAAATATTCATAAGCAAAATTATGATAAATGCAGAAAATATTATTAGAGCTTGTCAGAAATTTCATTTTACTTGGATCTGCAATCAATGACCATGGAAGCAGCAGTCAATAAATCAAACGATACATTGCATTGGGCAAACCTGTCACAAAAGGCTACTTTAAAGTGTTCCAAAGCAGCAAAGATGCTCTGTGGAAGATTAAGGTTGCCTGAACCGAGCATAGTACTTGCAATCACTTCATGTGTATGCAAAAGCTGGACAAAGAATAAAGAAGCCCACAAAAGAACTGTTGCATTGAGTTATCATGTTGGTTGAAAACTATTAACTATGTCATGGGCTGTCACAAGAATGAACAAATTCATTTTGGAAGAAGTAGAGTCCAAATGCACCTTTAAAGCGAGGATGGTGAGACTTCATTTCTCTCACTGTGACATATTGACAGGAATGATGTACTTTCCTTGGAGAAGTAACATCATACTTGGAAAAGTGGAGGGTTACTGAAAAAGTGGGAGACTCTCAGTGAGATGGACTCACACAGTGGCTGCAACAATCGGCTTAAACAAAGCAACAATTGGGAGTATGATGCCAGAAGAGGCAGTATTTGTTCTGTTATACATATATACAGATTGGATCCTCATTTTGGGTTGCAGAAAATACCATTCTTGACTATTCTGATCCACAGGATTTTCAACTGGTCATTTCCTGAAGTATTTTGCCAGACCTTCCTTCCTAGTCCACTTTCATCTGGAAGCTTCATGAGATCTATATAGCATTATACAAACATGTAGTCACCACTGATAGATGTGTGGTAGCAATGCTTGAGAAGCACTGGCTGGGAATCAAACTACACAGGAGACAACAAGTCTACCACTGAACTACCAATGTCTCATAAAATGCATTGCTTTTGTTGTTATGTGCTGTGGTCGGTGCTGACTCATAGTGACTCTGTACAGGGTTTCCAAAGCTGTAAATCTTTATGGGAGTAGAAAGCCTCATCTTTCTTCCATGGAACAGCTGGTAGTTTCTAACTGCTGACCATGAGGTTTGCAGCCCGATTTGTAACCACTATGCTAAAATGCATTAGTTACTATAAAAAAGGGCTATTAGAAACTTGAAGGCACATAAGCATTCTGTCTCAAGGTTTACTTAGGGGTCAGATAATTGTTAATAAAACCTGCTTCTAAAATTTGTCTAGAAGGCAGTTTCCCTCAGAAATAAACTACAAACTGGAGCCCATTGAGCTGCATGTGAACAAACATTCTGCTTCAGAAAAAGTATCTTATTTTCTATGACTGTGTTTTTCTAGAATTCAGGGAGTAGCCAGATTACTTGGTGTTACAACTAGCCAAGGCCCTTAGAGTCATAATCAGGACTGTTTTATCATTTAGGTAAAAGCTGGTTCAGGCTTTTGGTAAATGCCTGTTTGGGGATATTTCAACATGGTTTATGACTCACAGTTCTTCCTTGAAACTTCTAGGGAAAATACTATTCCGAATTCATATAGCTTGAAACCATATATGTAAAAGGTGTTCCTTTAGGCTTTTGTTGTTGTTCTTAAGTGTGCTGGAGTCAGTTCCGACTCATAGTGACCCTGTATAGGGTTTCTGTGGAACAGCTGGTGGGTTTCAACAGCCAACCTTGTAGTTTACAGTCCACTGCTGACTCTATAGTGCTGTATTACAAAGAAACTGAAAATAGAGTGGTTTGGCCACACCACTCCCTATAATTTGAGCATAACTTTCTTTTAATCCAATGTCGAAAGTACTGAATATATTATTTTAAATCATTCACGGTACTTTTTTCCAAGTTGAATTTTAATCCTGGTACCTTAAATGATTTGCTTCCTTCTGATATGAAAGTTCTCAGATAATGGCTCTCCTTCTTGACTTTTTACACTTTCCTTTCATTTTATCCTTTCTTTTGGAACTACAGGGTTTCACTGGATACACACTGAAACTGTGCAATAACTAGAAGTAATACTGACGAAAAGCAAAGACAACAGTCTTCAGTATGAGTTGCACCTCAATATAAATAAAACAAAACCCCTCACTTCTAGACCAATAAATCACACATGATAAATGGAGAAAAGATTGAAGTTGTCAAAGACTTCATTCTGCTTGGATCGCTATGAGTCAGACCCAACTGGAAAGCACTTGATAACAACAAAGCCAGACACTTGTGGTAATTCTCTTATAGCAGAACCAAGAGAAACTAAGGCACTGAGATTTGAGAATAACAAATGGCAAAATTTATAAAATAAGACAAAAATCTATACAAGAAAATTTTATGATGCTTACAATTGTGACAAAAATATTGTTCATATCACTAAAAAAATGTTTGGCCCAATACACATTAGCTACTCTTCCTTTTTCCCTTCCTAATTCCTTTCCAACAATCCATCCACCCACCTATCTAAGACACATGACATGGAATAACTAGGGTTAGAATCAAACAATGACTCTGTCTTCAGAGTAATGAAACTCTAATGGAGGAAACAGGCAAGTAATTAATGATAATTTTTGAGTTGTGATAATGAATGAATAATGAAAGTTTAGGAAATGACAGGTGCTATAAAGAAAAACAAAGAACAGCAAGGAGGCAAAAAGTGATAGCAAAAGTGAGGTAAGATATTTTAGATACAGTGCCTGAGACAGCCTCGCCAAATAAGCAAAGGAGTAGTATTTTATTATAAGTAGTTATTAGAATGATTTATATTTAGTATAATAGTATATGCTTCTACTTGATGGTTGGTAGTGG
Organism: Chrysochloris asiatica; assembly: GCF_000296735.1. Lineage (NCBI taxonomy): Eukaryota > Metazoa > Chordata > Mammalia > Afrosoricida > Chrysochloridae > Chrysochloris > Chrysochloris asiatica. The sequence goes on along the minus strand of NW_006408709.1, from coordinate 3,367,371 downwards.
AGCAATGCACTCTAGCCCCAAGTAAGCCATAAAAAGGAATAGTCTGGTACTTATACAAATTCTACAGAGATTTCTTCCATTAATGGAAAAATAAGAGTGAGAACACAGCATTTCAGTGCACGTAACTGACAAGGCAAGAGTTTGAAAATGAACAGATTTTGAATAAAAAATGTACTGACGAATCAAGATAATACATGAAGTCTGATTTTTTTCCCTTTTTGAAATTAAGTATTTCATGAAGCAATTTGTAGGCATTCCTCTCATAATAAAAGATTTACAAGTGAAATGCAAAGGTGATAAAAATACTTTCTTAGGCAGGCAATCATCATTACATGACATAGAGAATAAAAAGGTACTCTTAAAAGCAAAAGGCACTAAGGAAACATAAGGTGGTATTATTACTGTTATTAGCCAACTCACCTGAACATGAAGGAAGCTGATCATAGTCTTGCGATGTTCTGTTGGATTTGACATTTTCACCTGGTAATCTCCTAGCAGGAGGTAGAGGAACTTGGCCACTTGCTGGATCAAAAAAGGGGTCTTAAAAATAAAGATTATTTTCAAATTAAAAGAATGATAACTTTTGATTGGCAGAAGATTAAAAAAAAAATCAAGAATTTTCTATAAAGATCACTGCTTTAAAATGAATCAGAAAATTAAGTTCATAATTGATATTAATTATTTTCTAATCTAAGGAGATAACACTTGCTCAAAACATGCTTTTTCACTGATTTGTAATTATATACAATAGTTTATATTTATAATTTTCACTTCTCTTATTTAACTGTCAGATAATTGTTAATAAAATCTGCTTCTAAAATTTTTTTGCTATCCCTATCTGTCCTGTACAATGAATGTAAACTGCTTTAAAATAAAAGTGAAAGAATGGGTTTTGGATTTTGCCCTTAACTATTAGAATACTATTAAATAACTTAAGCCCTCTAAGCACTGTTTTTAGTTGCTACTGAATGAATTCTGACAGATGTCCACCCCAGAGGACTTCCAAGGTTGTAACCTGGTGGGAAGTAGATCACTAGGGCTGTCTTCTGAAGTACCTCTGATGGGTTTCGAACAACCAATTTGGCTAGTAGCCAAGTGCTTAGCCATTCATAACACCCAGGTAAGGCAGACTTACCTGTAAAATAGAACTGACATCACAATATTTGTGATGATTAAGAGAACTAATACATATAAAATCTCCTACACAAGCAAGTGTGATACCGGACATTCTATAGGAAAAGTCATTATTGCTCTTTGATGTATTGAACAGTACATTCAATTGTTAGCAATTGTTCTATTATTGATTTTAAGGTTTTTATAGTTAAATAGGGTTTTTTTGATAGCCAGTAAGAGAGTATATGAAAGTGAAACTTTGAATTGTAGACAAAAATTATTTTATTATCAACAACAACCATTATAGATATTCGGAACCCTGGTAGAGTAAAGGTTAAGTACTTCGTTACTAACTGAAAGGTCAGCTGTTTGAATCCACCAGTAACTTCCGGGAGAAAAGACCTGGTAATGTGCTCCAGTAAAAATTGTTATGTTGTTAAGTGCTGTTGAGTCGGACCTGACCCATAATGACCTCGTATAGGGTTTCCAAGAAGCAGCTGGTGAGTCTGAACCACCAACCTTGCAGTTCAAATGACTTTGCCGTCTGGTGCATTAACCCACAGCGCCACACCAGGACTCCCCAGTAAAAGTTACAGCCTAGGAAAACTTACGGGACATAATATAGGGCCACTATGAGCCACAATTAACTCAACGGCACACAACAACAATGATAGGCATTCACAAGAACTAATGGGAGATAAAAGGTGTCCAGGTAGCCCCTGTGGGTTAGGTGTTGGGCTGCTAACTGCAATATTGGAGGTTCAATTCCACCAGCTGCTCCAAAGGAAAAAGATGAGGCTTTCTGCTTCTGTGAAGATTGAGTCCCAGAAACACCATGTAGGGTTACTAAGAGTTGAAAGTGACTCTATGACAGTGGGTTAATGGGAAAAAGAGAAATTTTGTCAGAGTTGATACATTAAAAATCGTTAACCTTAAATCTAATTCTTTTATGTTGTTGTTAAGTGTCATCAAGTCATTTTCAACTCATAGTGACCCTATATGGTGTTTCAAAGGAGCAGCTGGTGGATCTGAACAGCTGACCTTATGGTTTAACAGTCTAGTGCTTATCCTACAGCACCACATGAGGACTTCAAGCAGCATGTATATTTAAATCCTTAGAATTGATTTTTGTTTTGAGTTGTTGTTGTTATATGCCGTGGAGTTGGTGCTGATTCATAGTGACCTTGCACAGGGTTTCCAAGGCTGTAAATCTTTACGGGAGCAGAAAGCCTCATCTGTCTCCCGTGGAACAGCTGGTAGTTTCTAACTGCTGACCCTGAGGTTCGTAGCCTGATTCATAACCACTACAACACTCTGCTTTTTTCTCTAACAATTTTGGTTACCAATTTGACCTCAACCTTCTCTGTTTTACTCTCTCATGTTACTTTCTTTTTATATCTGCCAGCATTTACAAAGGTCCTATGAATTTCTGATAGCAGGAACCTTATCTATTTCAGAATGTTTATATGATATATTTTAATACATACACAGGACTTAGCATATTGGGTGGAAGAGAGTCTGACTAAACAAATATTTACTTTTTACTATTAAAGAGCTCTGGTGTTGCATGTAAAGTAACCTTGCAGTTAGCAGTTCAAACCCACCAGTTACTCACTGGACACCCTATAAAGGGTCACTATGAGTTGGAACCTAATACTTAACAGCACTTAACAACAACTACTAACACTAAAAACAATGCCTACTTCTTATGCTATTTTTGACTAGATAAATAAGGCAGAAGCTAGAGACAGTCACTATTTTCCCCTACCCACCTTTTTTAAGAGCCCTGGTAGTGTAGGGGGTTGTGAGTTGGGCAGCAAACCTCAAGGTAAGCAGTTCGAATCTACCAGCTACTCCGTGGGAGAAAGATGTGCCTCTCTGTTCCTGTAAAGACTGAGAGCCTTGGGAACCACTATGAGTCAGAACTAACTCCATGACACACAACCACCACCACCCCTTTTCAGAGTATATGAATTGTCAGCTTTGATGGGAACTTTCTAATCTAAACAAGGTTACTTAGATTGTTTTCATTTATTTCAAGATTAAAATAACTCTGAAAATTTGAGTCATTAATATTTGAAAAGTCAATGGCTAAGACTCATCAATTTTGCTGAAAAATTCAGGAGTTAGAGCTGAGAAGGACATGATACAAATGTTAACCTGGTTTTGGAAGAGGGACCAATGAAACTAAATCTGGTGATTTTTTAATATGTTTATAAATTTCCCCAAGAATGAATTTCAATATTCAATAAATAATTATATATTTAGTTATTGTGTGCTCTAAAATATTATCAAAATAACATTGTTATTGTTAAGTGCCATCAAGTCAGTTCTGACTCACAGCAGCCTGTACAGAGTTTCTGAGAAGTGGCTGGTAATTTTTACAGACTGACCTTGTAGTTAGCAGTTTAGTAGTGCCACACCAGGACTCCACATTACCACACCAGTAGGTCAGATAAAAGATTGTCGTTAACAGTGTATAACTTTTAGATTTTCTTCAGTGCTAATTTGTAGGTTAGATATGCTCATGCTATTTTCAATTATTTATTCATTCAGGGTTTAAAAATAACTTTTAGATCTATTCCATAGGCACACTAGAAAATGATATGTTGTTGTTATGTGCTGCTAAGTAAGTTCCAACTCAGTAACCCTGTTTGAGGTTACTATGGAGTATTTTTGAGTAGTATTATAATGCTCCATTAACCTATTCTACTTAAAAGTCAAAAGATATACTACAAATGTTGTCATAAGTAGCAAAAATAATGATTTGTGATTTAGTTCTTGCCACACACTATCTCACTAAATTTGCTACTGGTCAGGCATAGGGTAGGTAAGCTTCTAGCAGGTTATAAAATTGTGCATAACTATACATTCCGATTTTAAAGGAAAAAGATATTATATACAGCACAATGATTATAGAGTGGTGGTGGTGATGTGCCGAAGAGTTGGTTCCTGTTAAGGTTTCCAAGGTTTTAAATCTTTATGGAAGCAGAAAACCTCATCTTTCTCCCACAGAATTGCTGATAGTTTTAAACTGATGACCTTGAGGTTAGCAGCCCAAGTATAATTTTCAACTGTCCCTTAAGGGGAAACTTTTGAAAATCAATACTTGTTTAAGAATAAACTCTTCAAAAACTATTTAAATTTTTATATCCATATTTACGATTAAAACATGCAAAATGAAAATGCTTGAGAAATGGATGAATAAACACAATGTAATTAATCTCCTCTAAAAAACAAACATGAGCCCTGGTATGGTGCTATAGGATAAGCACTGGCCTGGTAACTGCAAAGGTGGCAGTTCAAACACACACTTAGAAACCATCTATAGGGTGGCTATGAGTCAGGGCTAACTTGATGGCCCAGGGCAACAAGAAGCGGCAGCAAAAATAGTCTTTTATTATCATTGCCTATGTTTTACAGTACAGTAAACACAAAATTGGCAGTTTAATACTTACTTTGTTGTTGTTTAGTGCCATGGATTCACTTCTGACTCACAGTGACCCTGCACAGAGTTTCTGAAGAGTAGCTGGTGGATTTGAACCACCGACCTTATGGTTAGCAGCCAGAGCTTATCCTACAGCAAGCATTACACTTACTTTAGTACTTGCTAAAAAAAAAAAAAAAGCCCACTAGGAAAGACTTGTTATGTGCCGTGGAGTCGGTTCCGACTCATAGCAACCCTGCACAGGGATTCTGAGGCTGTAAATCTTTATAGGAGCAGAAAGCCTCATCTTTCTCCCACAGAACAGCTAGTAGTTTCGAACTGCTGACCCTGAGGCACGCAGCCCAATTTGTAACCACTATGCTACAAGAGCTCCTTAAGGATATATGATTAGCTAACTATAACCGACTCGACGGCACTTAACAACAACAACAACAACAACAACTATAAAACAAAGAGCAAAGAAGTCAGTTTGAGAACTAAGGTGGTTCCTGCTCAAGTCTTGGTATTTTCAACAGCTTCAAATGCATCTGAAAGATGATAATGAATACAGAAACGGCTTCAAATGCATCTGAAAGATGATAATGAATACGGAAACCAGAAAAAAAAAAATGTATTTGGAATTATGGTGCTGCTGAAGAATGTTGAAAGTACCATGGACTGCCAGAAAAACGAACAAATCTGTCCTCAGGAAAAAGTAAAGACAGAACATTCCTTAGAAGTTTACTCTGGACATAGCCTCAGGACAGAAGTGTCCCTGGAAAAGGACATCATGCATGGTAAAGTGGCGGGTCAGTAAAAAAGAGGAAGACCCCCAACTAGGTGGGTTGACGTAATGGCAACAACAATGGGCTCAAATATAACAATTGTGAGGATGGCACAGGACTAGCCAGTGTTTCATTCTGACTCTGTGAGTCAGAATTGATGTGAGGGTTCCTAGCACCAATAATAAACAAAGAAGTGGAAACATACACAGCAACCAAAATTATGTTTTACAAGAGTATTTAAAAGAATTTAAAAAGTTCATAATACATTGATTACAAAAAGACTGTAAATAGCATAGACTGTGAAAACAAATCTATATAAATATGAACATATGTACATATACAAAAATGTAGAAGGAAACATAGTAACCGTTATTTCTAGGAAGAGGGAGCATGGCATTTTTCTTAAATTTTTTTTCTTCACACTATCTGAATCAATCCCAAATGTTTATGCAAGCGTAGGAAAGGAGGCATATAAAACTGAATTGCTGAAACAGGGACATATTCCCTTGCTAGGGGTATTAAAAAGCATCTGGAGGATTTATTAGTTATTGCCAAAACTTTTACAGAATATCAGTGATGAGTCTAATTGCTGCAAAGACTATGGAAAGCTATTTAGGTAAAAAAAGTTTCTCCCTCTTTGCTGCTCTCTTTTTAATTCTCCTTCATAAAACCCTCAGTAGGCAGTTAAAATCTTCCAGTGGTAGAAAACTCCCTATCCCTCAGAGATGGCTTACTCTACTTATGAAAAATTCTTAATAATTTAGGAAGCTTTTTCTTAAGATGAGTGAAATTTGCATTTTAAATACTTCCTACTGGTCTTCTACTTTTTTGGAGAGACACATGGAATAAATCTAATCATTCTTTCACAGATACTGTACGTGAAGACAACTCTAATATACTCCTATATCTACGATCTTCTCTTCCTTTAATTATCTAATCTACTTGATGTGGTCTGAATCCCCTTTTTTTCATCCTTGTTGCACTCCTCTAGAAATAACTTGACCTAATATTTTCAAACTTGAGTATGCATCAGAAGGAAGACTTGATCAAATACAGATCACTGGGTCACAGTCCCAGAGTTTCTGATTTAGTAAGTCCTGAGTGGATCCCAAGAATCTGTATTTATAACAAATCCCCCAGGTGATACTGATGTTGGTGGTTTTCAAACCAAACTTTGAGGATCACTCTAGTAATCCTTCAATCCGTCAAGACCTAAATGCAGTGGTCCCCACATGGTTGACTACTGCGTGACCTTACTCATTATTTTAAAAATTCTGGAAGTACAACCACCCAGAGATATTAGCTCCCTAGGCGGCCACACCACCATAGTGCTTCACAAAGGTCCTAGTCAACACGACTCCCTAAATCCTTTTCAACAGCTTTTGCTAATGATCCACATTTTCTCTAGATTTTACTTATGTAATTGTATTACTAGATCCAAAAGAAAAGCTTTAGTTTATTCCTACTAAAGACCATTGCACTAGCCCTCAGAGTTGAACTGTGATTTCAAGATTTAAAAATGTAGATTGAATTTCAGAAAAAAGCAGTGAAGAGATTCCAGGCTAGAGAAACAGTGAAAGGAAGGTGGAGTTGGCTGCCAAATACTTGTGTAATTTGTACACTGCACAAGGGCACATAGTTATGAGCAGAAATGGGGTTATACTTCAGCCTTTGCTTTGATCACTAAGCCAACAAACCTAGTAGAGTGGAAAGAGGGGTGCCTTTATCAATGAAGCATTTTTTTTGTAATTCAGAGAAAGCTCCTATATGCTAGATGTAACCTTGGGTTTGGAGACAAAATAGTAGTACAAAAGCTTTTTTGAGGCCTATTCATATTTTGTTAACATATAGTCAGCCTGCCCAGAGTAGATGGGCCACATACTGCACTGGAATATAATATTTTAGAAACATTATTATAAACGTGAACTTATATGTGTGTATTTTATATGTGAACTTATTATGTGTGTCTTAACACTTGTGTGTCTTATCCTCACTTTTTCTCAAACTCTCTAAATTACCAACGTGGGTGATACAAATAGTTATGCACTCAACTAGTAACTGAAATGTTGGCACCCTGAGGTGCTTGAGAAATCAGCCTGAAGATGATAGTCTTGAAACTATCAGTTCTACTCTACTCTACACACATGCCATCAATGTGAGTTAGAATTAATTCATTGGCAACTGCCATCACCACCAACAAAGGCGAATGATAATTTCTTTGGGAAATGATAATGATTGTTTCCCAAATTTCAATGAGGCATATACCTGATCAAAGGCAACACAAATCTTTTTAAAGGCTTATCTCAGACCAAAATATAAGGAAATTATTAAAAAGAAAATGCTTACCTTATATTTAATCAAGTCAAATCATGGAGGCAAACAGTTTAGAGGACAGATCACATTATCATTAACAGGATAGATTAAACAAACAAACAAAAACCCAAACCTAGTGCTGTCAAATCAGTTCTAACTCACAGGACAGAGTAGAACCACCCCAGAGACTTTCCAAGGCTATAAACCTTTACTGCACCAAACTCTGCATATTTCACTCATGCAGAGTAGGTAGTGGGTTAGAACTGTTCACCTTTTTGTTCACAGCTAAGAGTTTTAACTACTGTGTCATTAGAGCTTCTTACAGGACAGATTTGAATATTTAAAACCAGCAGATTCAACACAACTGATTTTATTTCATTTCTTCATAATTCTGATGAATGGACTAGAAGGTTTATCTAGTCTTTTCATTTTATTTCTACTACTCACTTCAAAAAAAAATTTTTTTTAAAGCTAAGTATGTTTCCTTGAAGATCGCTATTGGTGAGTGGATCCATTTAAACACTACGAAAACAATAACAGGAAAAGTAAAATACAGGTACTGCAGAAAAAAATCTGGGTTTTCTTTGTATTATCTCAACATAATTTATCAAAAGCTTATGTTTCTGAACAATACAAGGGTCTTAAAAGACACTGAGTAAGACTTTACACAATTACGATTAGAGAAACGTATATATCGGGAATTGAGAGACAGTTTAAATGTTGTTTCCTTCACTATTAGTCTACCTATTTAGCTCTCTGTTTTCCAGGACTGTCTTTTGTAAGGTGAGAGTGCCAGCTGGGCATGATAATCTCTACATTAGTATTTCTACTGTACGATTCCAACAGCTCTGTCTTTGTAATCCTTTTAGCATTCAACCGACCAAGACATGCCCCACTGCCACTCTCACCACCCATGGATTTTTCTGCTAGCGAGCTACATGTGAATGGATTATTAATGTTTATTTTGCAGTAGAAGTTCTGAGATTGTTTTTGCTTTAAGTGAAAGATTTTCTTTGACTTTTCACTCGTACCTGAAGGAAGAAGGAAAAGGTCCTGTCCTGAGGATGGTCGGCTACTGGAGCCAGAAGGTTTTGAATGTTCAATGAGACTATGCCTTGCAGGAGGTGGGGGAGGTGGGAGAGATGGAGGGTGGGCATCAAAAACATCTTCACCTGCATTTAAAGAAACACCATTATCAAAGGTAGAACTTCACTAATCAAAACACAGTATCAATAAAAGTAATAATTGATTATCTCTAGCTGCTTGAAAAGAACTTTATTGGCAGGATTTATGCAGCAGTTCAATGATTTTGATAATGGTATCTAATTATTGTGTGGGGTGCTTGATCACATACACACATACATACTTTTTCCCCTCTCTTTCTGTTAAAAAGCAGTTTTGCAGGTTATGAAGGAAACAACTTATAATTCACTTGTAACCTTTATAAGACTGCTGGTGTTAAGTGCTACTGATTTAATTATGATGCATAGCAATGACGTATGTACAGTGCTTCTGAGGCTGCAAATCTTAATGGGAGCAGAAAGCCTTATCATTCTCTTACAACCACGTAGGGGTTTGAAATGCAGACCTTGAGTTTATTTTATTACGACACAGGAAGTTTGAACTAAAATGCATGAATGGTTGTATCATCAAAACAAAATGTAACGAAAGAGTTCATAACCTTTCATTATAAAATCATACTGTACACTTACTGTCAAAATTTATGCCACAGTGTACTTTAAATTATAGCTTAATTTTCATTCTGCTGGACTTTATTTAAACTAATTTCCCCTATTTTCAAATGATAGCTTAATTTTCATTCTGCTAGACTTTATTTAAACTAATTTCCCCTATTTTCAAATGATATAAAAACTATACCTAGAGAAGTGAACGTATACTCTTATTTCTGATATCTCTAAAGGGGAAATGATAAACATGAAATAGGTGTATGGTTTCATTTGTTTTTCTTACATTTACATGTTTTGTCAGGTTTTATAACTAGAACTTTACAGTATGCTTTTATGTGCATTTTCTTTTTAGTCCCTGACACATCTTAGTCTTCTACTCCTATTTTCCCTTACCTTGGTTTCCTTACCAGTCTTTAAAAAAATAAAAACAAAATGGCAGCGTATGTATTTCTGTAAACTGCATCAAATATATTTTTAATGATGCAAAACACCTACATATTCCAATAAAAACAATTCACACATAAGTAAGTTTAGTGACTAAACCATACCCACTGCCACTGACTCCATTGCGACTCACAGTGACTGTAGATAGAGTTTCTGAACTAAATTTTTATAGAACAGTCTCATTTTCGCCTGTGGAGCAGTTGTGGGGTTTTAACTGCTGATTTTGTGGTTAGCAGTCCAGTGCTTATCCTAAGCATGACCAGAGTTCCTTACATAAGACACATTTAAAGAAAAATAGTTTTTCATTCATTAAGCTTCCTTGACAAAATAATATTCTGAATATATTCTAGTTGAAAGATAATTATATCTCTAATTTAAAAAATTTAAAGATATAGGAGACAGAGTTTTACTATCACTCCAATCTTCAACTGTTGTCTATATGATCATATTCTTTCAAATCTTTCTTCACTCCCTGAATTTCATGCACTATACTAAGCATAAAGGAGATACAAAGAGGAAAATCCCAAGAAGCTTCCAGAAGAGAATTTGAGTTCATATATAGGTATGATTCAAAAAGATAAGTGTTTGGTACCATAAGAAAGACATATGGATTGGATGATGGAAGAGGAAAACAGAAAGTATCATTCAGTGAAGTGTAGAGCAGGTGAACAGGAGGGCCTGGAACATCAGGGGATTTAGAAACATTTATTCATTAAATATAAAGTGCTATCTTCAAGGAAATATGCATAGTATGAACAAAGCATGAGATACACAAGAAGAGCCAAAGAAGGTCAAATTAAAAAAATAGTATAGAATATTTATTTGTGTTGTCCAACATTGTAATCCCTAATCACATATGGCTATTTAAAATTTAAATAAGTACAGTTTACTTTCATATTAGCATTAGCCTACTTGCTCAACAGGCACATGTGAATATATAGATTCTTTACATCACCACAGTAAATTTTATGGGTCAGTGCTGATATATATCCTGAAGACTAAGACCAGTGTATAGGATATAGAACAGAGAGAAACATAGTAGTATTAATAAAGTTAGAAATCTCCTGCAATAATTTATTTGGAAGAAATTTTTTAATATGACTATAAAAAGAACTGAAGCAAAGATAATATAAGGATTAACTCAAACATGGAAAAAATAGTAAAGTTCATTTGATATTTTGATGATGCAATAACCAATTCAGATCGGCTTTCAGATGGGACTTCATCATACATCATGCTTTTGCATGGTGACTTGTTACTGTGAAGCTATAAGGGATGTGATGTTTCTAATGTTTTTCTTCTAAAAATAGGGTCAGAAGCTTCCTACCTGGAATTTGTTAAATATGATGCTGACACTGGGCATTAGCCAACTTTAATATATGTACACATATACGTGTGTGCCTTCACATGTGTACACACAGAGACTCATGTTAGTGAACCTCTTAATATTACAACTTGAAATAAAAAACTGAGATGCTGTCAATGTGTTGCAAAGATTAGGATAAGACAGAATTTGCTCTCAGTTTTGTACAATTATTATAACTTTTCCAAATTTAATTACCATCTATAGAACTGCGTCCTTTTATAGGAGGAGAAAAAGTCAGTTTACACTCATTAAAAAATATACTTAAAAGATAATCTCAGATGAATGGTTCAAATCATCACTTGAAAAATACTAGAGCACCAGCACACTAAAGAATAAACAGTACTTTTTATGTGTTTTTATAAAATGTATTTAGTACATGAAGAGACAACTACATAAAATTCTGACTAATAACTAACTATTTATACCATTGTTTTAAGCATCTGAATGGGATAATGGCCACATGAACCAGAGGGCCACCATCATGGAGAACCCATATTAATTTCTGACAATTTCACAATCCAGTGAGTCTGCATTACAATGAACTATGAATTCTGATAATTCAGCTCTTAATTGAGAGGCAGGGTTGTTTTTTTTTTTTTCAAGTTTTTTTTAAGATTTCAACCTAATGGAGGGATGAGAAGATCATAATCAGAGGGCGTCCTGTTGAGTGAAGAACCATGCTTTGGGTTGTCTCGAGTTGGATGCCTGGCAGGTGGCAATGGCACAGGATCAGAGGCTGAATCAAAAACATCTCCTAGAGGATAACACAAAACCTTAATGTATTTTCAGTACAACAATGTGATGAACTTTTGCCTTTAAAATCTGACCATTAAGATGCAGAAAACATACACGAAAAAATTCTATACATACCCTTTAAATATATGCCCAATTCAGGGACGTTTGATTTCTTCATTTCTGAAGAGGTACCATGTGTTCCGTTCAATATACAATGACCATTATCACAAGACCTAAAAAGCAGAGATACAAGGATACTTTCATTTAAAAATAATTTGATGCAACAACAACAACAACAACAAAATATATATATTGGGGGGCCCTCCCAAAAATAAAAGTAATTTGAAGAACTATGCTCATAGAATACCTTATAATAAAAATTGAATATAATAAGTGTCCTTTTACAGAAAAAGTACAAGTAATAATATCTTCATATTCTTATAATTTCTTTTTAAAAAGCAGAAATGAATATTCCATATAAGATACTAAAAGAAAATGAAAATAAAAATTATGAGGGACACACACATAAGTCTATCAAACACATCTGTAAAATTAGTATGTGGAAAAGTTCAGTAATACCTTGTCAAGTTTTTGAAGGGAAAAACAAACAAATCATGTATCAAGGCAAAAATATATACCAGTCCCACTATTATCATTATTTCTTGATGATATTTAACATTACATTTTTGTTTTTCATTTAAGCTTTCTTTGTAAAATAAATAAAGTAAAAGAAGAAAAATTATTACATTTTCAGTAATTCCATTAAAAGTCTGACAGGTGTCTGATAAGACCCAGAGCCTGTGGTACAGTTTCACCACTGCTGTGAAGAAAACAACTCTGGATGTTTAACTGCTACTGTAGAAAAATGGCTTTAGCAAAGACCAAGGTAAACTCTCTAGCTCTGTGACAAGTGTTTTAATCTAGGTATCTGAAAGAAAAACATTTACTAACAAGTTACTTCAGCTGTTGTTATTAAATTTTAGAATTGTACCATGAACAAAAAGATAAAATTGGGAAGACAGCAGCAGGAACAGAATAAACGAAACATATTTTATCTTTAACATATAGCTGCAAATCAATAAACCCCAGGAAAGTTCCTCTGCTCACAAAGACTTATTAGGAGCAGAGTCTACATTTTACTTTTCTCTAATTTACTCTGCATTCTTAGACAAAATAGAAGTACATATATGATAGAGGAAATGTGGATCTTTTGAGTAAGTATTGAAAAAGGGCTTAATCTGAAATTCATTTCCGTTCCCTCTGGTGGCCACTTCTCTTTAAGTGGTCGGAGGATGGTTCATTTAAAAAAGTTATCAGATATTGAATTTTCTTAATAATGATGACTTTTTACTGAAACTAAGTTGAATTATTCATCTAATGTTTCAATTTTCCTGAATATTGACAATTTACTTCTCATGACATCCCAAAGGAAAAAGGGAGAGGGCATGTTAAACCATAAGAGTACTCTGGAGAGGGCATAGACAATACTTCATCCATCAGCTTTCAAGAACACATTTCATAAAGGATTCACTCCAATTAAGTTTAGGGATTATCAAATTTATTATTCTCTAAAACAGTAGAAAGATGGTAATGGTAGTCATAATTCAAATTCATTTTAAAGATTTGGGAGGCCTGCCACCAAAAACCTCATTTACTGTGATGTGACAATTAAAATTATACCTCTCATTTCTCCAGAAATGAAAAAAATGAAAATCCCAAGGAGATCAAAAAAGGTCATCTTATTTCAGTTTTTAAAAACTACTATACATCTTTTAATATCAAAGGAACTAAAAATTATAATAATGTATATATGCTGTGAAGGACTATGTTTTTTCTTTAATATTTCAGTAGACTTTTGGTTTTTTGGACATAACAAATTGGTGTCCAGTAATTTCTCTGTCTTGTCAATGATATAATCTGCTAATAAAAGTTTTAGATAGCAACAAGTAGTAACTCCTACTTTGTTTCTTGTTTTGAGGCATGAATTCCTGGACTAAAGAATATTAATAATCCTGGTTAATAATTCTGCAAAGAGTGGACCATTCAAAACAGACTACTTATGGTTAAAAGGTTTGCTTATCTTTACATTTCTCTCTCAGTGTTGGACTCGAAGAAAGGTATTAGAACATTTTTACTTTTTTCATGTGAAGAAAAGGGAATATTCTACTGCTATAAAATGCTTTCAGTTGGCTGATTTGACTTAAAAAGAAAATGCCACATTAAGAAAAGATGATGTACAGGAAAAACCCAAAACAAAAATGGCAGCATGACTGACTACTACAAGAATAAGCAAGTTGTACGCTGGGAAGCCATCAAGGCAGGGAATCAAGTTCCTTCAAGACAAACTCCCCTCTTAGACTGAAACTCAAAGGGAACACATTACCAGGCATGTAAGCTTGCTGACAACCACGCTGATTTACTGGTGAGTGGAAGAGGGGGAAAGGCAGCAATGAAGAAAATTGGCTGAGTTCAAACACGTTCCACAGGCTCCCGTTGATATGGAGATGAGAGAGAAAAGAGGAAGGGCTGGTTGGTCCAAAGTGTGATGAGATCTTGGAATGCCTGTGCCTATGGACAAGGACACACCCACAGAGGGCTACAGCTGAGAGCGAGGCATCCAGCCAATATGAAGTGAGAGGAGTTGTACAAGAACACTTAAACTTGCAGATAGTACCCATCTGACCTAGCCTCAATGACTTGATAATCAGAACTCAACTAGAGGAAGATAAAAAAAGAAAGAAAGAAATTTTTTTTGATAAAGGAAACGAGGGTAAATTGCTACAATTTGATTAACTTGACCTACACTAATGGAGGTAGTAACTCTAAATTCCAAAAGAGAGGGAAGGAGTCTTCACATCAAGTATCAATGCTATCACCTCTACACACAGGGTAGATAAGTGGAGGCAACTTAGACACTGGCTACCTAAAAATGAGGGGGCGATAAAGGCATGAAGTGACTGGCTTACAAGGTTTCAAGGGGGAGTTTAGTTTAACAGTGTGTAGGGGAAGAAAGAGTCCCCACTGAATAGTTTTCATCTTATCTAGATGGGTCTGGTAAAAAGGGATGAGGATAAGATTCTATGATTCAGTAGTAACTGCTATCATGACTAATTGTGACTGTCACAACTATAAAGGTAGAAGTTTTGTAACAAAAATGGGGGAGTAGTTAAACTTACAGTCCAGAAACATGGGACCCTAGTACCATCAAGGGAGAAGAGCACAAGCAGATGCAGGACCTTATTCAGAGAAGCAACGGCACCAGAAATGGAGGCAGAGAAAGGGACAGGGAAGAGAGGGAGCACCTGAAGACTCTAGATTCGTGGAAGAGAGGGACTAAGAGATGGCGGCCAGGAGGCAGACTTGCATCATGTGCCCTTTGATGGTGTAAATATGCCTGAGCGTATAAAAAAAAAAGAGAGAGAGAGAGAAATACATGGAGGAGATTGTAATCATTGCAATGAAACAAGGTGTATGATTTGTTGAATGGAAAACTGATGATATGCCCTGTAAACTTTCACTCAATCCACAATAAAAACCTTAAAAAAAAAAAGTGATTGGAAGAGAAAGCAAAAGACATATTGCATTAGGCAAATCTGCTGTGTGAGACCTCTTTAAAGTGTTCAAGAGCAAAGATATCAGTTTGAGGACTAAGGTACGCCTGAGCCAAGTCATGGTATTTTCATTAGCTTCATATGCATGTGAAAGTTGGACAATAAGAAAAACTGTAGAAGAATTGATGCATTTGAGTTATAGTGTTGGAGGAGACTATTAAAAGCACCATGGACTGCCAGAAAAACAAACAAATCTGTGTTGGAAGAAGTACATCCAGAATACTCCTTAGAAGCCAGGATGGCAAGTCTTCTCTTCTCATATTTGGGACATTTTATTAGTAGGTACCAGTCTCTGATAAAGGCCATGCTTGGTAAAGTGAAGGACCAGTTTAAAAGAAGAAGACCCCCAATGAGATGGATTGTTGTTGTTGTTGTTAAGTGCTGTCGAGTTGGTTCCGACCCATAGCGACCCTGTACAGGGTTTCTGAGGGTGTAAATCTTTACGGGAGGAGAAAGCCTCATCTTTCTCCTGCGGAGCGGCTGGTAGTTTCCAACCGCTGACCTTAAGGTTCGCAGCCCAATTCGTAACCACTACGCTACCAGAGCTCCTTAATGACATGGATTGGCAGCAGCAAATTGGCTGAAGAACAATAGTTTTGAGGCTGGCACAGGACCATGCAATGTTTTGTTCTGTTGTGCATAGGGTCACTATGAGTGGGAACCGATTCAACAGCACCCAACAACAATAACAACAACCATATACAAAAATTAATTCAAAATGGATCAATGATTTAAATACAGAAACTAAAACTCTTAGAAGAAATGGCAAAATTTCAGAGCCATATTTCTGGCAATAAATTCTTAGCTATGACACTAAAAGCTCAAGAACAAGAACCAAAGATATAATAGATTATCTTGACTTCAGCAATATTTAAAATGTTTCAAAAAAATTCTTTTAAAAAAATGTTTCTGCATCAGAAGATGCATCAATAAAGTGAAGAAACTACCTACAGAATAGGAGAAAACATTTGGGATCCACGTATCTGATTGTTGGTGTTGAGTGCCATTGAGTCGTTTCCATGCTATAGCAACCCTGTATAGGGTTTCCAAGGAGCACCTGATGTGCTTGAACCAACTTTGACTTTGTGGATCAAACTGATTTTGCAGTCCAGCGCATTAACCCACCGTACCACACCAGGACTCCTAAGGACTCCTTTAGGTATTTGCAAAATGGTAATCTTGTAATTTTAGCATTCTTAATTTGTTTACTTGAATATATATGTTTAGAAAGATGTACCCTTATCACCCCCAATGAGATGGACTGGCCAAGTGGCAGCATCGATGGACTCAAGCGTGGCAACAGAGTGAGGTTGGCCCAGGACCGGGCAGTGTTTCGTTCTGCTGTGCATAAGGTCACTATGGGTTGGTACCGACTTGATGGCACCTAACAACAACAACAACAACATCACTCCTTTGGTTACCTTGAAGTATATTTTATATAGAAAAATCAGGTTAATGAGGAAAAGATTTAAACAGACACTTTACCAAAGAAGATTATATGGATGGCAAGTAAACACAGGAAAAGATACTCAATGTCAGTGGTCACTAGGAGAATACAAATGTAAATCCCAGTAAGACATTACTATATGCGTATTAGAATGGGGAGGAAAACCAACCATCAATACCAAAGTCTGATAAAAATAAGCAGAAACTGGCATTCCATACATTCTCATGTAAAATGATATAGCCATTTTAGAAAACTAAAAAACCTAGAAATCCCACTCCTATATATTTACCCAAGAGAAATGAAAACAAATGTTCATATTAAAAAAAAATTGGATGTATATAACTGAAGTGTTCAATGGCTCTCCTATCCCTCAGTCAAGATATAATGCAAAGGAGAAAGGCTAGGCCATTGGCAGTAGCTGAGGTTCATTGTATATGCCAAGCGCAGCCCCAGGTATGTCAAAGAAAACAAAACAAAACAAAAAAATGAAGCTCCTAAAGTTAATTTTTGAATCAGGGATATGACTTACTGAGTATCTCACATATGACAAAAAAGAAACATTAGATTACAATATACTGTTTATAAACCATCAATTTTATACACCATCCTTTTATTTAAGGACAGCTAATGTTTCAGTTGGAGTCAATTGGAGTCCTGGTGTGGCGCTCTGGGCTAATGTGTCAGATTGCAAAGCCATTTGAACTGCAAGGTCAGTGGTTCAAGCTCACCAGCTGCTCTTTGGAAACCCTATACAGGGTCTCTATGGGTCAGAATTGACTCAATGGCACTTAACAACAACAACAACGTTTCAATTGGTTAGTTGGTTATGTGCCATGGAACCGGTTCCGATTCACAGTGACCCTGTATAGGGGGTTTCTGAGGGTGTACATCTTTATGGGAGCAGAAAGTCTCATCTTTCTCCTGTGGAACAGCTGGTAGTTTAAAACTGCTGACCTTGATGTTAGCAATTTCTAAGAATCATAAATGTGGCTTTTATTTCAAAGTACAAGGGGTATCCCTGTTATGCTGAGTATAAACAAACAACTCACAGGAAAGGGGGAAAAACCCCAAACTTTCCCTTACATTCTTATTTGATTAAAGGGAAAGTTATACAGCACCTGATTTTAAAAACATAAAGAAAGTAAAGCTGTTAAGGGGAACAACTTTTTGTTGTTGTTTTCCACTTTTCTAAGATCTGAACAGAACTAGGTAACATAACACCAGAGAATGTGAATATAAATTATGCTAGGCATCATGAAAAAAATTCCAAGAAAGTTTGGCATAATACCTTAGTTTCTAAGCACTAATTTTTGTTCATGAGATATGAGCTTAGGATAGATAAAAAACATTAAAATAACTCATTGAAAATGCATGCATTAATAACCATATTTGTAGCATATAACAGAATTTTATTACAGCATAATTAGTGTTTCGGGGTAAAAGAATGTTCTACTATACTTAATATGTAACTAATCTACTCAAATGACTTTCTGATTCAAGGAAGGTCTATATCCTTCAGTTTTTTCTCAAATTAAGGCAGAAAATTAAACACACAGCAAACAATATATAGGAAAATAAGGCTTCCAAAAGGAATACAAGGATTTTTTTTTTACTACATTAAACTGTTTACATATAATACTTATGGAAATATGTGAGGTGATAAAAAGCTGCCCAAATTCTTACCTAACAGGAGGTTTTACATTATGACAATGAGATGGTTGTGAATTCAGTGGAACAGGATGGGATGAAGGAACCTTGTATTCATCATCATCTTCCTCTACTAGGTCTCTCGTTTTCTCTGAAATGGAATTTGCTAAAGGACCAGTACACCTAACAGGGGGAAAAAAAATTCCAGTCTAGTTTCAGAATAACAACAGGTATGTCTACTGTGATGCATTCAAGTAAAAGAAGCTACTTTGTCACTCATGTTCAATTTTCAATTATGGGACAATACCAGAGGACCTGTTCTCATACTAAACATACATGAAAAGAATCTTTTGCTAAGACACTGTCCATGGAATACAATAATTTTCATACTTATAATCTCAAATGGCATAAGAAGGAAAACTGTAACCTGCCAAACAAAACAAAAAGGTCTTGGAGTTACAAAGGGAAATGCATAGACTTAATCAAAGCAAAGCTATTAAAATATTTACATTTTATTCCAGTTTAATTTAAATGGGCAAATTAAGATGATTTTACAAATGTGTGCAGTAATTTGTTATGAAAATGAAGTCTTCGTAGAAGGGTCAAAAGTTAAGTCTCCTGTGGCTATTAGCTATGGTTGAAAAATACCCAATTTAATTGAATCGTTCTTAATTTTTCCCCCTGTGAAGTCATAATTGCTATTGTTATGTGTTTTCCCCTCCCTGAAACAACAACTGTTGTTAAATGTGGTAGAGAGAGTTCCAACTAATAGCGACCTGGTGTAGGGTTTCTAAGGAGCAGCTGGTGAGTTTGAACCACCAACTTATGGTTACTGCTAGGTATCTTTACAAGATACAATACAATACTGTTATCCCTGGCAAAAACATAGAGAGAGCATGAAAATGAGTAAAATAATCACCTATTATCAAAAGAAGTTTTCAAACACTTCACTCATACATGAAGCCTAAAAAACAACACAACATAAAACAAAACCACGTTGGTTTTCATAGTTGTTACTTCTAACCCTTGCTAATGCTAACAAAAATGCTAAAAATGATATGACAAACTCTAACTCACCATGTCTAGGAAAATGAACAGTATTAGAGACACTAAGCTACATGTAGATCCAAATCTTTCTGTTAAACATCATGAACCTCTGAGAAACCAGTTTCATTGAAAACAAACAAACTAAAAACACAAGAAAACAAAAAAACCAAATTTAGTTTAGAGCTGCAATTTTGAAGCACCCTCTGTAGAGGGAGCAATAGACCTTTGGTATATGAAGCCATCAAGACTGAAAGAACTTTTTCATTTTGATTTCTTCTTACTAGTTACAATGAAAACAATTTTTCTTTGATCGAACTACAAAAAGATAGGTTGAAAACTCTAAAGATTTTTCAATTTCAACCATGTATCTTAGACTACAGGAAGTTCAGAGATTTTAAAAAAAACAAAAACAACTCTCTTTCTTAAAACTTTCAAAAGTGTATTATCCTTCTTGGAATAATTTTTTTTCCAATACAGATCTTTGAACTCTTGTTGGTTTGAGTGACCTTGGAATTCAAATGTAAGTTTATGATGATGAAAGTACAGCGACACAATTGCCTAAACACGTAGTTAGAACCTGAAGGCTTCACTGATGATTCTGAAAATTTGTAGTCTAAATGGTGGCAAAGACTCAGATGGGCTACCAACTGAACACTAATTTAACTAAATCTAGGAGCAGATGTGGCCTACTGAAAATAAAAAGAAATAAATACATTCTTTCTGTGCCTTAAGGTATTTTCATTCATATTGAATCTGGTTTTTCCTTTTGCAATCCAAACATAAACTTTTAAAATGAAAATAGATAAAGCAAGCTTTTTGACCAAATATTCAGTGGCCTCATCAATGTAAGGAATATTCTAATAGGTACTATAGGATAAACACTGGACCACAAGGTCAATTTGAACCACAAGGTTAGAGGTTCAAACCCCCCAGCTGCTTCTCAGAAACCCTACATAGCAGGATTGAGGAACCTTTTCTGTGCCAAACTTTATAACATTAGTCATGGGCCATACAAAATTATCAACTTAAAAATAAGCCTACTATATTTGGTCAAACATTTAATTAACTCACCCCTAATTTGATGGATGGAACTGAGGTTGCCTTGGCAGGGCCAAGCCTTATAGGATAAGTGGTTGACCACAAGGTTGGTTTGAACCTCAAGGTCAGTGGTTCAAACTGACCAGTCACTCATCGGAAACCCAATACAGGGTTGCTATGGGTTGGAACCAATTCAACAGTACTTAACAACAACAACAATACAGCCCATGGGCTAGATGTCCCCCACCGCTCCTATACATGGTCTGCATGAGTCAGAACTGACTCAAAGGAAGTTAAGAACAACAACATTAACAATTTTAAGTTCTTTCCAGAAATTTAAGATTAAGTTTTTATTATGAGTCAAGAAAGGGCAGTTTTTTGAAATCACACCTGTTGTGGCTGATTCCGTATTTTACCTTCAACAATAGAGAATTTCAGCTGGATACTTTCCCCCTAGTCTCTCACTCTGTTAGAAATAAGTAAGATGGCATACTTATGAAGGAAATCAAAAGTAAATCTCATCTAATATTTTATGGAATAATAAGGACTACTGCTAAGCTATCAAAGTTTATATTAACATGAACATATTTCATTGAATTATATCTAAAAATGAAAAAAAAAAAAAGACCTCAAGTCATATTTATAATCATGAGAAAAATTATAATATTAATATTCTAACAAGTCAAAACTGTTATTATTTTAGATGTATGCTCTTTATATTGCTATACTTATTTTAAAAACCAATCTATAAGAATATCATTCCAATGTATTTTATTAATTATATGTAGTATTTTTATTCAAAATTGACCTCTCATCAAGTTCTAAAAGAAAACAGAAAGCACTTCTTCCACAAAAATACAAAAAGGAAAGTATAAATTATAAAGAAATCGCATCTAAAATACCAAAAGATAAATCTAAATTTACATAATTGTATTATTTATAATTACATATTAGATATCCATCCCTGCAATAAATTCATTCAAAAGGAAAACTCCATGTTACTTGCAACTAATAAGTTAGTTTAAGATTTAGTCTATTTACTCATGAATATCTTTATTTGTATCAGTGATAAAAAATATCTAACACATCCACAGAATATTTATGGAGAATTTTCAAGGATACCCGAGAAACTTAAAAGACTCAATAGGATATGACTCATTCCAAGTTAAGGTTACCAGGTAAACCATACTATTCTTTATATACATCACTTCATTCCATTGATATGATTGATTGCGTGCTGTGGTTGTCACTGCTGAGTTAATACACTTGTAATGCACAAAGACACATTTTCAAAGAAGCACAGTAACCCTCCTCACAACTTGCACACCATGTTAAACTTACTGTCTACTAGTATTTTGGGTTTACAGTGTAAAACAAATTCATTTTCTATTCATGCACATTTAAAACAAACCAAAAAAACAGGTGAATTTTCAGATCAACAAAGGGGATATAATCTAAGGTTGTTCTTAATTGTTGTTGTTAGGTGCCATTGAGTCAGTACCAACTCATAGTGACCCTATGCACAACAGAACAAAACACTGCCCAGTCCTGGGCCAACATTGCAATCGTTGTTAGGCCCGAGCCCATCGCTGCTTTCACTGTGCCAATTCATCCCATTGGGGGTTTTCCTCTTTTTCTTGGACCCTCCATTTATTTGTTGTTGTTGTTGTTAAGTGCCATCGAGTCAGTTCCGACCCATAGCGACCATGTATAAGGTTTCTGAGGAGCAGCTGGTGAGCTTGAACCACAGACCTTGCAGTTCAAACGGCTTTTATTTTTGCACACTTTAGAGAGGTCTTGTGCAGCAGATTTGCCTAATGAAATACGTTTTTTGATTTCTTGACTGCTGCTGTCATGAGTGCTGATTATGGATTTAAGCAAAATGTAATCTTTGACAACTTTAATCTTTTCATTTACTATGAAGTCATTTATTGGTCCTGTTGTGAGGATTTTTGTTTTCTTTACATTCAGAAGCAATACATATTGAAGGCTGTGGTCTTTGAGCTTCATCAGTATTTTAAGTTCACTCTCTTTCAGCAAGCAAGGTGGTATTCTCTGCATATCACACGTTGTTACTGAGTCTTCCACCAATCCTGATGCCACACTCCTCTATAATTTATCCAGATTATTGGATTATTTGCTCATCATACGGATTGAATAAGTATGGTGAAAGAATACAGCCCTGATGCACACCTTTCCTGCTTCTAAAGCATTCAATATTCTTGTTCTGTTTGAATGTCCGCTGCTTCATCTGTGTGCAGGTTCCCATGAGCATAATCAAGTGTTCTGAAATACCCATTACTGCAATGCCATCCATTCATAACTTCTCATGATCCACACAACCAAAAGCCTTTACATAGTCAATAAAACACAAATAAACATCTTTCTTATATTCTCTGCTCTCAGACAAGATGCATCTGATGTCAACAATGATATCCCTAGTCCATATCCTCTTTTGGATCCAGTTTTTGTTTCTGGCAGTTCCCTGTCAGTGTACTGCTGCAGCCGTATTTAAATTATCTTGAGCAAAAATTTACTTGCATGTGACATTAGTGATATTGTTAAATGATTTCCGCATTCCACTGGGTCTCCTCTTTTTGAAATGGGCACAAATATGGATCTCTTTTAATCGGTCGGCCAGGTAGTTGGCTTCCAATTTTTTTTGCACAGATGAGTGAGCACCTCCAGTGCTGCATCAGTTTGTTGAAATATTTCAATTTGTATTCAAATTAGTTCATGTTCCTTGTATGTTTTTGTTGTTACGTGCTGCTGAGTAGGTTCCAACGCATAGTGACCCTTTATAGCGTTTCTAAGAAGCAGCTGGTGAGCTTGAACCACCAACCTTGCCATTCAAACTGACTTTGCATTCTAACATATTAACTCACAATGCCACACCAGGAATCCTTCCTTGTATGAGGAGCAAAAAACTAGAGGTGTGACCTTGTGTGTGTCTCAATGACTTTAACCTATATAACTAACAACCTCAGACAGTAATTTTACTAATAGTTTTCTTTCCTTAATTTGCATAATTTTGACCCTCAATTCATCTGTCACCTTTCCCAGAAAAAAAGAGTAAAGTATATATGAAAATCCTTATTGTTATATATGAAAATCCTGTACCAGAAATATTTAGTATATATTCATTCATTGGTTTTGTGGTTTCTATAGATTCATTTACGTTTCTCTTCTCCTTCTATCTTATATTGCAAAATACTTAAAAAGGATAACCCTCGGTTAACAAAGGTTTAGCACAGTGTGTGTGCAGGTGAAGACATACAAGCTTTTAGTGAAAAATAATAAGTGGTTATTAGAGAAATACATTTCCAAGCCATTAAAGAAAGGAAACCAAATCATTTTTAGGATCCTTTCATTATCTAGAAAAGCACTTTAAATGTAATATAACAGAAATGGCCCAAGAAAGTAGCTCAGTACATATACCATGTCATTTCCCTATAGCGAAGAACTGAGAAATCAAATGAAAGGGACACAGATAACATCAGGGAGACTCAAAGCAGCAAAGTGAAGGATGAAGAATTAGACTGAACATTGAAAGGAACGAGAATGAAAACAGCAAATGAGACATGGACTCCTGGTGTGGCACTGTAAGATCAGCACTGGACTACGACTCACACGTTTAGAAGTTCAAACCCACTGGCTCTTCTGAAACCCTATACAGGGTTGTTATAAGGTAGAACTGATTTGATGGCACTTAACAAAAATATCCTGATAGGTACTATTTGCACATCTGTCAAATGACAAGTAGTAAAGCCTAGTGCCCTTATCTAACATGCACCAGGTTGCAACATCACACAGTCCATACCCTAACAATTTCTGCAGGACTTCTGTATTTGCATTGAAACTGCCTGATACCCCACCACCTACTGAGACAACAATTAACAAGCACACAGTGAACCTACACCTCACAATGGACATGGAGCTGTCCTGTCCTGATCTCCAGAGAAAGCACTATGTGTTAGCACCAACCCAGAAGGATCTCATGGCTCCACAAAAGCTGTGGAGAGATTCCAACCATCCAATAATTGTCACCCAATATTAGGGAAATAACTTACTCCTACACTTACACACAATCTGGTAAGGGAAGATACACGAGTCTAATTATAGAGGACTCCCATGTGGGTGTGGCCTAGTGAAGGGAAATCAGACCTAGTTTCTGGAAGTTAACAGAAACAAAGGCTAGGGGTCCTAGTTTATGGTGAGAATATGAGCATAACAGGAAAACACTTACAAACAGAAGATAAAGTAGGTAAATGGGACCTGCAGCACTGCAGAATAATGTGCCGGACTGCAAGGTCAGTCCAAATCGCAGAGTTGGTGGTTCTCCTCAGAAACCCTATATAGGGTTACTATGGGTCAGAGCCAACTCAATGGCACTTAACAACAACAAAAATCAATTATTAATACTCATCTTTTTAAAAAAGTTAAAAGAGAATCTATAGATTGGGAAAAGGTCTGGGGGAAATGATCTAAATTCTAAAATACATAGAAAACTTCAACATTTCAGAAACAAAAAGATAAACAATCCAAAGACTGTAAGACAAAATCTAATGAAATAAAGGACAAAGGACATGAACAGACAGACACTTCACCAAAGAGGATACTCAGGCAGTTAGCAAACATATGACGAGATGTTCACTGTCATCATCCATAAAAGAAAAGCAAATCAAAACTATGAGATGCTATTTCACTTTTGCAAAAATGGTACTGATTAAAAACAAAACTAAACAAATGCTGATGAGGCTGTGGGGGAGATTGTTGTGGACTCGTTTCTGTTTTAGTTATTGTTAAGTGCTACTGAGTTGGTTCCGACTCAAAGGGACTCACTCTGTAAAGCGTTTCCAAGACGTTAAATCTTCACAGAAGCAGAAAGTGTCATCTTTCACCTGCGGAGCAGCTGGCAGGCTTGAAATGCGGACCTTGTGGTTTGCAATCCAGTGTTTATTGTATGGTACCACCGTACTCTGTTCCTGTCTAGACTAGTTTAAAAAGATGCACTTGTAGTCCATTCCATCAATGTGTCAACAAGTAATTTCTAGAGATTCACAACACACCAGCATAAAATCTTTGTTAAGAATAATCTAAGTGGTTTGCAAGAGACTTTAACGCAAATTTATTATTTTCTTTGTAATCTGATAAATTAATAAATACTCAGCTTCAAATAATAAGTTACATATCTGTAAGTCAAAGCCAAATGTATAAATGCTTCTGCTTGATGTATCAATGAGAATAATGCTGCAGACATCATAGAAAAGAAATTGAAGAACCCAGTCCATACCATCCTCTATGTATCATGTCAGTTGTTATTTGGATGGGGCTGTCATCTCTCATCTCAACACCAATCCATCCACCAGAGTTTTAATTTTTTTTCAAAGTGTACCCTTTAGGCAAGAATCTTAAAACAATTTAAATTATTAGAATGAAAGCTGACTCAAAAATGAATGGATGATTGTTAATCATTAAGGTTAAGAAAACAGAATAAGTGCTTATTTAATAATAGCTCTGTGTTGCAGTAAAAAAAAAATTCCAACCATATTTTCTCATATTTAAGTCAATGGCACTTTATCACTGAACATAAACAGGATTAATGGAAAAATTACGTACATACTGTCTACACAAATCCTCAGGTAAACAATAATGAAATAGTTTTTCTACACATCAAGGATAAGTAATACAGTATCTCATGCACCAGTTAAAAGAGGGAAGAATTTGCATTTCCTAGCTCATTCTCTTTAAATTTCCTTAAATTATTATGTGACCTTTGTTTCAATAGCTTTTTTGGCTTACTACTTAGTACTTTTCCCTCGTTTTTCTTTATCACACACTCTCTAGTTAAAAAACAAGTATAAAGCAAAAACCTTCCCCTCTATATCTGCTTATTCTTTTAGTCAATCTCTTAGTGTTATACTTATCCTATCCACTTAATGGGATACACTTATCCTACTTTATCCACAAGTATTTAGAAGCAATCACCTTCCTTCCTGTATACCTCTAATGTTGGAGATTTGTGATGCTATTTGAAGGTGTGGACCTCTTAGACAACTCTCTCTGGAAGGTCGGTACAGTTGATTCTATATTTATATATCAATACTTCTAGTTTATTTTTCCTAGAAGTTTGGGATAAAAAGGAGATATTAATAACAAATAATTTTTCTGTTGTTGTTACGTGCTGTCAAGTCAGTTCCAACTCATAGCGACCCTATATAGAGTTTCTGAGAAGCAGCTGGTGGGTTTGAACCACCAGTCTTGCAATTCAAACTGACCTTTCAGTTCAGTGCTTATCCTAAAGTGCTACATCAGGACTCCATAAATAATTGGTATCATTTATTAAAAATTTTACTATAAAGCAATGTTCTAAATCATAATATTAAGTTTAAAGGTTAATATACCAACTGTCCTTTTAACAACTTTACTTGCATGTGTAGTACAGACCCATAAATCTTCATTTTACTATCACCATCTCATTTCTAAATTCTCTCCTCTAATCTCCCTCCTTCTAGTAAAAGGCACAAACTATTCACATTACAGTAATTTATATAAGGTCATTGCTGACTACCATTCCTCACAGATGGCCAATTCATTAATAGATTCTTTTGGGTCAATCTTCAAAACGTAGACAGATCCCATGTAATGAATGTCTGACTTAGGACAACTCCCATTTGCCCTTTCATGGTATGTAAATCTGTCCTCACTTTGAAACAACTGAACCAATTCCTACTTACAACAAACTCATCAGAATCACCATCACTTGCTGTACTGAAGTTTTTAAATCATTGAAAAGGCTTTGAGGGTTATATTATACTAACCAAAACCCAACCAAACACATTGTGATTGAGTTCATTTCAATTCACAGGGACCCTACAGGGCAGAACAGAGTTGTTCTATAAATAAAACCCACTATTTATCATATCTTTATTCATAAGCAAATCTTTAAATTCAATAAAACTCACTTTATGCTAGGGAGGAGAGTGGTGGTAGCTGGAGGAGGAGGAGATAGCCGGGGAGGAACATCATAGTCTTCATTTCCCAAGTGGCCATTGGAAAAAACCTGAAAGTAAATTAGAATGGTTAGTTTTGAAGAATTTAACTTCCGGAGGGCATCCAAACAATAGCAGTTCTTGGAACCTTTGTTAATTTTGAAGAGCATACGTAATTTCAGTTTATTTTAACAAGATATCATATAATTTCTTTAAGAGTTAGTTCTTATTCACCATACCCCGTAATAGAATCATATTATCTGAAAAAAAAAAAAAAAAATATGGTACAGGATGACTCTGAAACATACCTGAGAGGTAATACTATAATTTATATAAATTACCAGATACGATCAGTTCAGTTCTTATTGAAATGTTAACCATTGTTACAAGGATTTGGAAAAAGGAAATCCTCACTGGAACAATACTTATTCCAATTTCCTTTACATAAAAGTATAATAGTAAATTATATCTCTCCAGAGTTAGCAGAAGTCTTAATTTTACTGATAAAACCTATTTGATGACTATAATCAGAATTGCCTTTGTTCTTCCAAGGTTGAAAACTTCAGCACTAAGTAACTAGAGACTTGTTCTAGATTTCAAAATGCAGGCAAATTTAAATATAATTCTGTTTGTGACCAAAAAAAGCAAAAATTTTAACTTGTTTATCTTAAGTACCGATAAAGTGTCTATGCATAATTACTCAGAACTAAGAAATTCTGATTTCCATGTTGCTCGATTTCAATGCAGTAACTGCCCGCACACAACTGTTCTTTGCTTTATCCAACAACTTGCAATTAAAGCGCCTGAAGAGGAGGAGAGGCAAAGAAAGATATGGGAGAATAACGCTGCAATGGCATATTTAACAAAAAAGTGCTAAAAACGTATTTAAGACTTTAAACACTTTAAAGCAATCACTGGAT
Source organism: Chrysochloris asiatica (assembly GCF_000296735.1). Classification (NCBI taxonomy): domain Eukaryota; kingdom Metazoa; phylum Chordata; class Mammalia; order Afrosoricida; family Chrysochloridae; genus Chrysochloris; species Chrysochloris asiatica. The sequence continues at coordinate 3,338,798 of NW_006408709.1, read as the reverse complement.
TTTTTGGGGGGTGGTAGGGGTGGGGTGGGTCATAGAGCTCCTTCCCAGTCTCTTATTAGTTCATATTTAAAAGGTAGACAACTTTCAGGGCAAAAAGGATGTGATGTAACTTGGATAGTATTAGACAATCCAATTGGATACCTACAAAATTCTTTCCCCACCTCTGAAAGTCATAAACTGGTGCTGAAGCTTTTGAATGCAAAACTGAAAAGGCTTTACCCCTTTCCTATTAATTAAAAAAGAGAAAGGAAACAAGTTTAAAGAATGTACATGAAATACACCAATGCTAGCATTTCAAAATTACAGGATACAACTTTACATTAAAATTTTCATCTAAAACTAGATCTTAAGCTTTATCTCCAATTTCTCATTTCCATGCCCCCCTCATTATCTTTAATAAACTGTGGTTAATGCCATGTCAAAACATATCTTCAAATAAAGTGATTTATCATAAGTTTTTGACCATGGGCAAAATAATAGAACAAGGTAGAATTGTTTGAACTTTGCAAAAGAGAAGACATTTTCTAAAGGATATTAGTTATTGCAAAGTTAAATGAAATTCTTTTACATTAAGAATGCCTTTGAATTGACAAATACATATATCCAACCTGAAATACTCATTGAGATCATGAGTATTTTAAATCATCCTTAATTGGAATCATGAGAATGTTGCCAGAATACACACAATTTAATATTTTGTAATTCTATCTCCTGAATCTTTCCATCACAAATACATCTACAATTTTATTCTGGAGCAGATAATGTGGATGTATATACAATCAACCTGCTCTTTTAGGAGGTGGTATCTAGCATACTGGAATCCTGGTGTGGTGCTGTGGGTTAATGCGCTAGGCTGCAAAGTCAGTTTGAACCACAAGGTTGGTGGTTCAAACTCACCAGCCACTCCTTGGAAAACCTATACAGGGTCACTATGGGTTGGAATCAACTCAATGGCACTTAACAACATCTAGCATACTGTGGTGGTTGTGTGCCACTGAGTCAGCTCTGACTCACAGCGACCCAATATAGTGTACTTCTGAGAACGTAAATCTTTTACAGGAGCAGAAAGACTCATCTTTCCCATGTGGAGCAACTGGTAGATTTGAAATGCTGACCTTGCGGTTAGCAGCCTAGCTCATAATACACAGTAGTGGTTACGAATCGGGCTGCGAACCGTAAGGTCAGCAGTTCGAAACTACCAGCTGTTCCGTGGGAGAAAGACGACGCTTTCTGCTCCTGTAAAGATTTACAGCCTTAAAAACCCTGTACAGGGTCACTATGAGTCGGAACCGACTCCACGGCACATAACAACAACAACAACCAGGGCTCCTTAACACACTGTAGATAAATTTTCAGGAATAATAAAATAAAAGGTAAATAAAAGAACACATTTCAATTGTATTGGTTCAAATTTAACAATTTTATAATGAGAGCATTGAGGCTATATCTGAAAAAGCATATCAATAAACTTAAGCATTAATTGTGATATTAAAATGCTCTTATTCTGCACATTAGGTAAACAAGAGAATGAATATATTAGTAACAGTACCTGAACAACATTTTTATGAATGACAATTAAATTTCATGAAGAGAAGTCACTCTGGCACTGATATCTAGCATTGGTAAAACCATGTAGTTAATGATATAATTTATTCTCTAAGATGGCAATAACCTAAGAAGTTTAAGTGACTTGTTCCTAATTTAGTGGAACAATCTATTAATATGTTGTAAAATGAAAATAGCACTGTTTCTAAATGCTTTAGAAACACACTATTATTGATGCATAATAACTAAAGGTTTTTAATGTCTCTGAAATTTCCGTGTGTTTTTTACTGAACCACCATTTAGTATTTCTCATTTGTTGATATTTTGCTAGTTATATTCTGTGCCAACCGTTTGTGCTTGATGCTAATCTAAAGACGGGTGTTTCAAAGATTGTGTGAGAAGAGGACTGGTAATCTGTTTCTACTGAGATTGTTGTTGTTGTTGTTAAGTGCCGATGAGGCAGTTTCGATTCATAGTGACCCTGTACAGGGTTTCCGTGAAGTTGACTGGTGAGCTTGAATCACCAACCTTGCAGGTCTAACTAACCTTATGGTCCAGTATTTATCCTACAGTGCCACACCAGGACTCTTTCCATTGAGATTACAGCCAAGAAAAAACCTGTGTTAGAGTTCTATTCCATGATCTATGGAAAAGCATTCATCCCACACTGGTGATCCTTCAGAACAAAAAATTATTATTATATCTATAGCACATTCCTTCATCGTATCCCACAATGGCTACCATAAATTCCAAACAACTGCCCCACAGCATTGCCAAAGCTATCATTTTTACAGAAGAAGATTACCCCATCTTTCTCACACAGAGTGGCTAATGGGTTCAAACCACCAAATTTTTGGTTAGCAGCTGCGCATTTAACCATGAGGTTGCCACGTCATCATCAGGACTCCTTACTTGCCACACAGTGGGGCTTAAATTATTATAGCATGCTGATTGGTTTAAATGATATTAATGCAAGCCAAAGATTCCTTTGGTACATGATTTCCCTTTGGCACAATAGGAAGAAACTATTAAATGAATGACTTGAAATATTCTCAACAAATATGTGTATTTTATTTAATGGTTGATCTTCCTTTACATTAATTACTCTCAAGTATGTACTGAGACTTCACAACATAATATCAAACATGAAATTCATATTATTTCTTTCCTAAATGAAAGAATGCATGCAAACAGCTAAGAACCTAAATGTACAAGTACTAAAGTGATTAAATATTTGTTTGTCTAAATAATTCATTTATATTTCATAATAGTGTTTAGAATGGACTCATGGTGTATACCTATCCTAATTTTAAATCATTTAAATTTTAAATTCAGTATCCCCCTGTTCTGTTTGAATGACTGCCTCTAGACCTATGCATAGGTTTCAAATGAGCACAATAACAGATCTGGAATACTCATTCTCAGCATACTGTCCATAGCTTGTCATCATCCACACAATCAAAAGCCTTTGCGTAGTCAACCAAGCACAGGCAAACATCTTTCTGCTATTGTGTGCTTCCAGTTAAGGCCCATCTGACATCAGCTGCTGTCCCTCAGATTCAGATGAGAATGGAGAACAAGGCATATCATGGCTGATGTCATATGGACTGGCACAGTGGCAGGAGCACTGGTCTTATGTGTAACAACAACTGTGAGATTATTGTAACACAGGGCACTGTTTCGTTCTGTTATGCTTAAGTGGTCTCTATGAATTAGTACCAACTAACTCAACGACACCTAACAGCAACAATACAATGTTTGGATGGCAAGATAGAACATTAATGTCATTCTGAATTTCATATTCCCACCTTCAGTCATTTCATTAGACCTGAATCATTTTAGCTGCCACAATATGAAGAAGGATCCCTGGTGGCACAGTAGGATGAGTACTGGAATGCTAACTAGGAAAACTATAAGGCTTTCTGTACCTGTAAAGTTTTATAGTCCTGAAAGCACTACACAGAGTCTCTATGAGTTGGAATCAACTCAAAGGCAGTAGTTACCTGAGAAGTCACAACTTCTTGAGCTAGAAATCAATACATGTATTCCTCACTTATCAACAATCTTGTTATCCAATATTCACATTTACAAATATCTACTATCCAACTATCGTTGCCACGCTTGAGTCCATTGATGCTGCCACTTGGCCAATCCATCTCGTTGGGGTCTTCCTTTTTTTCTCTGACCCTCCATCTTACCAAACAAGATGTCCTTCTCCAGCGACTGGTCCCTCCTGACAACATGGCCCAGGATCAGGCAGTGTTTCGTTCTGCTGTGCATAAGGCCGCTATGAGTCGGTACTGACTCGATGGTACCTAACAACAACAACTATCCAACTACTTTGAGCATTTCAAACACGCAACTGGCAGTAATGAACACAAGCGTGGGAACTGGGAGTAATGCTGGCTGTGATGGTTATTTATCAACTTGACCAGGCCATGATTCTCCTTAGTCTGACAGTGACATAATGATATAATTTAGTAATTACGTAATGATGTAAACATCCTCCATTAAAAAAAAAAAAAAAAGTCATTACCAAGTTTCCCATAATGATCTGATTTTTGGAACACAACCATGATACTAGTGAAGAATTTCACTAGTAATACTGTAATACAAAAATCCTGTTTTCAAACGGAACAAAACAAGCATTCCTTAAATGTACAAACTGACAGCATCAAGTGACATTATTGTTGTTGTTGTTAAGTGCTGTCTAGTCAGTTCTGACCCCTAGCGACCCTGTGTAGGTTTCCAAGGAGTGGCTGGTGAGCTTGAACCACCGACCTTGCAGTTAAAATGGCTTTGCAGTGTGGCACACAGCACCATACCAGGACTCCATCAAGTGAAGTAGTACACTGTAAATACACTGCTTTAGGCCTTCATTAATTATTCAACTAAGAAAACATCTTTATGGTCCTCTGCCTTTCTAATTCACTGCCCTAAATCTACCACAATTCCATCTGAAATGCTATCAATTTGATCCTATTACTTTTAAAGTCAAAGAACTTCAAAAGCTTTTTCTTGTCTATCAAAGTAAAAATAACTAAACGGGTTCAAGCCCACCTGCTACTCCACTGGAGAATGAGGGTTTCTGCTCCTGCAAAGATTTTAAAAGCTTTGGAAACCCTGTATAGGGTAGCTATGAGTTGCGGAAATGACTTGATGGCATTTAATAAGTGAAGGATTTAATTGGTTCCAACCTATTTTTATATAGTCTTACTTCCCTTGACTAGTCTTTTAAATGTTCTTCACCCCACCCAAAGTAGACATTGCATCACTGTGTATATTTTCCCATCACCATGCTCTTCCTTCTTTTCTCACATATCCCAAAATCATCTACCAATCTTTTACTGTCTATAGTCAGAGACATTCTTGTATGAAGTTTCTTTATTCCTTCTTCCACAGCACCATTCAATTCAATTTTTCTTACTTGGGAGCCTATGTAATTATTTTCTGGATGCTACTTATATGTCTCATCACTTAGTTAGTAGGATGCTTGTACCATTCTCACTACTTACTGGGCTGTACTTTATTCATCCCTATACGTCTTACAGTGTCTTGCACATCCTAAGAGCATATGTAGGTACGTATACAAAAAACTTTAGAAAAGTTGGTTGAAAATTTAAATGATCTTTTAAGTCAGTCCACCACAAACAAATTAGGACTCATGTGTATGAGTCTTAGTGTGGCACTGTAGGATAAAAACTGGACTTCTAACAGCAAGGTTGGTGGTTCAAACCTACTAGCCACTCGTTGGAAATTCTATACAGGGTTGCTATGAGTCAAAAGTGACTCAACCACACTTAACAACATGTGTGTGTGTGTGTGTGTGTGTGTGTGTGTGTGTGAATACTGAATTAAGTTGAAGGAAAAGTAATACATTAGGGGAAGTCTACATTTTTGGAAGAAATATTATCTGAGTTATCATATATTTTAAATTCTAGCCCATCCTAGGTATTTATTTATTGTTTCATTCCTCAAGGTAGCCTGTATTGCTAATTTTGAAGTTCATCTCTTTTTTTATTGCTCATATATATTGCCAGAACCAAATAAATAATCAGTCAAAACAAGGTTATGACCCAACTGTACAACAGTCCATCAATTGCTCCTATGCAAATTCTAGTTTAAGTAGTCCATTAAGAGCGAAAATCCGATCTAGAGCCTATCCCACCTAAATTTAGAGATCATCACAAAAACACTGAATCACTGAACACTAATCTGAACCTAAGATCAGACAAGTTGCAGGATGACATAAAAAATATCAGAAATAAAATGACATTAAAGAAAGGACCAGAGCGGATGTTAGAAGAAACTCTGAAACTTGCTCTTGAGCATGGTCACTACAGCAACTTGAAGAACTGATGAAGTAAAAGAATTAAAAGGAAACAACTTCAAAGGGCTGCTTGATAAGACAAAGTATCACAATGAAATTTGCAAAAACCTGGAATTAGAAAACTAAAAAGGAAGAACATGTTCAGCATTTTCAAACTGAAAGAACTGAAGGAAAAATCCAAGCCTTGGGTTGCAATATTGAAAGATTCTATGGGCAAACTATTGAACAATACATGAAGACTCAAAAGAAGATGCCAGGAATACAAAGAGTCACTATAACAAAAAGAATTGGTATCCATTCTACCATGTGATCAAAAATCTATATCCTGAAGGAAAAAGTCCAAGCTGCACTGAAGGCACTAACGAAAAACAAGACTCCTAGAATTGATGTAATACCAATTGAAAGCTTTCAAGAAACTGATGCAGAGCTAGAAGTACTTGCTACTCTTTGGAAGAAATTTGAAAGACATCTACCTGGCCAAGTGACTGAAAGATATCCGTATCTGTACCTATTTCAAAGAAAGGTGATCTAACAGAATGCAAAAATTTTCATTAATAGTAAATTTTTACTGAAGATAATTTTTAAAAGTTTGTAGCTTTACATTGGCAAGGAGTTGCCAGAAATTCAAGCTGGATTCAGAAGAGGACGTGGAATGAGGGATTCACTGTGGACATCAGATGGATCTTTGCTGAAAGCAGAGAACACTACAAAGAAGTTTATTTGTCTTTTGTTGCCTATGCAAAGGCACTGAACTGTGCTGAACAAAGTAAACTATGAATAACATTAAGAAAAATGGAAATTCCAAAACACTTAACTGTGTTCAAGCAGAACCAGTACATAGATGATGAGGTAGTTGTTTGAGCAGAACAAGGAAATACTACAGAAAAGATGTGTATCAGTGGTGTATTATTTCACCATACTTACTCAATCTGTATGCTGGATTAAATCCTGGACTATATATAGAAAAGCAAGGCATCAGGATTGGAAAAAGGATAATTAATTAACAACCTGCGATATGCAGGTGACACAACCTTGCGAAGATGACTTGAAGCACTAACTTATGAAGACTGCAGCCTTCGGTATGGATTACAACTCAAAGTTAGAAAATAAAAGATCCTCACAAATGGATCAATCCACAAGACATCATGATAAATGACTAAAATACAGAAGTTGTCAAGGATTTCAATTTTACTTGCATCCGCAATCAATGCTCATGGAAGCTGCAGTTAGGAGATGCAAATATTTGCACTGGGCAAATCTACTGCAAAGGACCACTTTCAAGTGTTAAAAAGCAAAGATGTCACTTTGAGGGTTAAGGTGTGCCTGACCCATGCCAAGGCCTTTCCAATTGCTTTATATGCATGTGAAAACTAGACAATGGTTAAGAAGACCAGAGAAGAATTGATGATTTGAATTATCTTTTTGGGAAATAATACTGACAGTCTGGTAGCATAGTGGTTACGACAGTCAGACTGCGAACCTCAAGGTCAGCAGTTCGAAACTACCAGCTGTTCCTCAAGAGCAAGATGAGGCTTTCTTCTCCCGTAAAGATTTAACAGCCTCGGAATCCTATGAGTAGGAATCGAGTCTGTGGCACACTACCATCACCACCGTAGACTGTTACCATCACCACCACAGACAAGTCTGTTTTGGAGGAAGTACAGCTATAATGCTCTTTAGAAACAAGGATAGAGAGACTTCATCTCACACAACATCTTAAACATGTTATCAGGATAGACCAGTCCATGAAAAGGACATCAGGCTTGGAAAAGTAGAGTGTCAGTGAAAAAGAAGACCCCCAATGAGATGGATTTATACAGTGACTGCAACAATGGGTTCAAACATAATAACAATTAAGAGGACGGTGCAGGGCAAGGCAGTGCTTTACTCTGTTGTATACAGGGTCACTATGAGTTGGAACTGCCTCAATGGTACCTAATGAAAACATATTGTGTAAGAACTTGAAGTTAAAAAGTCTGCGGCAATTGAGAGGCAGAATGGACAAATACCTTTGTGCTAATCTTAGCACAACCAAGAAAACTTTGTTATAAATATATAACTTCTAATAAAACCCGTTACATTATCCCACAAATGCATACTCACTCTAACCATTCCTATTAATGGCTGTCCAACAATGTCATATGGAAATGAAATCAGAGCACACAAAGCATTTACTTTCTGAAGACTTTGAATTATACTTAAAGAAGCTAAGCTTAAGGTCATCCACGTGTCTCTCCAATAAAATTGCAAAAAATCCACAAACTTAAAAGGGGAAACATTAGATGTACTTATCTAGCCATAACTTCAAAAGATTACTATACACAGGATAATCTTTAGGAAACTGCGACTCTTAGCTTTTAACACCTAAGAAATAGTAGGGATCTCAATCTTTAAGGTGATAAGTTGCACAATAATATTAATGTCTTGAAATAAGTTGGTAAGTTCTGAATTTCGAGTGATATGTTAAAGCATTTCTGTGCAAACATTTCAATTCAAATAACTGAAACAAACAAACCAATGGCACCAGTAAGTAACTATCTAACCCACAGGTATTTATTAATGAACAAGCTTATAATGTTGTTAGGATATAATAATGACAAAGAATGCCAATAATGCTATATAAAATTTTTTCCCTTAGTAAAATAAGAAAAATTTATTAATTCTTAACTTGTACATTTATGTTAAAAGTGAAGTCTACCTAGCTATTAGTGTATTATTATACTAGGTGTGAGCGGGAAGAGTAAAGAGAAAAATTAAAGCTCCCCCCAATTCTTTAACTTACATTTTAACAATGAATTGGTTTTTCCTGTCTCAGAGATCTCTATAATTAGCAATTGGAGTCATTAGAGTTTAATTTATTCTTGCTTCCCACACCATTTGTGAAAATTCAAACAAGAAAGGAAAATGATTCTAATTGATGATGGGAATTGGTACCTGGACAAAAGGCGAATAATGCAGAGGAGTGACTCTGCATTCTACTTATAGGGTTGTTATGCTTATTAACAGTATTCCATATGCACAACTAATTTTTACTTACACTTTCAGTGTTTAAGTTTGCATATCTTTAAAATGTTAAAAATAATATTAAATTTGAAGTATGAGCTCTAATGAACACAATCTAAATGATAGTTTCTATTTTTTTTTAACAAAAATGAGTATTTGTTTAAATTTGGGGAGACTAGGAGTCCTGGTATGGTGCTGTGGGATAATACATCAGACTACAAAGCCATCTGAACTGCAAGGTTGGTGGTTCAAGCACACCAGCTGCTCCTTGGAAATGCTATATAGGGTCGCTATGGGTTGGAATCGACTTAACGGCACTTAACAACAAGAAGTGAGCTATGGGAGAGTAAGATGTAATCATCCAAATATCTAAATACCAAATCCCTAAATAATCACACACTTTGCTCCAATTATGAAATAAAAAATAACAAACTAAGTGAGGAACTGTGAACACCTCATAACATGTATCACTTTCATTGGAATTACAAGTCTTTTAAAAAAATCAAAATCATATTCCACCCCCCTTGTTTTTTCATCTGCTCTCCGTTTTGTAAAGATTCCAATAGTGTTATAGCAAAGAAACATTTTCATTTGTAAAATAAGACTAATAATTATTCTCAGCTTGGAGATTCATGTTAAAAAGCAAAATACTACCTTCGTTATCATCTTATTATGCTAGGTGAATGTGGGAGAGAGAAAAGAGATAAATTACAGTCACAGAAAATTCTTACATTTCATTTTTATATGAATTACAGAGCTGTCTATGATTAGGAAACGAAGTTTTTAAAAAGTAGAAAACTACTACTCATCTAAAAAGAAAAAAAGAAAAATTATATTTATACAAGAAAATTATGTTTTCCAATAGGCCAGCGCTTTCAAAATATGTAAAAAGTTGTCTATATGATTGCACTTCTTGTACACCATAAACATTTTCTTCCTCTAGCCTCCTCTTCCTCCCTAACCTTTTCTTCCCAACTCTCAATACACATTGCTGTTGTTAGGTGCCTCTGAGTCAGTACCAATGCATAGTGACCTCAAACAACACAGAATGAGACACTGTGCAGTCCTGTGCCAATCTCACAATCACTGCCTACACTTGAGTCCACTGCTGCTGCCATGTGCCAATCTATCTCGTTGGAGGTCTTCCTTTTTATTGCTGACCCTCCACTTTACCAAGCATGAAGACTTCACCGGGGACTGGTCCGTCCTGTAATATGTCCGAAGTACACATATACTCTCGTATCTCTATCACTGTTTTTATTATCGAATAATAGCAGTGGACTTACTGAGTGCTAATGACTTAAATGCATTACGAACTATAATTGAAAGAATAAGAGGGAGATCATTTTGGTTAAGAAAAATAAATAAAGACTGTTCTTTTTAATGAAAATCACAACTATTACAACTCATCCTTACATCCAGATCTTGCATGTTATCTTAGTTTTATTCCTTAACAGACAAATACAGGGAATTCGATATTTGGAGGATGACTCTAATACCACCCTAGGTATTTTATTCCATTTTTTTAAATTAAGGAAATTAAGTGGAATGAGGTGAGAATGAAATAACTTGCTCGTATCTACAAGGCCAATAAACCCTTGAGCAAAAAGGGAAATCCAGGTCTGAATATGGAGCTTTTTTAAAAATATGTTGATAGGATCTGTTAGAATGCAGAAATCACATCACCCCTATAATTTCTACTTTTGCCTGAAGGAACTGATCAATTCCTCTTTTATGAGTATATTATGTTAAGTTTGAAAGGGGAAAGAATGCCAAGGTTCTGGTTATCTGGACCACCAAGTGAGTCTTAGGTATAGAAGGAAATTTAAAGAGTGTAATCACATCTGGCAGCTCTGGTAGCGTAGTGGTTACGAATCGGGCTGCGAACCGCAAGGTCAGCCGTTTGAAACGACCAGTTGTTCTGTGGGAGAAAGATGAGGCTTTCTGCTCCCGTAAAGATTGACAGCCTCGGAAACCCTGTACGGGGTCACTATGAGTTGGAACCGACTCCATGGCACACAACAACAACAATCTTATCTATCTGAATAGAGGAACCATACCAAAAGAAAAGGGGAAGACTTACAGTGAGAGAAAAATTCCAGCCCATAATCATATGAAACGAGCCTATGAGGTCCCCACCAAAGGAATAAGAAAAGGAATTTGGCTTTTTTTTATCCTTTATGTAATTTGTAATATACTCTGTGGTCAACTGAAGTAAAAAAAAAAAAAAAAAATCTATTAATAAAAATAATAAGTGAGACAAGGTTTTTGTCTTATAGTTTTATAGGATTTAATACACTAACTGAAGTACTAGTATGGTATTGTGGGATACAGTACTAGACCACAAGGTTGATCTGAACCATAAGGTCGGTGGTTCAAACTTACCAGCCACTCCTTGGAAACTCTATAGAGGGACGCTATGAGTTGGAACCAATTTGATGGTATAAAACGTTAACAATATGTTAATAATGTTATTATTGTTGCTAGGTGCCATTGAGTCAGCACCGACCCACAGCGACCTTATGCACAGCAGAACTTATATTAACTATAAGTCTTTCATAATCAACTTAGAAAGCAAGCAACTAGGTTGAAATTAGAAGTCTTAGCAGTCTAATTTCGTTATAAAACAAAATTCAGTTGTAAAATAATACTGGCCTTGAGAATATACTCATTGTAATATGAATACATACACAACATATGAGCTTGGCCTTAGAGAATCCTGATGAGGGTTATTTATGAATGTGGTGTTGTATGATACACACTGGACTGCTAACCACAAGGTACGTGGTTCAAACACACCACCTGATCCTTGGAAACCCTATACAGGCTCATTCTGAGTCAAAACCGACTTGGCAGTATTTAACAACAAAGATTGAAGAGACCTGTTGGTAAAACGGCACCCAACAACAACAGTTAGTACAGGAGCTCCTGTGGCAGTGAGTTATGTGCTGTGCTACTATACTAAGTGCAAGACTGGCAGTTTGAATCTACCAGTCACTCCTTGTGAGAAAGATGAGACTTTCAGCCTTGGAAATATTTACAGCCTTGGAAACCCTAAACAAGGTGGGAACTGACTCAATGGCACAAAACTACCACCACTATTGTTGCTGTTAAGTGCAGATGAGTCCATTTCAACTCATAACAACTCTACATACAACACAACGAAACACTGCCTGGTCCTGCACCATCCTCATAATTGTTGTTATGCTTTATCCCACTACTGCTGTCACTGTGCCAAGCCATCTCATTGGAGGGATGGAGGAGTCTTCCTCTTTTTCACTGACCCTCCACTTTACCAAGCATGCTGTCCTTCTCCAGGGACTGGTCTCTTCTGATAACATGCCGGAAGTATGAGAGACTATATCTGGTCATCCTGGTTTCTAAGAAGCATTCTGACTGTATTTGTTCCAACACAGATTTATTTGTACTAGCAATCTATAGTACTTTCATTATTCTTCTCTGACACCATTACTCAAATGCACGAATTCTTCTACAGTCTTCCTTATTCATTGTCCAACTTATACATACATTGTTGTTGTTGTTAAGTGCCGTCAAGTCGGTTCCGACCCATAGCGACATACATAGGAGGCAATTAAAACTACTTTAGTCCACAAACTGTTATCTTTGCTCTTGCACACTTTAAAGAGGTCTTGTGCAACAGATTTGCTGAATGCAATACATCATTTAGTTTCTTGACTGCTGCTTCCATGAGTGTTGATTGTGGATTCAAGAATAATGAAGTCTTTGACAACTTCAACCTTTTCTCCATTTATCATGATGTTATTTATTGGACCACTTGTGTGGGTTTTTCTTTGCTTTACACTGAATTACAATTCATACTGAAGACTTTAGTCTTTGATCTTTATCACTAAGTATTTTAAGCATGTTCCATTTCCAAAATGTTGGGTTGTATTATCAGAATATAGCAGATTGTAATGAGTCTTCCTTCATTCCCGATGCAACATTCTGCTTCATATAATCCGACTTCTTGGATTAATTGCTCAGCATACAGATTGAATACTGTAGTGAAATAATTCAATCCTGGCACACACCACTGTGGTGGTGGTAGTGGTGGTGGTGTGCTGTCAAGGCAGTTCCGACTCATAGTGACCCTGTAATAGTTTTCAAGGCTGTACATTTTTAGGGTAGCAGAAAGCCTCACCTTTCTCCCATGAAGCAGTTGGTAGATTCAAACTGCTGACCTTACAAATTAGCATCAGCCTACCTCGTAATCCACTATGCTATCAGGGCTACTTACACACCACCATAGTTAATAAAAATAAAATGTCATACCTATCATCTAATAAATTATAACCTCAGTTTTTAAAACTGCAGTCTCTCCACAAAAAATTCAACATTATTTTTGGACACAGGAAGCTAGATCTACACTAATATAAAACTGTATAACATATAAAATATCTAAAAGAATCCTAAAACAAGAGGTATTCAGTAAATGTGATAATTATTATGCTTCAAATGTTCCTGAAGTCCACACAGGAAGTAATTTGTAACATCCTACTAAGATAAAACCAATCAATTCACGTTCAAGCACAATCCAACTATCTTTTCAAGACAACCGTGATCATTTAAGAATGAAAAGTAATAAAGGTTTAGGGAAATGAAATCATTAAAAATTAAATAACACCAGATCCCTCAATCAGGTTTCTAGATTGTAAAAAATTCTTTTCAGGATAACAAACTTTATATTTTCAGAGAATATAATATAATGCTTTTTAAAGTACTTTCCCTTTTATAGGAGCTCCTGGGTGGCACAAATGGCTAAGTGCTTAACTACTATCCAAAAGGTTAGTAATTCAAACACACTCAGGTGTTCTGGACGAAAGTCTACTTCTGAAAGGTCACAGACTTAAAGCCATACGGAGTACAGTTCTACTCTAGATACATGGGCTCACCATGAGTTGAAATTAACTCAAAGGCAATGGGCTTGGTTTTTTGTTTATGTTATATTTACATGCTACTTAGATTGGCATAGGGTCATGGCCAACAACAAGTTCCTCCCTTCTTTTCTGTAATTATACACTAAAGCCTTAACTTTTCCTATTGGACAGTAGACTATTACTAAGGTTAAATATTATTACCCAATGTTTTTGTTATAATTTTAGCTTCATACACACCACAAGTGATTCAAACATGCACAGGAGTTGAAAACATGCCATATATCATGCTGCTTGTATCTTTCCTCAATTTACTATAGGATGAGCCCATCAACTGCAGGTTACTCTTTTAAAGAAATAGATTAGTCCCCTAAAATAAACTGAAGAAATGATGAAAACTTCTTAGACATTATCAAACACCTAGAGGGAATGAGTTGCTAGTCTGGGGGCTTCAGGAACATAGACCTAGGGGATATCATGTTATATATCCTGCCTCGGTGAATAGAGACTGGGATATTAAAAGCTCATGAGTAGCCATCTGAGGTGCACTACTGGGCTCTCCATGTGTGGAAGCCAGAAGAGTGATGAAAACAAAAGATGTTTGGAATCAATTAGTCCCATGGAGTAATGGAACACTTGAACATCAATTTCCATACTCTGAGACCAGAACTAGATGGTGACTGGTTACCACTACCAACTGTTCTGAAAGGGATCATATTAGATAGAGTGGGAGACAATGTGGAAGAAAATCCAAAATTTTAAAAGACTGGGCTTACATGTCAGAAAGAGACTGGAGGAACTTGAGACTATGGCCATCTGCCACCCTTCAGGTCTAGAATGAAACACACCCTGTAGTCCAATTTGTAACCAAGTGGTGGAGTGGTATATGGGGGAATAACAACATGAGTGAGGTATGTTCATCATAGAGCAGTTAACCATTCAAGGTTAAAAGAGCAACATTTACCTTGGAACAAGGTTTAGAGGGACTAGGAAGGAAAGCAAGTGGAAATTCACAGGCACAATGTGAGTAACTGCTGTTACATGGAGGGGATTGCAATCACTGAGGTGAAACAAAATGATTTGTTGGATGTAAAACTGATGATCTGCTCTGTAAATCTTCACTCAATTCACAATAAAAAATTTCCAAATATGTATATAATTGAAAATCAAAAAAGATAGACTTCTAATATCACAATCTTCAAAGCAGGCAAAGTCTTTTGGCAGAGGAAATGTGACAATGATCCCACAGCATAAATACCACTGGAGGAAAGAGAAAAAGATATAACTGTGCCATGGGCCTAACAATAGTTCTAAATTGAGTTATTTTTTTTTTATAAACTGAGTTATTTATTTTTACTGTTGCTGAATCTTTGGTTTCAGAATGCATAAGTTCTCGCTCAGAAATATAAATAATAGTAGTAATATCATCCAAGACAGAACCTTAGATGTGTGTGAGTTTCTTTCAGTTTTATGGCACAACAACTTGCTTTTGGATGCATGAACTGGGTCTGACATTTTTAAATGTGAGGAGTTAATTTAATCGGGCAGCCTAAAGCATCCTACTTTCCTTGTTGGTGCTGCCGAGTTGTTCTGACTCACAGTGCCCCTGTATAGGGTTTGCAAGGTTTCAAATCTTTGTAGAAGCAGAAAGACTCATCTTTCTCCCATGGAACAGTTGGTGGGCTCAAAACCCCTGACCTTGTGGTTCGCAGTCATGTGCTTATTCTGTGGAGCTACTTGGAGATAACTAATTTCTACAAGTGATTTATTAAATATTATGCTGTGCCGTAAGGAGCTCTGGTAGCGTAGTGGTTATGAATCGGGCTGCTAATCTCACAGTCAGCGGTTCGAAACTACCAGCTGTTCTGCGGGAGAAAGAGGAGGCTTTCTGCTCCCATAAAGATTTACAGCCTTGGAAACCCTGTACAGGGTCGCTATGAGTTGGAACCGACTCCACGGCACATAACAACAACAACATGTCGTGCTGTAGGATAAGCACTGGGCTGCTAACCTTAAGGTCTGTGGTTCAAACCCACCAGCTGCTCCTCAGAAACCCTATACAGGCTCACTATAAGTTAGAACTTACTCAATGGCACTCAGTAAGAAAGATTATAGAACATATGTTTTAAATTGCTAGCACTACGATAGTTAAAAACAAATGCAGTGCTGATACTCCCACCAACAAGCTGTTGTTGCTGTTAGGTATCTTCAAGTCAATGTCAACTCATAGTGATCCTGTATAGGGTTTCTAAGGCTTAAAATCTTCATAGGAGCAGAAAGCCTCTTTCTCCCTCAGAGCTGCTGGCAGGTTCAAAGCGTGGACCTTGTGGTTTGAAATCCAGTGCCTATCCAATAAAGTCACCACAGGAGAAATTTTTGGCAGATGAAATAAGGAAAGGTGAAATAAATCTCTGGAAAATTGTCTGTGGCATATTAAAATTAAATCATTACTTAGAATCTTCATCCTGACTTCTTTTAAGTTCAAGTTTTAATGAGCTTCTGATTATTTATAACATGGAGATAATTAAAGACCTGCAGGCAAGGGCCACACTAAGCCAAAAAACTTTGCCTAGCCTTTTATGCTACCTTGCATCAGAAGAGTTTATAAGTAGATTCCTTAGCTTCTGCTTTGCATATTTCTTACCTTGGTTTCTTCTAAAGGCAAATCATGGCGTTTATGTTTCCGCATAAGCACTGGATCAGAGACCATTCTACTATGTCTTTCATTTACATTTGAACTTGCAGTGATTCCAGGCTTGGGAGAGCCATCCCCTAGAAGTCGACATGCCACCAATGGATTAGTTCCAAACACATCTCGAGGGCACCAGGCTTCAAGGGGCATGGGCTGGTCTCTGGAAGGCACACTTTCCACATGATGGAAATGTCGACTCAGTCTATTTTCAGGAGGGATTGGTGGAGGTCTTTCTGGCGGAGGGGGAGGAGGGTCTCTTAAGGGAGGTGGTGGAGCTGGAAGTGGTTTGTCTTGTTTCCTCACCATACAAGGAGATGACTAAAGAAATACAGGAGAAAAATACAAAATTAAAGTTAAGACCATGACCTCCAATAGCTTCTAAGACTTTAGTGTTTTTGACTTTTAAGCCATATTAGAAACTTGATTTCTATGCCACCTTTTAATAGGTGCTTTTTATCACTATTAAATTATATTTTTTAATGAGTAAAAAATACATATATACATGTTTCATTAGGATGTTTTATACAAATGAGTACTTAAACTAAAATGTTATAATTACAAAATGACATAGAAATAAACAACAGAATATCAAAATAATTTACTTTTAACCAAGGTGAAAGGGAAAAGGAAGGTGCGTAATTAACTAGAGGGCAGATATATATAGCAATTATAGAGGGGAAAGCAACAAAATAAACATTTTTTAATGGACTATAAAAGAGTATCAGAATTATATAAAAAGTTTGAATGACTGGCATTAAAATAATGTCATGCCAATAGTTTTTTTTTTTTTTTTTTTTAACCCATTTCTATGATTTTTGGAAAAGAAAGAAGACACTCATCATTCAGGAACTTGCAGTTTCTGACATGATTTTTTAGAAAGGGAATTGATTTTTAGTATTTCTGGAAGAATGAGAATTGTGCTTTTTGATTTTTTTTTTTTTTAACTGCTGCAATACAGCAACTAATATGAAGGAAATATATTCATATTTTTTATTGTTACTACTGTTGTTTAAGTGCTACCGAGTCAGTTCCAACTCATAGAGACCTTGAAAGAATTTCCAAGGAGGGGCTGGTAGATTTGAACTGCTGACCTTGTGGTTACCCTAGAATGCCACACCAGGATAGTGAAGGAAAAAAAAAGAAAAGACCACACACACCACACACACAAAGAATAGACCAGCATTGTTTGTGGAGCATGCTTGAATTTTATGGATCCTTAAAATTAAAAAAAAAAAAAAAAAAATCAGTCTGTTTCTTACATGGAAATATTGAATTGAATCTGTTTTTCACAGCTTTTGATTTTTCTTATACAAGTAAGATAAATGACTTGTGTCTTTAATGGCAGGACATAAGAGAGAATACAGGAATCTAATTTATATTGCTGTTGTTAAGTGCCATAGAATCAGTTAAAACTCACAGCAATGATGTATATAAGGTTTCTGAGGATCGGCTGGTGAGTTTGAATCACTGACCCTATGGCTTGAACCACCCTTGTGATCCAGTGCTTATCCTACATCCCATACCATTTGTGTATATATAATCTTAATTGTTTTTTTTTTTGTTAAGTGACATCGAGTCGGGATCCGACTCATAGCGACCCTGTACAGGGTTTCCAAGGAGCAGCTGGTGAGCAGAATTGCTGGCTTTAATGGCCCACAACGACGTTGCAGTTTACCGCATTAACCCACAACCTTAAAACCAAGGTAAATATTATGTATGACAATTGTTGTTCTTTTTAAGTGCCATCCAGTTAATTCCGACCCATAGCAACCTTGTATAGGGTTTCCAAGGACAGCTGGTGAGCTTGAACCACCGACCTTGCTGTTCAAATGACTTTGCAGTCTGATGCATTAGCCCAAAGCACCACATCAGGACATTACTAAAAATCATGTTACCAAATGGAAGATTAATTCTAAAACTCTTATATGTTAGAAAGCAAAATATGACCTTATTATTTAATTTGGGAAAAATCCTACATAAAACTAAAATAATAAACCATGGGTTTAAATCTGTAGAATTAAAATTATATATTTAATGTTAAACAGTAACGCAATTACTTTACAAATATTGTAATTCTTTATAATTAATTCCTTTGGGTATAAAAAGTACATATAATTATTCCTTCTAAGTCACCTTGAAACATGTACAGTAATTTATCACACCTTAAGTCCTTATGCAAATATACCTCCATCACATTTTTCTTGTCATGACACTATGAAAACGAGCGTAAAATATCAACTGATAACAGCTTGCAATTTATTATAATGCATATAATGACCTTTTAAATCCATTTTACAGAATAATTACACTTAGTCTGCTATTTATTTTAGAAAATCAGGGGAGTATTACAAATGTGTGCTCTCTTTAAGTAATTATGTAACTTTTCTGGTAGTATAGTAAAGAATATGACTGTGATCACTATATTCAATATTAGACACTCATCACAGTTGTTTATAATGAAGATTACATGAAAATAATCAAAGGAAGCGATACTTGTCACACACAATTTTCTGTGTTTCTAATAAAACTGACTTACCTTTGGGGAACCAGTTGGGCTGCTACAGGGAGACCGAACTATTCCTTTCTGAATTAGATCCAGGCGAGGAGGCACAGGTGGCAGGATTAGATGTGGGATCTGAAGAGGATCTGGATGTGGCTTTCTTCTCTGTGCAAGGGGAGAAGACCCTGGAGATGTGACAGGTGAATTCTGCCTGTCAGTACACTAGAACAAAGAAGAGAAGGATGCTGTTGTTTATTTGATGTTTGAAGTATGTACCTTTTAGTTCTTAAGGAAGACATTTGGTCCTTGTGAAGGTATCTGCGACTGGGAATCTATAAAAACAACCTCACTCAGTTTATTCTGATTAACAAATAGAAAGGACTCACATTGCCCTTCAAGGTCAGTATTACAAAAAGAATGTATTAATAGGGTTCTCCTAAATATTGCAGAAAGGACCTAGACTAAAAAAAAAGAGCAAAAGTGTGGCTTTAAGATAATTAATAAGGGGCTCACGTCGGCAGCACATATACTAAAATTGGAACCATCTAGACATTAGCAATGCCCTTGCACAAGGAAGACACACAAACTTGTGAAGCATTCCATATTTTATGTTGTTGAATGTAAAACTTATGATCTGCTCTGCAAACCTTCAATCAATTCAAAATAAAAAGTTAAGAAAAATCAATAAGGATGAGGTTAGCATAAAAAAGGATGCTGTTGTTTGATGGAGGAAAAATATGCCTTTTAGCTCTTAAGGAAGACCTTTGGTCCTTGTGAAGATATCTGCCACTGAACATCTATGAAAACAATCTCAACTCAGTTCATTCTGGTTACTAGACGGAAAGGACTACATTATCCTTCAAGGGTAGTATGACAAAAAGATCAAGGCAAAGGAAGACTATGGGAGGCACATATGATTTAAAGACAAAAAAGCTAAATACTATTAGATACCAATTCTGCAATAACAGTAATAAAAATAATTTACAAGTCGCTACATAAACAGAGTCCTGGTGTAGCAGGGAAGGATAAGCACTGGACTGCAAGGTTGGCCTGTTGGTCTGAACCACAAGGTGATGGTTCAAACCCACCAACCGCTCCCGGTCAAACCTCTGTTGGGTCACTATGATTGGAAGCAACTTGATAGCACTTGACAACAACAACATAGACAGATACCCAAGTTAACCACGGGGACTTCAAAAAGTTTGTGAAAATATGGAATTAAAAGATGATGGTATTTTCCCACGAACTTTTTGAAGCACCTTCACATACAGGCTTGCCAGAGACTATTTCGACATATATGTATTTATATGTGTGATAAATATATCCATGCATGAGTAGAGCACACAGGGGACAAAGTTACAAAGTTTTCTTTACCATAACCAAACACCTTGAGGGAAGGAATCTCTGGAACTGAGGGCTCCTAAGTATAGTTGGTCAATCAGCATAACAGTCCGTAAAGACAGTAGATCTTTTACTTTGGTGAGAAGTGACAGAGATCATAAAAGCTTGTGAACAGCCATCTAACATGCAACTATTGGTCTCTCTGAATCCAGAGAAAAGAAGAGCGAAGAAATCAAAGGCACAGGAAATAATTTGTCCAAAAATCTAATAAAAAACCTGAACTCCAGCCTCTACAATCCTGAGACCTGAAGAACTAGATTGAGCCTGGGTACTGCAGTGGCAACAGCAATGGATTAAAGAGTAGGAACTATAGTGAGGTTGGTGCAGGACCAAGCGGTGCTTCATTCTGCTGTGGATAAGGTTGCTATGAGTCAGTACCAACTCAATGCTATCTAACAACAACAACATCACTGCTGACCTCTTTAAAAGGGATCACAAGAGAAGGTCATGGATAGATCTGGCAAAAAATATACAATAAAAATCAAAATAATAGAAAAATAACAGGACTGGTGAAACCCTTCACACATGGAAGAGCTCGTCCCCATGGATCAACTTCCAGATAAATCATGTAAGGTAAACAATAACATCAGAGATGTAAGAATCCCTTAGAACAATCAACCACAGAAGATCAAAAGGGCAACATCTGCCCAGGGACAAAATTTAGAAGGCAGGAAAGGAGAAATGGAAACTGAACACAGGGAGGAAGTGGGAAGAATGCTGTTATATTGTAGGGTAGCAAAAAAGGTCACAAAAGGTATATAAATTGTTGAATGGAAAACCAATTTATCCTGTAAACTTTCACCCAAATCATAATGAAACATTAAAAAAAGAAAAAAGAAAATCAGCCCTTTTCTCCAAGAAACCTCTATATTTTATAAGAAAATCAGAAGTCTGTTCTCAAGGAAACAAAGCTCAGTGTGGTAAGCACATCACTTTTGAATACAGGCTTTGATTTACAATAATTCTGAAACCTAGAAATGTATTTCTTCTACATAGAATATAAATCCAGTGCGTTATCAATTTTCCAACAAACAAATAAATCAGGTGGGTTTTTACAGAAGTTATACATTATATCTGGAATAAACAGTTTTAAGCCAAAATATGTTTAGCTAAACTTTACTGGAAAGGAAATTCTCAAATATTTTTCTTTAAAAACAGTACACTAAACTTGGGTGGGAGTCCTGGTTAATGCGCCAGGCAGCAAAGCCGTCTGAACTGCAAGGTCGGCAGTTCAAGCTCACCATTTGCTTCTCAGAAACCCTACACAGGGTCAAAATGGGTCGGAACCGACTGGATGGCACTTAGCAACAACAAATTTGGGTGAGTATATATATATATATCTGCTAAAACTGGTAAGTCCCTAATGTTACAACAGTTTTTCCATTTTGTTTGGAAGATTAGATACCATCAGAAAGTCAAATCCAAAGCTGTCATTAGTATGCATACATAACATTTTGTATTTTGGAAAGGTAGGCTTTTGCTACTTGTTTTTTTTTTTTTTTAATTTAGCATAAGCTCATTGCTATTCATATATACTTATGATATATATATATATATAT
>NW_006408709.1:3252183-3316715 GCF_000296735.1 Chrysochloris asiatica | reverse complement strand
GCTGGGGGTCTTCCTCTTTTTGTCTGAGCCTCCACCTTACCAAACATGATATGTTTCTACAGTGACTGGCCCTTCCTGACAATATGTCCAAAGTATGAAAGACAAAGTCTGGCCATCCTGGCCTCCTAGGAGCATCCTGGCTGTACTTCATCAACACAGATCTGTTTGTTATTTTGGCAGCGCATGGCACACACGTGAAAATGATGTTACTGAAAATACCATGGCTTGAGTCCGACACACTATAGTCCCTCCTGACATCTTTGCTCTTCAACACTTTAAAAAGGTTTTGTGCAGCAGGTTTGCCTGATTTCTTGACTGCTGCTTCCATAAGTGTTGATAATTGATCCAAGAAGAATGAAGTCCTTGACGACGTCAATCTTTTCTCCATTGATAACAGTGTTGTTTATTGGTTCAGTGGTGAGGATTTTTGTTTTCTTTATATTGAGATGCAATCCATACCAAAGGCTGTACATTTTGATCTTCATCAGAATTTAAGTCCTCCTCACTTTCAGCAAGCAAGGTTGTATCATTTGCATATTGCAGGTTGTTAATGAGTCTTCCACCAATCCTGATGCTACATATTTCTTCATATAATGGCTTCTTGGATTATTTTCTCAGTATACAAGGAATCCTAGTGTGGCACTGTCGATTAATGCGCCAGACTGCAAAGCCGTTTGAACTGCAAGGTCGGCGGTTCAAGCTCACCAGCTGCCCCTTGGAAACTCTATACAGGGTCGCTATGGGTCAGAATCGACTCAACGGCACTTGACAACAATAACAACATACAGGTTTAGTAGGTATGGTGAAAGAATACAACACTGTTGCACACCTTTCCTAATTTTAAACATTCGGTGTTCCCTTGTTATATTCAAACAAATGCCTCTTGGTCTATGTAGCACAATTCCTCATGAGCACGATTAAGTGTTCCAGAATACTCATTCTTGACAATGCTGCCCACAGCTTGTCATGATCCACGTAATCCAAAGCCTTTGCATAGTCAATAAAGCACAGGTAAACATCTTTCTGGTATTCTCTGATTTCACCCAAGCTCCATCGGACATCAGCAATGATATCCCTCATTCCACATCCTTGTCTGAAACCTCTAGAAGTTCTCTGTCAATGTATGGTTGCAGCCATTTCTGTATTATGTTTAGTAAAACGTTACTTGCACAGGATATCAATGATATTGTCCAGTGGTTTCCGCATTCCCTTGGGTCACCTCTGTTTGGAATGGGCTCAAATACTAATCTCTTCCAATCAGTTGGCCCGGTAGTTCTCTTTCAAATCTCTTGGCATAAATAAATGAATGCCTCTAGTGCCACCTCACTTTGTTGATCTTTAATTTGTATTCCATCAATTCCTGGTGCCTTGTTCTTTGCCAATTCCTTTAATGCACCCTGGACTTCTTTCAGGATCATTGGCTCTTGATCACATGCTACCTCTTGACATGGCTGAACATCGACCATATTCTTTTGGTACAGTGACTCTCTATGTTCTTTTCATCTCCTTTTGATGCTTTCTGCATTATTCAATAACTTGCCCAGAGAATCCTTCAATAATGCAAGTCAAGGCTTGAATTTTTTCTTCAGTTTCCTCAGCTTGAGAAATATTGAACATGTTCTTCCCTTTTGGTTTCCTAACTCCAGGTCTTTGCACATATTTCGTTATAATATTTGACTTTGTCTTCTCGAGCTGACCTTTGAAATTTTCTGTTCAGCTCTTTTATCTCTCCTCACTTCTTTCATTTGCTTCAGCATATCTATGCTGGAGAGTAAGTTTCAGAGTTTCTTCTGACATCCATTTTGGCCTCTTCCTTCTTTCTTGTCTTCTTAATGACTTTTTGCTTTCTTCCCGTATGATGTTTTTGATGTCATCCCACAACTCTTGTGGTTTTCAGTGTCTAATGTACCAAATTTGTTCTTCAGAGATCTGTAAATTCAGGTGGGATATATTCAAGGTCATTTTAGCTCTTGTGGACTTGTTTACATTTTCTTCCACTTCAGCCTGAATTTGCATGTGAACAATTGATGGTCTGTTATGCAATCTACCCCTGGCCTTGTTTTGATTGCTGATATAGAGCTTTTCCATCATCTCTTTCCACAGATGTAGTCAATTTAATTTCTGTTTGTTTCATCTGGTGAAGTCCATGTGAATAGTCGTCTTTTATGGTGTTTTAAAAAGGTATTTGATATGAAAAAATCATTGGTCTTGCAGAAATCTATCATGCAATCTCCAGCATAATTTCTATAACCAAGTCCATATTTTCCAACTACTGATCATTCCTCTTTGTTTCCAACCTTTGCATTCCAGTCGCCACTGATTACCAATATATTTTGATTGCACATTTGATCAATTTCAGACTGAAAAAGTTGGTGGTGGTGGCTGTGTGTTGTGGAGTCAGTTCCGACTCATAGCGACCCTGTACAGGGTTTCCGAGGCTTTAAATCTTTACGGGAGCAGAACGCCTCATCTTTCTCCCACGGAGCAGCCAGTAGTTTTGAACTGCTGACCTTGCAATTCGCAGCCCGATTTGTAACCACTACATTACCAGAGCTCCTTGAAGAAGTTGGTGTTGTTGTTAAGTGCCGTCGAGTCGGTTCCGACCCATAGCGACCCTGTACAGGGTTTCTGAGGGTGTAAATCCTTACGGGAGTAGAAAGCCTCATCTTTCTCCCGCAGAATGGATGGTAGTTTCGAACCGCTGACCTTAAGGTTCGCAGCCCGATTTGTAACCACTACGCTACCAGAGCTCCTTTAAGAAGTTGGTAGAATTCTTCAATTTCATCCTCACTGGCTCTAGTGGTTGGTGTGTAAATTTGAATAATAGTGGTATTAACTGATCTTCCCTGTCGGTGCAGGGATATTATCTTGTCATAGACAGTGTTGTATCTCATGGCAGATCGTGGTATGTTCTTTGTTGATGATGAATGTCATTTCTCTTCAATCTTCAATTCCTGGCATAGTAAGCATGTGATCAGCAGATTCAAAATGGTCAATACCCGTACATTTCAAGCTTACTAATGCCTAGGATATAAATATTTATTCATTTCATTTTTGACAATTTCCAATTTTCCTAAATTCATACCTCAGACATTCCATGTTCTAATTATTAATGGATGTTTACAGCTGTTTTTCTCAATTTTGAGTTGTGCCTATTAGCAAATGAAGGTCACAAGGTCTTTACTCCATTCGAGTCATCATGGTCAACTCTACTTTGAGAAGGCAGCTCTTCCCCACAGTCACATTTTGTGTGCCATCCAACCTGAGGGGTTCATTTTCCCGTACTATATCTGGCAGTGTTTTACTGCTATTCATAAGGTTTTTGGTGAATAAATATTCAGAAGTAGTTCGTCTGTCCTTCTTCCTAGTCTGTCATCATTTGTAAGCTTATCTGAAACTGACAGATGAGTGGTGGTCATATTACATGCACATATATAAATAACATCATATGAATGGAGAAAAGATTGAAGTTGTCAAAGAATTCATTTTCCTTGGATCTACTGTCAACAATCATGGAAGCAGCACTCAAGAAATTAAACAATGTATTGCATTAAGCAAATCTGCTGCACAAGACCTTTTTAGAGTGTTCAAGAGCAAAGATGTCAGTTTCAGGACTAAGATGCATCTGACCCAAGCCATGGTATTTTCAAGAGCCTTATATGCATGTTAGAAAATGAGTACGGAAGACCACAGAAGAATTGATGCATTTTAGTTATGGTGTTAAAGAAGAATATTAAAACAAGTTAAGTTTTGGAAGAAGTACACCACAATGCTCCTTAGAAGCCAAGATGACCAGACTTCATCTCTCATATTTCAGACATATTATCAGATGGTACCAGTACCTGGAGAAGGACATTGTGCTTGGTAAAGTGGAGGATCAATGAAAAAGAGGGAGACTCCCAATGAGATGGACTCAAATGTAGTAACAATTGTGAGGATGGCACAGGACCGGGTGGTATTACATTCAGTTGTACATAGGGTCATTATGGGTCGGAACCAACTCAGTGGCACTTGATAACATGTACATTGTTGGTTCTGACACATAGTGACCCTGTATAGGGTTTCCAAGAGTGAGTAGTAAGTTTGAACTACCAGTGTTGCAGTTCAAACTGACCCAGCAGTCCAGTGCTTGTCCTGCAGTGCCACATCAGAACTCCATTTATATACACACATATACCTACATACATGCTAGCTAATCAAACAGACTCAGTAAGATAAACTATGCTTTGCTGTGAAATATCAAGAAATTTGCTTTCAAAACTAAATTATTAGATTACTAAAGTATAAACCTATACTTTAGTAGTATAGGTTTCATTTTATAATCTATACTATTAATGTACTATGAACTCCAGGTGTGGTGTTGTAGGATAAGCACTGGACTGCTAACCACAAGGATGGCAGCTCAAATCTACCAGTTGCTCCTTGGAAACCCTATACAGAGTCACTATGAGTCGAACTGACTCAATGACTTTTAGCAATAGAAATCTAATATGCTCTGGCAGTCATTAGATTCCTAATTTATAAAATGTTTTGAGCATGTTAAGCCATTTCTCCCCAACATTACTTTGTAGGAGTAACTGATGTCATCACTGACAATTTATTTCTAAGTCAAGCAAGATATAGAAGAGAAAAACTTTTGTCTTAATTCAAAAGGACCCTAGTGCTACAATAGTTAAATGTTCAAATGCTAACCAAATAACTGGTAGTTCGAACCCACCAGTTGCCCAGTAGAGAAAAGTGTGGCAGTCTGTTTCTATAAAGATTGTTATTGTTGTTCCATGCTTTTGGCTTGGTTCTGACTCTTAGAGCTCCTGTACAGAGTTTCTGAGGAGCGACTGGTGAGTTTGAATAGCGACCTTGTGGTTTAAACTGACACTGCGGTCCAGTGTTTACCACAGAGCTACACCAGGACTCCTTGTGAAGACTGTTGTTGTTGTTATGTGCTGTGGAGTCGGTTCCTACTCATAGTGACCCTGTACAGGGTTTCCAAGGCTGTAAATCTTTACGGGAGCAGAAAGCCTCATCTTTCTCCTGCAGAACAGCTGGTAGTTTCGAACTGCTGACCATGAGATTAGCAGCTCGCTACCTGAGCTCCTTATAGACGTACATAAGCATCCTGAAATTCCATGAGAATTTTCCTAGAGACAAAAATCTATCTTCATAGAAAATATCAATGCTATCCCCTCTGTACATAGGGTAGATAAGGATGGGCAACTTAGACATTGGCTACCTAGAATGAGGTGGTGATAAGGGCACGAAGTCACGGACTTATGGGGGAGTAGTTAATCTTACAGTCCAGAAACAGAGGACCCTAGGACCATAAAGGGAGAAGAACACAAGTGAAGTGCAGGACCCTATCCAGAGAAGCAGCGACACCAGAGATGGAGGCAGAGATGAGAACATGGAGAGAGGGAGCAGCTGAGGACTCTAGATTCATGGAGAGAGGGACTGAGTGCTGGCAGCCAGGAGATAGGCTTGGAGAATGTGCCCTTTGGTTATTTAAATAATTAAATACTCCTGAGTGGTTTTGTGTGCACCCCTCAAAACCAAAACAACAACAACAAAAAACCCCAGAGGGAGTAGAAGCAAATAAATAAATAAATAAATAAATAAATAAGACTTACAGAGCAAAGGGTCCTAGCCCAATCAATTGTTTCGTTACATACTGAGAATGTATAGAACTTCATTCATTTAGGTACTTCCAGAGAAATGTTTATATGCCACCTATACGCTGCCCTGCGTAGCTGTTAACATTGAGAACAAAGTTTATATTCCTCTTAAGTGCTATTCTTCCACAAATATCTTTCTAACTACTTCATTACCTGTAACAGAAAACAAAAGTTTGATACAGCAAATAGTCCCCTATTGCCATTGCTGTTGCTATTTTTAAGTGCCATTGAGCTGGTTCCAACTCATAGTGAGTCAAATCTGATAGGGTTTCTGAGGAGTGGTTGGTGTGTTTGAACCACCAAACTTGCAGTTAGCAGTTCAATGCTCATCTACAGTAATATACCAAGACTCCCTATCACCATTAGAACTAGATTTATTCCTTTAATCAGGTAATCTAGCTTTGCTGACCCATGAAGCTACAACTAAGCTTCTTGAGCTAAGGCTTATGTAAGAGTAGTGTGTCGTTTATCAGCAGTGCTCAAGGAGATTTATAACACTTCTCTGAGCAAGGAAGAGGCCAAAGGGCTGAGTGGCTGAGAGGCCTAGAACCAGAGAGAGGCATGGCTGCAAAGGCACTCCTGACAGGAAGGACTGAATTCTGAGATTCCTGATTCTAACCATTCATAAACCCCCAATTATGAATGTTGTCTGTGAATTCTACATCATCACTGTAACGGTTATAGAACCCAGGAGAGAGTGCCTTGGGATATATGGTTGGTATTAGAATTGGTAAAGAAGGTTGGAGGGTGAAGACATGTTTGATATCATAGGAATCAGCCTTGGCCTGTTAAGTTTGATTTTCCTTCTTCCTAGTGAAGTCAGAAGACATCAAATGCCATTCCACACTCACCATTATTACATTGAATTAATCGCAATTAATAATGATACTATTTTAGCAGCTACAAAAATTCCTATTATGTTTAATAATGGGTGAGGGCTTGTTAGATCAGCTGCTTATAGAGTGCACTGAAAATTCTCAGGGCAGATATCCAAACAAATTTGTGTGGTGCAGCAATAACCTTGAACTTTTAGATACTTTCAGACAAGCAGTCTCTGTGCAGCTTTGTGAATGTAATTGGAAGCAGACCTTGCTTAGTATAATTCATATTGTGTTCTCAAGGGTGATTATGTGCTGTCCTGAAGAAATAATTCATTTTGAAGCATTACATTATCTGTAAGTTGCATTTCTTAGGATTTTATCAAGAGTATATTGGTATGTGAAGGAGCAAAATCATTTTTATTGATTAAATGGACTAATTTCACCATAACTTCTTCATTTTCTCTGAGTTCCTTTAATTTATAGTAAGATTCTCATGTAAGAGTAGATCATTTAACAATGCCCTGTAGATAGATGCATTATTCTTTGCTGAATAGTTTGCTATTTCCAAGAAAAATTCTGCAATTAGGGTACTGAACCTTGGCATTAACTCGTTATGCTGATAAACTCCAAATACTGTGAACTACTATAAACATTTTTAGTAGGAGACTTATATATAAAAGGTGACTTTTGGGTTTTTTGTGGGTTTTTTTGGTGAGATTCAAGAGGCTGTTCAGAATTCCAGAGGTCAAGGATCACCAAGACCCTCAGAGAAACCCTGGCTGCAACGACAGGAGGAGCGTGTCTGGAAATGTTCTTCTCCTCAGTCTGTGAAGCTGGAGTTCCTTTAGTGGCTCCTCCAGAGCTCCCCACCTGACTCTCAGTCATCAGCCTAAAATGGTTCCTTTTAATTTATGTCAATGAACTACAAACTATAATTTTCTTTCTTATTTGGAAATGAAGTTTCACATTCTAGTCTGTCATTGAATTCTTTCTTATGTGGAAGTCTGTGGAGAAAAGAAACAAACTTTCACACACTTCAGCCTGTCATCAAATTCTTAGGCCCAACAGTAGAAATGTTATGACATCAAAATTTATCAGTTCACCTTACTTAAAAAACAAAGGTTGCCTTTTTTTTTTTTTTTTTTTTTTGGCCTTTCTGAAAAGAAAAGAATAAAATAGATTAGTAATATCCATATAGTAGTTGCATTTTTATTGATCCTAAAAAAAAACAAAAACAAATTCCAGTGTAATTATCAGGTATAAAAAATCTCTCTAAAGTTGGGGCCAAGGAATGTAACACCTCATCTTTAACTTACTAATTTGTATCTTCCCAGAGCTGACCCCATAATTAGAGATATCCCTAAAATATAATCTCACTTTCAGACTTTTCTTCAACCATTCTACACCCCACCCCAAGGTCACATAGACCATTAACTTTTCTTTGGTCCTGGTGCTATAATAAAAAGCTGTTGGGGTAAAACTAAAAACAAATAAACAATAACAACAAACATGGAACCAAACATCTACATAAAATTGAAATTCTAACAATATGAAGTGTGGTAACTTAAAAAAAAAAAAAAAACCCTTACTAATTTACCCAGCATTCCAAATGATTACTACTTTTAAAACAATCTCTGTTCTGCATAGTGATGCAGACTTAGTTCACATTTATAAAACATCATGGTCATAAGATTAAGAAAGATTAAGAAGAATGCTGTTCATAGTAAGTGCCTTTAAGTTAGTTCAGATTCATAACAACTCTATATAGGGTTTTCAAGGAACAGCTGGTGGGTTTGACCAATGACCTATGGGTAATAGTCTAGTGACTATCCAATAGCACCAGATTGTGAATAACAACAAGTATTTTCTAAATAGGAATATATTTCTTTGTTGTTGTTGGGTACTGTTGAGTCAGTTCCGACCCATAGGGACCCTGTATAGGGTTTCCCAGGAGTGGCTAGAGAGGTTGAATAGCTGACCTTGCAATTCAAACCAACTGCAGTTCAGCACATCAATCCAGAGTGTCACACCAGGACTCCTATTTCTTTGATTAGAATATGTGAATTTCAAATATGGTAACTGTTAAATATAAACTCTACAAATAACAAGGATCTTTAAATAAACACGGGCAATCTGACTTCACATAGGCATATTTGCTATTTTTCTTATATCTGTTTCAACTATATTATCTTGTATAAGTCACTCTCTACTGATCTGCGACCTCTGTACTATAGAATAGTTAATCCACTTCATGAAGACTTTCTCTGGTTTAATATAATTTAATAAAATATATGACAAAATAAATGCTGCTATAAAACATTTAAATTTTATTTGAATGACATGCTTAGGAAAAGTGACTATTCTGATATACAGTCAGAATTCCAACATCTTTTACATCATCTCTATAGGCCCATGAAAACTTGTTCATCTTCACAACTAGAAGTATCTTTAAACAAAATGTTTCCCATACATCTTATTTTGTCTGAGAAGATTCTCTTTTTAACTGGCCTAAATGAAGCAACAAAATGAAAAACCGAAACAAAAAAATTAGACTAACAGCTTTATAATTCATGCAACAATCTATTAGAAATTCCTCTTGGATTATTTATTGTAATTAATACTGACATTTTCCATGAGTCAACATATACAGAATAGACTTTAAAGCAAATTTTTCTTTTTCCTCTTGGCAACTAAAGATTGTCTAGAATGCAAAAATAATAAATGGTAAAGAAAAAGTAGATTGGGGATTGGAAAAGGATCATGAGCTTAGGGACTGGCAAACTGTAAAACTGTCTGCCATAATGACTGGTTTGAGAGGAGTCCCTGAATGACACAAATGGTTAAGTACTGGGTCACTAACTGAAAAGCTGGCAGTTCAAATCCAATGAGAGGCAACTCGAAAGAGTGCTCACACTCTTGAAAACATTATGGAGTTTAGTTCTACTCTAATACAAATGGTGTCACAATGAGTTAGAATCCAATTAACAAGCAACTTGAAAACTGATTTTGACACTTCCTTCTTTGTATCTTTTCAACTCATTCCGTTTTCCTTGTTTTCCCTTGGTACAAACAACATAATTTCATTGTAGATGCTTTTGGAATTATGGGAATGCCTGAAGATGTTTTGGAACATTTATTCACAGCCAGTAGTGACAGTGAGATTTTTTTTTTAGTTTCTCTTCTTTATACATACTCTATTTGTACTGATTAACAATAACATATGTAACTTTTAATCTAACTTGCATTGCACCAAAAAAGTTTAAATATTACCCATTTT
This sequence comes from Chrysochloris asiatica, assembly GCF_000296735.1. Classification (NCBI taxonomy): domain Eukaryota; kingdom Metazoa; phylum Chordata; class Mammalia; order Afrosoricida; family Chrysochloridae; genus Chrysochloris; species Chrysochloris asiatica. The sequence continues at coordinate 3,306,948 of NW_006408709.1, read as the reverse complement.
TCCTTAATATAATTTTTTAAAGTTCATTTTATTAACACCTAAATAAGCATTTGAAGTCCCGGTGTGGCACTGTGAGTTAATGTGCCAGACTGCAAAGCTATTTGAACTGCAAGGTTAGTGGTTCAAGCTCACCAGCTGCTCCTTGGAAACCCTATACAGGGTTGCTATGGGTCTGAAATTAGTCGATGACACTTAACAACAACAACAACATATAAGCATTTAAAGCCATTTCCTTGCTGAAAATGCTTACACTGTTCAGTTTTTCTCTATATTGAAGTTTTGTCATAAAGAAATATTTAAACATATATAATGTTTCTTTTTGGAGTACAGGTGTGGCGTTAATACACTGGATTGCAAGGTCAGTGTGAACTGCAAGGTCAATTGTTCAAGCTTACCAGCCACTCCTTGGAAACCCTATACTGAGTCACTATGAGTCAGAACTGACTTGACAGCACTTAACAACAACAAACAACTTTTACTTTTCAATGACAGAACTAAGTAATTTTCTTTGAGAATAGAATATAATAGATTCACAATTGAAACAAATTTTATGAATTGTCTTAAGACTGTTTTGCTATCCATTATGGGAATTTCAAGCTATTTCTCTACAAATCATGGAAGATGGTAACCAGTTCACAACCCTTACAAGAATGGAGTATTTTCAGTTTTTACTTTTTGTTACTTTGATAGTCAACTGGCATTTCAATTGCCCACGCTAAGGTTCAAATTCTCGTTTCTTTGCTAAATACAAACAAACAAAAAAAAAGCACTACTTTTTTTTGGCTTACTGATTTGTTACAGTCTTTTGTCCACTATCTAAAGTGCCTTTTTTCCTCTTTGGTTAATTTGAATGAAATGATTGTACATCAGTACAACTCATTGCCATTAAGACCCTTCACTCTGTATGGGTACATCAGTATGTTATTGTTAAGTGCCACTGAGTCAATTCTAACTCATAGCAACCCTGTATAGAGTTTCCAAGTAGTGGTTTGTGAGTCTGAACTGCCAACTCTGTGGTTCAAATCAACTTAGTGGTCCAGCACTTATCCTATAGCACCCTTTATCTGTCTGAACTGTTGTAAATACCTCTCCTCCAGTTTAATTCCTTTTTATGACACAGATTGTCCCTAGCTTTTCTACTACTCATTTTTGTACTACTATTGGCTTTTGTACTATTTACTAATGAGCATCTAGTTAAATAAAATTCAGGTAGCACACTAGACTACAGTCAGGGTAGGACAAATTACAGCAAGAGCCAGAGACAAGGTGGCCACCAGAATAATTACAAGCCATACTGATGCAGTAGGCTACACTGGCTGACCACAATGCTCCATTTGGATATCGGTACCAAAATTTAAGTTGGTAAACGGCCTGTGGCCTGTCTCAGGTGCATCTTATTTGAAATTTACCCCCTGAAAATCACTCTCCTGTTTACTATTTCCAGAATGCTAGTTGTGTTAGCAACTTATGGTATATTAGAGGCTGAGTAGCATCATGGGCCGAGTTTATTACCAGGTTTCCCAGAACCAGATATGAGGGTCTGCGCCCAGTTTGCCACTCTAGCCTGGGCCTGTTGGCCCTGGTGTTAAAAAGTAAAACTGTATCTTAAAAAAACTGCGTCACCTTTTAATTTTACATTATTTGTGTAATAACATATTTCCTGTAATGGAAGTATTCATTTTACTATATTTTTTGTTATCTTTTGGGAATCTAATGTATTGTAAGGTATTTTTCATGTGTCCTGATTTTGCCACAACCTAGATACTGAAGGTATTCAAGTTTGTTAAATAAAAATTTTCTCCCCCCAAATCAGCAAAGTTTTTTTTTAAAAATGGTATTAATCAGATGACTCTTAAATCATCTTAAAAGAATCATGCCTTATTTACCACTATAGCAAATAAATTAGTTTCTTTCTCATATCTTTCATATGGAAAACTTAACTGGAAAAGTACAGGAAGTAATATGTGAACACAGAATTAACTTTTATTTGCACAATGTCCAAAATCATTTAAATAGATGTAGCTTTAAGAGTTGGGAAGGACAAAGCCACTCTTTCAAGTTATAAGGTAGCTGATTAATATAATTCCCTTCCTTTATCTTGATTGGGGGTGATTTTCACTTTTTTCTAGTACTACACTTGCTTTCAGAACTAGAATAAATGCTCATTTCTTGCTTTAGCACCTTTCAAAATACATAGACTGGACCTGCTTTGATGCCTGCTTGTCTGATTATCACACTAGCATATTTGTCTAACAATGTCTTTAAGTGCTTTACTATTGGTAGCTGATGAGCACATCTTTTTACAAACTGGAATCCTGGAGCTCTAGAAATTTATGGAATGATTTGATTTCTTTATGTCTGCATATTCAGCATTCCCCTCCCCAGTTCTTTGCTTCATGGAATGAATAAATGCTAATCTTTATTTCTCTGAAAAAATCTACCGAGATTTTCAGTACGTAGAATGGGATGCTAATAACTACCATAACAAATAGAGAAAATCCATGTTTACAATTTTAACAAGAATCCTGACATAAAAATTCCAACAAGTAAAGTAGTCAAAAGGTCTTTCTCAGCACACTCAGCAATTACCAATAATAATCGGGGCTCATTTTATTTTAGTCACTCTTCATTTTATCCATACCCTTTAAAAAAATGGTTTTATAAAAACTTTAATAAGATCCATTATTATGGAAATGGAAAACATATGGTAGGAAACTTCAAACTCAGCCAGATTATTATAAAAATAGGACACATGAAAAACCTCTCCAGTTACTAACAAGAGTTCTGACAATCCCAGAGATAATCAAAGTCAATTTTATAATACATCTAATAAGGTTTTTACTTAATGAATTTTCACATCTGAAAAAGATACAAGTATTGTAACAGGGTTTTGGAAAGGACACTTACAAAGTCAACGTTTTTTCTCTGCATGAAAATTAATGAAGAAAATTGCTTAAAAATTTTTTTTCAAGTGAAATATAACATTCTAAGAATATTTTCCTTGCAACAAACTATTCTCTTGGTTCTTCTTTGCTCAGATAAATTTTTAGGGCTAAAAAATTCAAAGTACTTATCAAAACAGTCTATATAGAATATTATTCAGAAGGTAAACACTTACATACATAGCCAAATATAGAGCACAATGTAAGTACAGATGACTGTTAAACAAGTCTATTCTGTAGCACCTGTGCCACTGTTCCTTTCTAGATAATAGGCAAAAGGTTATATGAAGAATATTGTGTTAAAAGGGATACAATTAGTACATGATCATTTACCATCACATTTTTAGAAGCTTCAGTCAGTAAAAATTTAGGGAGAAGCTCCAGATTTAAAAAGAAGTCCCTTAAATAAATGAAAAAGAAAATTCTGCTGTATTTTTGCCTATAGGAACAGAATCTAGACACCTTAACAATAAAAGATATTTGTTCTTTTTGTTAAATAAGGTTTTCAGCTTTTAAAGCCCGTGTTATTACCTACTTTACACTAATAACTTCATTAACTATCAGATACTACAAATTAGAAGCAAAGAATAAAATAAAAACAGCTAGAAACCTATATTCTGAGCAGTGTTAACTGAGGCATTGTGATATTGCAGACAGAAGACTGGATAGAATAAGAGCTGACTTCCTTTTTTGACAGGAAATTGAACAATGAAGTTACCAAGAGGGTATACATGATAGTAGTATGAGCAGCATTCCATGAGGAAACAACCCTGAGGTTACAGCTCTGTTTAAATGGTAACCATTACTAAAGAGCTCAGGTAGCATAGTGGATATGGATGGAGCCCGGCTGCTAACCGAAAGCTCAACAATTTGAAGTACCAGTTGTTCTGCAGGAGAAAGATGAGGCTTTCTGCTCCCGTAAAGACTTAAAGCCTCAGAAACTCTATACAGGGTCACTATGAGTCAGAACCAATTCCACAGCACACAACCACCACCACCAAATATTGCTAAATACACAATTAAATGCAGCTTCTTTTTCTAAGAGGAAAGTCCTTTTTCTAAGAGGGACTTTATCTCACAACCTCTAAGCAGACTCCATAATTATGAAATTTCATTAAAGCTTCAAAACTTGTTAAATATTTTTTATCTGTGTTGCATCCTGATCTAAACACCTTTGTGATTTTAGTTTAAATTCACAGCTCCCCTCTCCTGGTGCTACACATCTTTAAATCATGCAGCAAAATGTAAGGGTCAAGAAGTATACCCAGGTGAGCTCAGTGGCTTCCTATCAGGCTTTGAACTGATTCATTACAGCTCAGTCCCCTACTGAGAATTCCCCTTTCCACCCCAAAAATGGACTCCTGGTGTGGCACTGTAGGATCAGCACTGCACTGAGAACCAAAACGTCAGTAGTTCAAACCAAACCACCAGCCAGCTCCTCAGAACCAACTCAATGTCACCTAACACCACCAACCCCAGATATACTAAATCAGAATTAACATTTTTACAAAATCCCTGAGTGGTTCTTCTATATTCCAGGTTCTTGTTAAACTGTAGATTCTGAAACTGTTTATCTGGGGTAGAAATGATCATTCTTAGCAGGGGGTCAAGCCAGAATGCACTAGTTGGAAGCCCTGCTTCTTATGCGTTTTGGTTCACTCAGTGGCAGAGAAGGCTCAGAAGAGCGACATATCATTCAGAAATATTTTCATAAAAATGGCTGACACGCAAGAATAGTCTGGGAATTAAAGGAACAACCTTCATTCGTTGAAAAATGCCTCATGTGAGACCCCTTTATTACTCTTAAGATACCAGATATAGCTAGTTTGAACAATAAGCAATTATGATTTAGTTACTCTAGTTTTTCACCCAGCCTTGCAGAACATTTAATCATTTCCGTTTACTTATACAGAAAATAAGAACACTGTAGGCTTATCTAAAGCATTTAATCCTTAAAATGTTTTAACTAGCATGTTGGCAACTTTGCATTTTCTATGAACTTCAAACCTAAAATATGGGTTAATAGTACATTAAGATAATGCAGTCAAACAATTAATATATTAAAGAAATGCAGTCAAATACTTGTCAATCCAAGGTAGTTTTGGTTTCTAATTCTCCCTAGAAGAATGATATGTCACAATGGCTACAAGAAAAAATTTCATAAACATTTCTAAAATATTGATATTTAATTCTTGGGAATAGAGCAAGATTTCAGGAGCCTTAAATACTACTTATGAAAACTCCATTAATAACAGCAAACACTCACAATTTACCACATGTTCATTAATATTCTAGCAGCTTTATGTGCATTGATCCATTTAATTTCAGATACAATGTATCTGACACCAAAGACCATGGTTCTACATAAAAATGGCATAGTTGAGGAAAGTTCAGCACTGATAGTTCACCCAAAACCTTTGTCAAGTGCTTCCTGTGTGCCAGGGACTATGCAAGGGTTGAGATGAAAAGAATAGCAAGGCCTGCTCTGCACTCAAGGAATTCATAGTCAATCAGTGAGACCTACTTAAATACCCTTAAGAGCTTAACAGCTTAAGAGTTCAAGTGCTTGCTCATGATAAAATATTCAGGCATAGGTAATAGTCTTCCTTCGGTGTTCCCTTCAGTGTAATACAATTCTTGCATGAGTCAGTCTTTCCTGTTTTCATGGACAGATTTAAGCAAAATTACAACACAGAATGCAATTAAGTGGTTAATATTAAACTTCTAGACCAAAGCAATATCATGATAAACAGAAAAGACTGAACCTGTCAAGGATTTCATTTTACTTGGATATATAAACAATACCCATGGGAGCCGAAATTAAAGAAATCAAATGAATTAATACAGAAGGCAGAACCACTGCAACAAACCATGTTATTGTTCAAAAGCAAAGACATCATTTTGAAGACTCAGGTGTGTCTGAGTCAAGCCAGGGTATTTTTCAATTGCCTTCTATGGATATGAAAGCTGGACAATGAATAAGGAAGATCAAAGAGAATTTGATGCCTTTGAATTACATTGTTGTCTAGAAGAATATTAAATGCCAGAAGAACTAACAAATCTGTTTTGGAAGAAGTATAGCCAGAATGCTTCTTAAAAGCATGGACTTTGGACATGTTATCGGGATGGACCAGTCCCTGGAGAAGGACATCATGCTTGGTAAAGCAGAGGATCCCCAAAACAGAGGAAGACCTCCAACAAGATGGACTGATACAGTGGCTGCAGCAATGGGCTCACACATAGAAAACATTGTGGGGATGATGCAGGATCATTCAAATTTGGGTTTTGTTGTCTAAAGGGGTCACTATGAGTTGGAACCAATTCAGTGGGATCTAGTAACAACCATGACCTTCTGTCTGTGGATCGCTTGATGTCATGCATACCTTTATCTACGTGTTGCACAAGAAGGAAGGGGAAGACTATTGGCACATTGGTGGGACAATCTCATTGGTAGTGGATGTTTAACATCTCTGATCCTGCCCAGTGAATGCTAGCAGTATTCTCCTTTCTGCTTATCACTGTGAAAATAAAAAAAGTCCCGACCCATTTCTGAATATAATCAGGAGGCCAAACTGTCCTGACTTGAGCCCCATATTCTACATTGTGAGTGTCCATTTTAATTTTTGCATTTTACATTTTATTTTTAGTGCTCTTTTGTTGTGACTGGGAACTAAATAAATAACATTAGAAGAAACACCCTGTGAAGAACATTGCAAAAATACTGTGAACCATACACACGAAACTTTCTTTCTTTAGGACCAGGAATACTATTGAGTCTTTCTTCATAATTTCTACCTTTTTAAATTAGAAATCTATTTTAACTGATAAAGGCAACAAGTTATTAAGAAGAATTTAAAAACAAAAGTAATTCCTTGACCTTTGGTCACATCTATGTTTGTTCTTTTATGGTCATTCATTAAGGGTTTTAAAATCTTGTTTTAAGAAAATACAATGTTTAAGACCAAAGTATCTCAATTTATTCACTAGGTCTGTCTGTTAATAGAAATTTATTTTGCATGTTATATTGTATATTTACCAATTAAAAGGTGGTATAATGGTTACAAGTCAGGTTGTTAACCTCAAGGTCAGCAGTTTCAAACCACCAGCCATTCCGAATGAAAAGGATGAGGCTTTCTCTGTTCCCATAAAGATTCAAAGCCTTGGAAATCCTATACAGGGTGACTATGAATTGGAACTGACTCCACCTCCACGGCACATAACCAGTAATGGAATTAAGACCCCCTAATCATGTAGTGGGTTAAGCATTGGGCTGAAAATGAACAACTGGCATTTCAAACCTGCTCCACAGGAGACAGTCTATTTATTCCCTAAAGATTTATAGTCTCTCAGAAACCCTATAAAGCAGTCCTAGTCTGTCCTACAGAGTTCCTATGTGTCAGAATAGACTCCATGACAGGGAGGATTACTAACAGAACTAAGGAGTTCTGATGGCACAGTGGATACTGTATTCAGCTGCTAATGGAAAGGTTGGTTGTTTGAAAGCACCTGCCAATATGTGGGAGAAAGCGGTGGCAGTCTATTTCTATAAAGATCTCAGGAACCCTATGGGGCAGTTTGTGTCCTTTAGGGTCACCATTCGTTGGAATTAACTAGATGGCAGTAGGTTTGGTTTGGGCTTTGGGGTTTGGCTGGTGCAGAGTTTACTGGTTGGCTGCTAACTGAAAGGTTATAGTTTCAAACACACCCAGTGCTGTGGGAGAAAGACCTTGCCATAAAAATTACAGACAGCCCAGAAAACCTGATGGAGCAATTCTACTCTGTCACACTGGGTTGTTATGAGTCAGAATCATCTCAACAGCATATAACAACAATAACAACATAATTGCTAATAAGGTGGTAAGACTCCCCCCTTTAACACCCTTCACAAAATGAGCCAAGACTCTAGCAACAGACATCTTTTTTTTTAGGTATCTGATTGGAGTCAGAGAGAAGGATATGATCTTCAATCACAACCCGGCTTTCTCTGAAAACTGACATCAGATGCAATTATCCTAGAAATTCTGACAGCTCTCATACTCAGGTAATAGTATGATTTCAAGCAAAGTCTGAAATATCTTCTTAAAATCATAGAATGCCTTATGTTCAGGAAGCAAACAACACAGTGTATGATAAATTTAAAGGTCTTATTTTCTTCTGTAAAAATTAACACTTTAAACAAACTTGACTTATCATTTTAAAAATATATCCTATATGTCCTGTATGCTACTATTTATAAATTATAGATACTGGCTATCACCCTGGTAACAGGAATGTATAAACAGCTCAGTACCTTATCTAGGAATAAAAGAAGCACGACTAATTTAAGAAATGCAATGTGTTTAAAATAGGCAGGAATTACTTTACTCCATAGTTATCAACCTGCTCCTCAAAGAGAAAGATGAGAAGAATATTTGAAATGGCAGATAGCACAATTGAGGTATTCTGTTGGACAATAACTGACAGTAACTCTTAAAGTTGAGAGAATGAAATGTTTTAAAACTAAATTTATATTTTAATTAAAAAATATAAAAATAAGACAACAGAATGATATTTTAAAAAGAGTAAGCGGGAAAAAAAAATTGAGGTAGAAGAGCTTTTATGCCAAAATGAGACTGGTACTATCAATGTACTTGATATGGCTTTTCTATTCAAAATTTTCTTAACTACTACTAAATGATTATGCGGGGCCATGAAATTGTGTGTGCAGGATTCTCATGCCAAGATTGGTGAGTCTGGTTATCCCACTCAGTTTAAAAGCAGTCATTTCATAAGCAGGAACAGACCATCCAAGAACAGACAGAAATGCCGTAAGCTAAGTGGGAGAGGACTAACCTGGACATGCCTCAATAGAAGAGGTTGTAGCATGGAGAGAAAGAGCAGCTGTGGGATTCCTGGCCCTTGGACCAGTAAAGCTGAGTGCCTAGCAAAGGAGGCTTTGTAACACTTGTCTGAGCAGGGTAGAGGCCGAGGGCCAAGACAAGAACGAGGAATCCCTGCAGTAGAGTAGAGGAGAGGTATTCCTGACTAGAGAACTGCTGCAAACTGAGTTGCTTCTGATCCTGAATTATATACCCTGTTCATTTCCTTACTATATGAATTCTGTGTCATCACTACAACAGATGATCGTATTGTCTATGAGTTCTGAGTCGTCATTACAGCAGATTATATATTATAACCTAGAAGAGAAGTTAAGTATGCTGTGTGACTGGTTGGTGTCAGAATAAGATAAAGAAGGTTGTAGGGTAGAGGCACTGTGGGTGACCCTGGTGGTATTTAAAATACCTGTGGTATAGCTTCCAGAATCACAGCAACTCAAAAGCCACCACAGTATGACCAACTGACAGACGAGTCGTGTACCAAAAAAAAAGGTTGATGTTCAGCTGTTTCAAGCAATGGCATATGATCAAAGGAAATGATACTGAAGGAATAAGTCCAAGGTGCATTGAAGGAATTGGCAAAGAACAAGGCACCAGGAATTGATGGTATACAACTTGAAATCTTTCAAGAAAGTGAGGCGGCACAGGAGGCACTCACTCATCTCTGCCAAGAAATTTGGAAGACAACTATCTAGCTGACTGATTAGAAGAGATCCGTATCTGTGCCCATTCCAAAGAGAGGTGACCCAACAGAATGCGGAAATCATCAAACAATACCTTTGATATCCTATGCGAATAAAATTTTACTAAAGGTAATACAGAAATGACTGCAAGCATACATTGACAGAGAACTTCCAGAGGTTCAAGCCAGATTCAGAAGAGGCCATGGATATCACTGCTGATGTCCAATGCATCTTGGCTGAAAGTGGAGAATACCAGAAAGATGTTGACCTGTGCTTTACTGACTATGCAAAGGCCTTAAATTGAGTGGATCATGACAAGCTATGGACAACAATGCAAAGTATGAGTATTCCAAAGCAGTTAATTGTGTTCATGAGGAATCTGTATATGGGCCAAGAGGCAGTTGTTCGAACAGAACATGGGAACACAGCATGGTTCAAAATTCAGAAAGTTGTGTGACAGGGTTGTATTCTTTTATCATACTTATTCAACCTGTATGCTGAGCAAATAATTTGAGAAGCTGAGTTATATGAAGAAAAATGTGGCATCAGGATTGGAGGAAGACTCATTAACAACCTGTGATATGCAGAGGATACAACCTTCCTTGCTGAAAGTGAAGAGGACTTAAAATATATACTGATGAAGCTCAAAGAGCACAGCCTTCGCTATGGATTACATCTCAATGTAAAGAAAACAAAAATCCTCACCACTGGACCAGTAAACAACATTCTTATCAATGGAGAAAAGATTGAAGTTGTCAAGGACTTCATTCTTCTTGGATCAACTATCAACAGTCATGGAAGCAGCAGCCAAAAAATCAAACAGCATATTGCACTAGGCAAATCTGCTGCACAAGACCTTTTTAAAGTGTTGAAGGAGCAAAGATGTCAGCTTGAGGACTAAGGTGCACCTGACCCAAACCATGGTATTTTCAATAGTCTCATATGCATACGAAAGGTGGACAGTGAATAAGGAAGACCACAGAAGAATTGATGCTTTTGAATTATGGTGTTGGAGGAGAATATTGAAAGTGCCATGGGCTGCCGAAAGAACCAACAGATCTGTGTTGGAAAAAGCGTAGCCAGAATGCTCCTTGGAGGTCAGGATGGCCAAACTTCGTCTCTCATACTTTTGACATATTGTCAGGATGGACCAGTCGCTGGAGAAGGATATCATGTTTGGTAAGGCGGAAGGTCAGAGAAAAAGAGGAAGACCCCCCAGTGAGATGGATTGGCCAAGTGGCAGCATCAATGAACTCAAGCATGGCAACAACTGTGAGGTTGGCACATGACTGGGCAGTGTTTTGTTCTGTTGTGCACAGGGTCACTAAGAGTCAGTACCGACTGGATGGCCCGTAACAACAACAACAACAATAAAGGTAAGGCAAGTCTGTTCCCTGCTTCATAGCAATTGGCCTCAGGCTAAATTTGGGTTCCATTCTCCTTCCCCTTTGTGAAGTCAGAGGAAGTCAGGTATGACCACCCTGCTGCTTTTGCCGATACTTAGTGACACTTGTTTGTAACCTCAGAAGTATGACCAAAATCCCAAACCCCAGTGTCTTCAACTCAAACGCAACTCAGAGTACCTCTATAGGACAGACTAGAACTGCTCATAGGGGCTCTGAGGCTATAACCGTTACAAAAGTAGACTGCCATAGTTTTCTCCCTCAGAGTGGCTGGTGGATTCAAACAGTGAATCTTGTAGTTAGCAGTAAAATGCTTAACCACTGCATCACCAGGGTTTCTTAGCTGTACAACTGAACTGGCAAAACCCTATTAATATGACAAGTACATAATGTAAATATAGATAGTTACATAGAGAGAGAGGTAGAAAGATAGCTGCAGATTGAATTGAGGATATAAGGATGAATACGTTCAGGTCACCACTCTGCAGGAAAATGTGTATGTGTGCATGCATGTGCGTATATTAGTTCATTTAATAAATATTTAGTAAATGTAGTTAGGGCACAAAAAATTAGCACTGTTTCTAACTTTAAAAATTAATAGTATATATGGAACCTACCCAGAGAAGCAGTGACACCAGAGATGGAGGCATAGATGATGACGTGGAGAGATGGAATGGCTGGGGACTCTAGACCCAGTGAGGGAGAGGGGTTGTGTGCTAATGACCAAGGGGCAGGTTTGCAGGGTGTACACTTTGGTTGTTTGATGATGCATGGAGGAGATTATAATCATTACAATGAAATGAAATATGATAGGATGGATGTAAACTGGTGTTCACCCATGTAAACTATCACATAACTCACAATAAAAACTTAAAAAAAAATTAATATAGTTGGAAAGACGGTCCTTCAAATCAAGCATGACAATTCAATATAATTCATTAAAGAGAAGGACATACAAAGTGCTAGGGAACATTGTAACACAGCAATATTTGCTTTAAGTATTTTGAAAGAAGTAATGCTTTTATTTACAGTAAAATTTCTGCTTCACTAGAAAAAAACTAACAAATTTATGAAACATAAAACTCAGTTTAATTCTTAATGGCAGATCAATGTACATAGATATATTTAATTGAAATATGATTGTTTAAAATAAAAACAATTGTAAGTTTTTATATAAGAAAGTAATTTTTAAAACACTAGCTGTAATCAAAGCTTTATAAAACAAATTTGTTTACTGCCAAATAAGCCACTGAAATGTGACTTCTGGGACAATACTGCTTGAGAGCATCATCCTTCTCTCTGGGGTAAATGAGAGAGATCAATATAAAACTCTCTCAGTAGCCTGACAGGTAGCTCACTACACTAGTATGCCAAGGAAAACAAAGCAAGGATGCCTCTGTGAGTTGGTGAAAAGATCAGGGAGATCTTTTTGTTATGAAACTCTGCTTCTGCTTCTCATTTTATATTACCAATGATTCCTTTCCATTGTTGCTGTCACAACTTAAAAACCCCCAAACAAACAAATAAAAAATAAGGTTAAACTTAGAGCCCTAGAGGCAATGAATGATAAGCCTGCTAACAAGATAAGTCGTTCAAGTCTACCAGATGCTCCTTAGGAGAAAAAGAGGCTTTTGCTCCCTGCAGGGCAACTAATTATCTATCATGCCCTTTCCAGCCATATAGTTCCATTCTGTGATATATTGTAAATCCTAGCCTCAATGCCTGTGATTGTTGTTGGTGGTGGTTATGTGCCATGGAGTCGGTTCCTACTCACAGTAGACCCTGTACAGGGTTTCCGAGGCTGTAAATCTTTACAAGAGCAGAAAGCCTCATCTTTCTCCCACGGAACAGCTGGTAGTTTCGAACTGCTGACCTTAAGGTACGCAGCATGATTCGTAATCACTACGCTACCAGAGCTCCTTTGTGATTGTGAACCCATTTAAAAGTGAGTTGTTAATTAATGTGGGTGTCACCATAGGATAATGACTGGCAAAAAACTGCAAGATCTGCAATTCAAACCTACAAGTCACTTCTTGCCAACCCTATGAAGGTTCTTAAAACCCTATAAGCAGAAACCTACTTTAGGACACTTAATACCAACAAGGATTAAGGGTGTGAATCACGTCACTACCATTAGGTTTTGTAGGGGACCTGGTCTGTGCATAATTTATAAGAAAGCTTTGGCAACGTTCACTTGTCTGCTATGGATCATATATCTGGCTCATTAAGTCTGACCTCAAATTTGTTTGTTGTTGTTGTTGTTAGGTGCCATTGAGTCAGCACTGACTCATAGCGACCTTATGCACAGCAGACTGAAACACTGCCCGATCCTGAGCCAATTCCACTACTGCTGTCACACTTGAGTCCAACCTTTGCATTCCAATCACCAGTAATGATCAATACATCTTGACTGCATGTTTGATCAATTTCAGGATGAAGAAGTTGGTAGAATTCTTCTATTTCATCCTCAGTGGCTTTAGTGGTTGGTGCGTAAATTTGAATAATAGCTGGTCTTCCCAGTAGGCGCATGGATATTATCCTATCACAGACAGCGTTGTACCTCATGACTGATCTGAAGATGTTCTTTTTGATGATGAATGCAACATCATTCCTCTTCAATTTGTCACTCCTGGCATAGTAAACCATGTGGTTGTCAAATTCAAAATGTCCAATTTCAGCTCACTGATGCCTAAGATATCAATGTTTATGCATTCCATTTCATTTTTGACAACTTCCAATTTTCCCAGATTCATACTTTGTTCATTCCATGTTCCGATTTTCAATGGATGTTTCAGCAGCCTTGTGCATCAGCAGCCTATCATCTGACCTGCAAATTTGGGTCCCCCCACTCCTGAGACTATATGTATGAGAAGAATCCCGTGACTGACCTCTTAAACTTGGAACTTGCCAGCTTCACAATTACATGAGCCATGTGTTGCAGCTTAATGCAAAACACTGGGACAGGAGAGGCAGGAAGAGTGCTGATTGCTAGCCAGGATTATGGTGTAGTATAATATGTTACACTTACAACTTGTCAGTTTGTCTATGGTGGCTTACAAATTACTGTGGTGCCTGAAGCTATGCTACTGGTATTTTAAACACCAGCAGAGTTATCCGTGGCAGACAGGTTTCAGTGAAGAAAGACCAAGAAGAGGGAGAAGGGATGACTTATGAATGCTTACCCATTGAAACCTCATGAATAGCAGCAAAACACTATTAGATATAGTGAGAGAAAATGAAAACATTATGAATAGCACAAAAATATTGTCAAGATATTGTGCTGGAAGATGAGTCACTCAGTTGGAATGCACTCAAAATATGACTGGGAAACAGCTGCCTCCTCAAAGTAGACTCGACCATGATGACATAAATGCAACAAAGCTTTTGGGACCTTCATTTGCTGATGGGGGTACAACTCAAAATAAGGAAAAACAGCTGCAAAAGTCTAAAAATAGTAGGTACATGGAATGAACGAACTATGAATCCAGGATAAGTGTAAGCTGTCAAAAATGAGATGGAACACATACATATCAATATCCTAGGTATTAGTGAATCCAATGAACTGGTATTGGCCATTTTGACCCAGATAATCATGTGATTTACTATATAGTGAAGGAAAAAAATTCAAAATAAATGGTTTTAAATTCATCATCAAAAGGCACATTTCAAAATTGTCTACTGTCTGTGATAAGATAATACCCATACACCTTTAAGGAAGACCATGTTAGTACCACGATTATTAAAATTTACACACAAGTCACTAAAACCAGTAATGATGAAACTGAAAAAATTCTACCAACCTCTTCAGTTTGAAATTGATTGCACATGCAATCAAGATGTATTGATAATTACTGATTACTGAAATGCAAAGATCTGAAACAAAGAGAAAGGATTAGGGCTGTATTCTTTCACCAGATTTATTCCATCAGTATGCTGAGCAGATAATCCTAGGATGTGGATAATATGAAGAAGAACATTGCATCAGGATTAGCGGAAGACTCATTAAGACTCTTCCTCTTCCATTAAGTCCACACCAGGACTCCTGGCCCATAGCGATCCTGTATAGGATTTCCAAAGAGCAGCTGGTGAGCTTGAACCACCGACCTTGCAGTTTAAACGGCTTTGCACAGTCTGACACATTAGCCCACAGCGCCACACCAGGACTCCTGTAAATCTTTACAGGAGTAGAAAGCCTCATCTTCCTCCTGCAAAACAACTGGCAGTTTCAAACTGCTGACAGTGAGGTTGGCAGCCTCATTAGTAACTACTACACTACCAGAGCTCCTAATTAAGACTATTAAGTGAATAAATTATAAGAAAAGGTCTTTTACACCTAGAACTATCTTTTCCCATTAATAGAAGTGAGAATGATCTAATAAAACTATGCTCAGTAAACTATCTACTGTATGATAGATAGTTCTATTAGATCTACCTATAAAAGATATTTCTCATCCATAAAAAATATTCTATTTTGGCACAGTCCAATATAGTAGACACTAGACATAAGTGATTGTTGAGTACTTCAAATGTGTGAGAAACTAAATTTTTCCAAAGCTAATATGAAAAAATTTTTAAAAGATTTAAATTACTTTAAATAGCCACACATAGCTCATATTTTCGATAATACAAATCTAATATGCAATAATTTACATATCAATTAGCAGGTCCTAATGCAATTTAATTTTCTAAGGTTTTGATGAGGCACTGGAAGATAAGCACTGGACTGCTTATTTTGAATAGCAATGTCAGTGGTTCAAATCCACCAGGCACACCCCAGAAACACTGCTCAGTGTTGTACTGAGTTGGAAATGACTCAATGGAGTCATTGACTTAACAACAACAATTAGAGGAAGGGCAAATTTTTTTATAGTTTAATACCATTTACATGATCTTTTTTTTTTTTTAACCACTTAAAAAAAGATATTAATATGAATTAAACTGATTAAGTCTTCATCTTAAAATCAAGTCTCAAGTCTATTTCTTTTAAGACTTTTTGTTCCCTTCTTTATTATTTAGGTTTGCTTAGGAATACACATATCTCCTTTCTTCCTTTACATCCTAGCCCAAAGGGATCACGTGCTTCCTACCTAAAAGCTAGATGCAACAGATTGGACTAAAAAAGTGTCACTGAGTATGCTTTCTCTCAGAGTTAAATTATGACATTTATGAAAAACCACTGGTGTTATGACCAAAAGCCATCCCAGATCAAAGTTTGAAAACAGCCATGTTGGCAATGGTAGCATATGTTCATAAGCAAAAATGTGTATGTGAAAAGGAATGCCTTGATCATCTAGGAACGTAGCAAACATTGGAGGTCAAAGACTAACTCTGACATAGCCTTGAAGAAGAAGTAAACCAAAGAAAAATCTCGTGTTATCTGTACCAACCAAGTGTTTCCTTATGATGAGAAATAACACACAGGCCACCAAAGTCTGACAAACAAGTGGTGGATATAAATACGTATGGCAAATACAAACTGAGGTCATGAAAATTATTACCACTCTACCTAAATGGTAAATAGATCTATGTTGCTGTCAAATCCTAATGAATAGTGTCTGTAGGACTATGGCGACAGGATTTGTAGGCCAAGCCTTAACTCAGCAGGCATGATTGCAAGGACTGATCAGCCATGTCTTTCTGCCATGAGTCAGGAGGAAGGTGGCACCTACTGACCCTTGCATACCTTTCACTCCCATTGTTTTGCTTTTGGGAATACAAAACCGCTGATTATAGTCTTAATTCCATGTATCTTTATATACGGAGAGAATATTCTTAAAGTTAGGAGTCCAGTTCTCTTGTCTACTATATTTCTTGTTTGTAAATGAATCAACTGGAATTCTTCTACATTTTGCTCATTGAGTGTCTTGTGAACTAGTTAAATAAACTTCAATTGGGCACAACATCCTTTCTCAGTAAACTGGCAATCAATTTTCCAAGTTCTACTAATGAAAAACCCTTGATTATAATAAATTCACAAATGTCACTTTTGTATGATCTCTTAGTAGTCAAACAACATGCTGGCTTTCTGGTAAGAAACCAACTCAACCAGAGACTTCTTTTAGACCACAACAAAGACTATTTTATTTAAGAACAATTGAATCATTTCTAATTTTAATAATTGCCTTTTTTTCTTCACAGTTCTGCTACTGCTTATCATAAATGTTTTAATTTTACACAAAACTCTTAGCATGTCTCATTATGGAGTTTAAAATCATAATCTGTTTTTTATTAGCTTGTCAAGATTATTTATATTTTCACCTTTCTTTTAAATTCTTTAATCTTTTTTTTTTTCTGAACCCAAATACACTTTGTCATACTTCAATTGTGATGTTATCACTTCTCCATGCCCACAAAACATCCTAAGTCCACCCAGGTTTCTAATTTTACCTTGCGAACATTTGCCAATCGATTCATCATCAGAGACTCCTCTCGGTCATCATCATCATCCAGATCCAGCATGGGCATGCCAAAGGGGTCAATGATGCTGCAGCACCTGGAGCCATCATCTCTTGGGTCAAAGGGATCCACGATTATAGGCTCGGTTCCCTTTATTTCACAGCGACAGAAGGGGCAGCCCTGGCCATCTGATTCCTGAATAAATGCAGAAAATGCTATGAATGGCCTTTGTTCAAAACAAACAATACTGAGCCAATGTTTTACAAAAATAAAAGACTTTCCAAAAAAGGTATCTAATTATTTGAGGGAAAGCAGAAGAGATGAGCGAGGGAGAAGAATGGTCCTGAATAGATAGTGTGATTACAACAGGGAGTCAATAAAATGTATGTAAAACTATTTACATTTTAAATTTCCCAAGGAAGGGAAACATGTAAAATAAAGCTTGATTTGCCAAAGAAAAAGAGCCTAAGTCTTTGTTCCCTTGAATGTTCACTTATAAACAAGTTTTCATGCATTATAGCTGCAGGGTCCCACATAAAACTGAAAATTAAATCATTCCCTATTTTCAAAAAACAAAAAAATACAAGAACTAATTAGACATTCTCTAAAAAGGCATTTTTATAATAATTCATAATGAAGCAGTAGTTTTAATGAGAACAATGCACTTCAAAATCCATTTTAGAAACTTCATATACATAAAACTGTGGCAAAAAATAGTTCCATTTTCATTGCTTAGGTATATATAGGAGTCCTGGTGTGGTTCTGTAGGATAAACACTGGACATCTAACCTAAAGGTCAGTGGTTTAAACCCGCCAATAACTTCTTGGAAACCCTATGAAGGGTAGACATGAGTTAGAACTGACTGATTGAATGACACGTAACAGCAATAACAACTGGTTCAAACCCACCAGTCACTCCTCAGAAAACCTACACAGGGCTGCTCTGAATTGGAACTGACACAGAGACACTTAACACTAACAACAGGTACATAAAAAATATTGAATTATAAGGAAGTGGTAATAAATAAATAAAAAACCGTAAATTTATCTCTGTAAACCATGAATGTCCTGATAGCCTGACATACTGATACAGCTAACTTGGAAAATAATACCATGTGAGATATTAAGTTTCGTTCCTTATGTGCAAATTATTTTGGCCCAGAATTCATGTATTACTAATTACTGAAACTTTTGCTCAAAGTCTCTCAAATTCATTTTTAAAAAAACATACATTAAAAATTCAAAACTGGCAGGGAAAAGAGAACAAGCTGTTTATCTCACAGTACAGATATACTGCTATCTAGAAATAAGACTGTATTCACTAGTAGGTTTTTGGTTTGCATTACACTCTGACCTTAGTACTGTGTTAACTGCAAACAGTAAAACCATAAAATCATTTTAGGGCAGAAAAAGGAAGATTATCACCACTTTATGTAAGAAACAAAAAAGTGCCTAGAGCTGACATCTTTCAAGAAATCAGTCTGTGCCCATTCATTTGGTACGATGGGAAACTGATGATCTATCTATCTTACCTTTATAACAATGTTATGTCAAACAGATGGATTAATTTTCCTGTTCTCTTGTCACTGGACAATTACTGAGCATACACTTTTTGGTATACCCTGTGGTAGGTAGTTCATTCTTTCTTAAACATCACTCAGATTAACACGTAAAATGTTGCCTTTTCCACAAAAGTTGTCAAAAAATGAAAGGAAATTTATGATCCCTTTTGATTTACTGTTGTAATTTGGGGAAGAAACTTGAATTGATAAAATGGATAAACTAAGGTAGTGTGAAAAAAAGTAAGTGTGCTAATACAGAAGGCTCGACAAGGTACCATCATGAACACTCTAACTTGGTGGGTGTCAAGACACCTTAACACTTTTAAGACTGAATTATTTTCTACTGTGAATTTTTTTTTTTTAATCAAGTGTTTTCACTAATGAATGGCATTCTGAATGAAATAGGAAAACTTTGTGTTAAGATAATAAGGATTCTGATGCAATTAGTATGACACATATGTCCCAAAGAAGCTCTGGTGTCAAGCCTGATAGAATAATACACATTTCCTCATATTCATGCAGTTATGCAGCCCACCTTCAGATGGCAACATTTCACCAGACTTAACACCAGAGATTCTTTGGGGAAATATGTGTCCCAGTAATTATATCATAAGGAGTTCTGGTAGTGTAGCAGTTACGAATCGAACTGCGAACCGCAAGGTCAGCAGTTCGAAACTACGAGATGCTCCATGGGAGAAAGATGAGGCTTTCTACTTCCGTAAAGATTTACAGCCTCGGAAACCCTGTTCAGGATTGCTATGGGTCGGAACCAACTCGATGGCACTTAACTACAACAGCAATTATATCATGGAATCCTGGTATAGTGCAATAGGATGAGCACTGGACCATATGTTTGGTTTGAAGCACAAAGTCAGCAATTTAACCCTACCAGCTGCTCCTCAGAAACCCTATCCAAGGTTGCTATGAATTAGAACCGACTTGATGGTACTTAACTACTGTATCATACCTAAAAATCTGTCCGCTAAACCTGCATTTTAGTCATATTTTCAGTGCAGTACACGGAATGTATAAATCACTCTATTAGGGTTTCATGGTGTCTCCTAAGTCAGTTTGCATAATTTTTGGTTAAGGGTGTCTCTGGAACTTGTGATCTATTTACTGAAAAGAGGTAACTGAAAAGACTGGGTTTAAAAGAGAAGGAGATGAAAGGCAATAATAGCATCTTGATGATACTAGAAAAGGACTGGGGATGGCTCATTTAAAACCCAATTTTGGTTTTTCTTTATCCTGTTTACATAAAAATTTAATGTTGTACAAATTACTGATGTGTATTAGAAAAGCTGTTATATAAGTAGATATCACAAAAAATATTTCTTATTCAGCTTTGTCTGTTTAGAGAATTTAATTGCTCACCAGATACAAAGCTTTTCAATGAACATACTGTTTGCAAACTCAGATCTCATTTAATATATCTACATGCTCTTCACTAATCATTCTTTCTGTGTAAATTGACTATTGTTGTGCAAATTAAGCTTAACCATAAACCCTCTAATGCTACTTTTGGTTACTCTGGTTTGTCAAAGGAGTTCTGGTAGCATAGTGGATACAAGTCAGGCTGCTAATCTCAATGACAGCAGTTCGAAACTACCAGCCACTGCACAGGAGAAAGATGAAGCTTTCTGCTTCCACACCTTAGTTCTCAAGCTAACGCCTTTGCTCTTCAACACTTCAAAAAGGTCTTGAGCAGCAGATTTGCCTAATGCAATACCTAATTTGACTTCTTCACTGCTGCTTCCATGAGTGTTACATGGTTGATCCAAGAAGATTGAAGTCCTCAACACCTTCAATCTTTTCTCTGTTGATAAAAATGTTGTTTATTGGTTCAGTGGTGAGGATTTTTGTTTTCTTTACATTGACATGCAATCCACACTGAGGTCTTCTATCTTCATCACTACGTATTTTAAGTCCTCTTCACTTTCAGTAAGCAAAGTTGTATCATCTGCATATCAGGTTGTTAATGAGTCTTCCTCCAATCCTGATGCCATGGTTTTCTTCATATAACTCTGCTTCTCAGATTATCTGCTCAGCATACATACATGTTGAATAAGAATGATGAAAGACTACAACCATTGCCTTTTGATACGATTGTATGTATTCCTTTCATCTTCTTTTTATGCTTTCTGCATTATTCAATAATTTGCCCAGAGAAAACTTCATTAACAAAAGTCGAGACTTGAATGTTTCTTCAGTTTCCTCAGCTTGAGAAATGCTGAGCGTATTCTTCCCTTTTGGTTTTCTAACTCCAGATCCTTTGTACATTTCGTTATAATATTTGACTTTGTCTTCTTGAGCTGACCTTTGAAATTTTCTGTTCAGCTCTTGGACCTCCTCATTTCTTCCATTTGTTTAAGCATCTCTAAGCTGGAGAGCTCTGGTAAGCATAGTGGTTACGAATCGGGCTGCGAACCTCAAGGTCAGCAGTTCAAAGCTACCAGCTGTTCCATGGGAGAAAGATAAGGCTTTCTGCTCCCGTAAAGATTTACAACCTCGGAAACCCTGTACAGGGTCGCTATGAGTCGTAACTGACTCCAAGGCACATAATCATCACCACCACACTGGATAGCAAGTTTCAGAGTCTCTTCTGACATCCACTTTAATCTTTCCCTTCTTTCTTGTCTTCTTAATGACTTTTTGCTTTCTTCCTGTATGACGTTCTTAATAACATCCCACAACTCTTCTGGTCTTCGGTCTTTAGTGTCTAATGTATCAAATCTGTTCTTCACCTATCTGTAAATTCAGGTGGGATATATTCAAGGTCATAATTTGACTCTCATGGGCTTGTTTTCATTTTGTTCAGCTTCAGTCTGAATTTGCATATGAGCAATTGATGGTCTGTTTCACAATCTGCTCCTGGCCTTGTTTTGGCTTTCTAAAGATGTAGTCAGTTTCATTTCTGTGTATTCCATCTGGTGAGGTCCATGTATAGTTGTCTCTTATGCTGTTTGAAAAAGGTATTTGAAATGAACAAATCATTGGTTTTGCAGAATATTATCATGTGATCTCCAGCATCATTTCTATCACCAAGGCCATATTTTCCCAAGCACTGATCCTTCCTTTTGTTTCCAACCTTTGCATTCCAATCGCCAGTGATAATCAATATATCTTAAATGCATGTTTGGTCAATTTCAGATTGAAGAAGTTGGTAGAATTCTTCTATTTCATCCTCACTGGCTTTGGTGTTTGGTGCATAAATTTGAATAACAATGGTATTAAGTGGTCTTCCCTGTAGGCACATGGATATTAGCTTATCACAGACAAGCATTATACCTCATGACAGACCTTGATACTTTCTTTTTGATGATGAATCCTATGCCATTCCTCTACGTCTTTCCCAGCATAGCAAACTATGTGGTTGTCAGATTTAAAATGGCAAATACCAGTCCATTTCAGTTCACTCATTTTTAAGATATCAGTGTTTATGCTTTCCATTTCATTTATGACTATTTCCAATTTTCCTAGATTCATACTTTGTATATTCAATGTTTCAATTATTAATGGATGTTTACAGCTGTTACTCTTCATTTTGAATTGTGCCCATCAGCAAATGAAGGTCCCAAGGGCTTTACTCCATTCATGTCATCACGGTCAACTCTACTTTGAGGAGGCAGCTCTTCCCCAGTCACATTTTGAGTGACTTCCAACCTGAGGGGCTCATTTTCTGGCACTATATCTGACAGTGTTTTTCTGCTATTCGTAAGGTTTTCAGTGACTACATATTCAGAAGTAGTTCATCTCTCCTTCTTCTTAGTCCCATTACAGAGTACATTTCATATTTTAACTGAGTATACATGTTTCCTTCACAGCAACTTCAAACACACTAAAAAAAAATACCAAAATGTGAAGCTAATGGTTTCTTGACATAGCTCCCATCTAGGTCTATATACTTCTAAAGGCAGTGTTTCCGTCACTACAGACC
Source organism: Chrysochloris asiatica (assembly GCF_000296735.1). Taxonomy (NCBI): domain Eukaryota; kingdom Metazoa; phylum Chordata; class Mammalia; order Afrosoricida; family Chrysochloridae; genus Chrysochloris; species Chrysochloris asiatica. The sequence continues at coordinate 3,284,149 of NW_006408709.1, read as the reverse complement.
TTCCCTGGAGAATTCTGTACTCACTGATTTACACTATATTGAAAAGGTAGCTTGGGCATCCTCAAAGCACACAAATGGTATTCCTTTTCAATGTTCTTTGAGTTTGGGGAATGAAAAGACTTTGAAGGGGAACGATCAGGGCTCTACAGTGAATGGAGCTCAAATTTCCCAACCAAATTCTCTCAAAGAATGAGCTGCTCTCAAAGAATGAGCAAGTGCATTGCCATGATGGGGGGGGGGGGGGGGAATCCTTGATACAAATTTCCTGACCTTTTTCTCAACAATACAGTTTACAATTTTCTCTCTATCTTGACTTCTAAGGAGCATTGTGAATACACTTATTAAAAAAATAGATTTGTTTGTTCTCTGGCAGTCTGTTGTACTTTTAATATTCTTCCCTAACACCATAACTCAAATACATTAATTAATCTACGGTCTTCCTTATTCATTGTGCAATTTTCATAAACATTTGGGCTTTTTAATATGAGGATGCAAAACTTGTACTAGTATTATAGCATTTGTTGAAATACAGTCTTTACATAAGGAGTGCTTTTCTTTCTTAAATTTATTAGAACCCAATGTACAAGTTTAATGTATTAAGTGTATTTGCAGACTAAAGATTTTTTACTTTAATGGGTTCAAGACTAAAAAGTCTTGCTAGAGCCGATGACTACAAACTATCAACAGCAGCTGTTTTTCTAGACACATTCTAGAAAATACAATGAGATTTCATCTAACTTATTCACTGGACCCAGACACAATCATTTGCACTACCAAATTTTATTTTTGATACATGTCTCATTCTTGTCCTCTTCAGTGCCATCACTCTAGTCCAAGACATGGATGTAATATTTATAAGCAATTCTAGTACACTCCACATTATTCCTAAAGTAAAGGGCATCCAACACTCTTATCACATTTGTACAAAAAGTCACAAAGTATACTCAAAGACAAGGATACTGCTTTATTACATTCTTAAAGGTAAATTTTATTTTCTTTTTATTTTCAGGTAGTGTAATGGGTTACATGTTGGGCTGCTAACTACAAGGTCAGCAGTTCAAATCTAGCAGCCATTCTGCAGGAGAAAGATGATGCTTTCTGCTCCTCTAAAGATTTACAGCCCTGCAAACCCTATACAGGGTCACTACAAGTTAGAAGCAACTGTACGACATACCACCACTGAAGTTATGAAATTTCACTCTGGTAGAATATATGAAGGGGTGGTCGCTTTCCTTAATTTCTCAAATGTGGTTATTTTAGCTAGCTTCTCACTTCTCTTAGTCAACCACATTTTTACCCCCCAATAGTGAATGCTGTGTAAATATGAGGCATCAATGGATTTCTTTAGGGAGGCCTTGAAAACGGTAATTAGAGCACTTGGCTGCTAACCAAAAGGTTAAGAGATTTGATTCTACCCAGAGGTGCCTTAAAAGACAGGCCTGGTAATCCATTTCCAAGAAATCATCAACTGAAAAGCCTATGAAACACACAATTCTACTCTGACACACACAGATTTGCCATGAGTCACAATCAACTGGATATAAATGGTCTGGTTATGAAACCCTTTCATCATATCACCTGTGAAAACCAGAGTTGACTGATTTTATGTATTGACTTTTTGTGAGTGATTAATTTGCATAGTCCTATATCTTCGGGCAGTGTCCTGTTCTGCTTTGCATAAGGTCGCTATGAGTCGGTCAGTACTGACTTGATGGCACCTAACAACAACAACAAATCTTTCTATTAACATAATCCAAAAATATATACAAGAATAGTAAGGGGAACTTAATTTCTCTTTTAATTGAATTAAAAGTTTTTGACAGCAACTCAAAATAAAAGTAGTTGCCTATCATCCAACTAATAGAGATACTCATTTTTATTTTAAAAAAAGATGGATATGAAGAACATTGTGTAGCGTTTGTGTCATATCCAAGCTCTAAAGTAATTTTCTTATTCTCTGGGATAGGGGGAAGAAAAGGGAGGAGACTGGCAAGGGAGGAAAACATGGAAAGAACACAAAAATGCTGTTTTGTTAATATCTGTTAACACCTGGAGGTAAATGAAAACACTACAACTTTTAAAGCCAAAGGTAGAACAGAAGCACATCACCTAGAGATAGAGATACAGCTTCAAACAATGCCTCTAGAGAGATGATTATTCAGCTCATTTAGAATTCTGTACAAACTCTGGCTTGCTTATTCCATTTATTAAATAACACAGATGTTTGAGAAAGCAAAAAAAGTATCTGACACTTCTTCTTGGGTATGACTAATGGCCCATTATGACAGCAATTAAAGAGTAACAACTTGTAGCCAGTATCAACTAACTGACAATGCTATAGTGAATTTCTCAGGTTTTCTGTTAATTACATAAAATTTAAGTCTCCAATGAATTTCAATTAAACCAAAGTAGGACATCAAATGGAAGGAAAAGCTGGTGAAGAATGACTTGCTAAAAAATGCATACTGGCTGAACATATAATGCTTTATGGCCAAGCTTTAATATTTCCTGTTGGACTCTGACTGATTTATCAAAGCTTCTTGGCAGACTCACAAGGTTTTAAAATCATTTTCATATCAACATAACCAACCAAAGAAGTTAGAAAGCAACAAAAAAAGTCTGATGTGCATAACTAAATGAGAAGGACAGCAGGATTTCAACTCATGTAATCATTAATATCATGCTCTTTAATAAAACTTTACATTTCTTTAGATTAAAGGCTGTGTCTCAGTATTCTTCAGAGCTTCAGACATTAGTGCAGAATCTGAGACACAGCAGCCACTCAAGAAATGTTTGCTGAACAAATGTATGAATGAATGGATTCAATATATTGAAGAACGAAGGATAAAGCCATCATGTTTGTTCCTGCCAAACTAGTTAAAGGAGGCAATGTGCAATTATTCTTATGCATACTTGATAAGAAAACAAATAAAAATACAAAATAAAAACAAAAACACTGGAATTAAAGCCAAAAAGCATGGTATCTAGTCCTGCTTTTATATGTGTGTATGTGTGGAGGGGCGGTGGGGGGGTGGGGTGTTAGGCAGGAGAGGGTCTTAAAAGATTTTTAAGCATTCAGCTGATAACAAAAAGGTTACTGATGATTTGAACTCACACAGTGGTACCTGTGGCACGTAACAACAAAAACAACAGTGGTACCAGTATGCTGTGGCATTGTTGGATAAGCACTAGACAGTTAACCACAAAGTTAGTGGTTCAAAACCACCATCCACTACTTGGAGATCTTATACAAGGTCACTATGAGTTGAAACTGACTAGACAGCATTAAGAGCAACAAGGAGTGGTACCATGAAAGAAAAGAGAGGCAATCTACATCTGTAAAGATTATAGTAAAGCACCCTATGAGTAAGAATGGACTAAATGGCACTAGGTAACAAAACCCATGGCTTAAGCACAACTAACACAGCTATGAATTTCAGTATGCCCTGGGTTTTTTAGAATAAAGAGGCTGGATCAGATATAAGAAGTCCTCACGTATTATAACTAATCCATTCCCCAAAATTGTGCCAGTTTTGAACAATTAAAAGATTAAAAACAGAGTCATATATTACTATGGATATCAAATTCTCACATTTCATACTGTATCATCAAGGTTAGATACCACGTCTGACAATCCATTCCAGAACTAACTATGGGGTTCTATAGTTTTATTTTATTCCTTCATATATTCACTGATTCACTATCAATTAGGGTAAGTCTAGTGGTGCTGTGGGTTAATGCACCAGACTGCAAAGCCGTTTGAACTACAAGGTCGGTGGTTCCAGCTCACCAGTCACTCCTTGGAAACCCTATACAGGGTCGCTATGGGTCAGAACCGACTCGACGGATCTTAACAGCAACAACAATAGTGAGCACCTAACTTAGGCTACTGATGTCAGGCTTTTAGCCTATCTCATATTTTGTCAGGAGTCCTGGTGTGATGCTTTGTTAACATCTTTTTTTGTTTTTTGAAAACTGAAGTAAGTTCTTTCCAGTTAGTTTGTCACTAAGTCAGTCTGTCACTGATCTATTTGAATCACCCTTACAAAAGCCATTGTCTTCCACGAAAACAAAATACAACATTGCTGCTGATTCCAACTCAAAGCAACCTTACAGGGCAGAGTAGAATGGCCACAGGGCAGATGGAAGGCTGTAATCTTTATGGAAGCTGGCTGCCACAGACTAGCTAGTGGGTTCAAACCACAGATCTTAGTTAGTCCAGCAAACTTAGCAGTGGATTATAAAATCACTCCTTTGGATAAATTTAGATATGCTAGTGGAAGTGAGGAGCAGCTCTAGTAATGCAGTGGTTTACTGCTTGGCTGCTGTGAGTAAGTAATACCTATATGCTAAGAATGACTACTGCTAATACCATACTGACCACCCTTCTTCCTCCAGCTTCTCCCTATATCATACTCTTCTAGCTTTCAATCCCAAAATTCTACTGCAAAGTTATAGACACCATGAACAGGCAAACGGGAAATGAGGACATGAATAGCAATGAATATCTAAAGAAAAACTTAAACCAAACTCTAATCTGCAGAGGAGAAATGATTTAGGAAGGTTGAACCATTTTGATTAAGACAGCAAAGATGTTTGAGAATTCAGAAAGGACTCTTAAAACTTTAATGTATTCTACTTCCTCGTTTTTTTATTTTTATTTTTAATTCATTTAAAAATCTTCTAAAAGGAAGGCCTGTTTTCATAAGGCAACAAAAATGTGCAAACTACTATATTTCATTTCCACATAGGCCTGGACAACCTTTTAAGACTCTCATTCCCATTTCAAAGCCCTCTAAACCAGGGGTGGGAAAGGTCTGGCCCTCAGGTCATATGTTGTTTTTGTTGTTAAATGCTGTCTAGCTGGTTCCGACTCAGAGTGACGGTGTACAGGGTTTCTGAGGAACAGATGGTGAGCTTGAACCAACAACCTTACAGTTCAAACCAACCTTGCAGTCTAGCACATTAACCCACAGTGCTACACCAGGATTCCACGCAGGCCGTAGAAGACCTTTGGAATTACTTGGTTTGGCTCTGCCAAGGTAACCACAGTCCCAGTTATCACAATGTTGCTGTTGTGAAATGCTGTCCAATCAGTGTTGACTCATAGTAACCCTGCATAGAGTTTCTGAGGAGAGGCTGGTGAGGCTTGAACTGCCAACCTTGCCGTTCAAACTGACATTGTGGTCCAGTACACTATCCTGCAGCACCACACAGGACTCTATCACCCTTAATGTGATAGAGTTCTGGTGTGGTGCTGCAGGATAATTAAAGGTTTGACCAAATAGAGCAGGCTAATTTTTAAGTTGATAATTTTGTATGACCCACAAACGATGTTACATATTTTGGCCGAAAAAACTGTTCCCTGCTCTAAACCCATTCTTCCTCAGACACTGCAGTGGTTCAGAAGTAGAGAGAAGATAAGGACATAGAAGGCTCAAGAATGGATAGGAATGCCAAGTGCATAACCACAATTTATTTTAAAGGCTGAAACTTCTAATTATTAGATTCCTAAGCTCCATCAACATGTTTCTAGCTTCAATATGACTATGCCAACAATGTTGGGTAAAAACACCAAATACTCAAAACTGCAAATCTGTCTAAAGATCCACTTTGAAATATCTACTCTTTACTACAGATAAAGAAATAGGGGAAAGTCCTCAGGAAATCAGTTATCCTCAAGGTCTTATTATAAAATATTAACTCATTTTATAATTATTGAATATCTGCCTGCAGATGGAAGGTAGTTGGCCTTAGATCCTACTTCTATAAATTTAAAGATGTACTGCTTGTTTCTTAGGGAACTATAACTATTTTAGATACTTTTTCAGCCTGATTCTCTTATTTTAACTCTATAGAACAATCAGAGACAGAGGCACACAGCCTGAAGGGAAATGGCAGCTAGTTGGAGCCATTATATAGGATTTATTTACTTGGCTTTACATTTCCTCAGAATCTAACCTACTATAAAGAGAATCTGACCTACAACAAACCATATAAATAAAGTTGGTTGTTTCTATAACAATATGCTGAAATCAACACTGCTATAAAAGTAAAAGTACTTATGGCTAATATCATAAAATTAAGTTAAACACACAAGTGAAACACAATACAAAACACAGTAAACAAATCAAAGTACATAAATAAAAGAAAGAACTGCACTTATGATTGTAAACAAATATTTCAAATAAAGAGCTTATCAGTATTACCTCAACATTATGAAGAGGAGACTTGAAAGGAGAAAAGGAATAGAGAATAGACAGACAATATCCACATGGCTGATTAAGTCACAACTTTACCTGCCATGCTGTAAGGCAAGAGGTGCACATCAAATGCCCACAAGGCTCAATCTTGACATCTTTGTCGTTCTCTGCACAAATTTTACAGAGTTGAAAAGTTGAGCCCATTTCACAATATAATTCATATTGCTCCTGGAATTTGAAATAAAATAAAAAGTAATATTAATGTACTTATATATTTCCAACATGGTCAATTAATACTGAATTTTCTCAAATGCAATGATTTATAACAAATATATTACACTTAATCTTGTCAAGATTATTTCACCATTCAACATTTGTTTTAAATTGATAATTACGATTTGGTCTATAAAAATCAGATTTTAAAAAGGTTTTTGCTTTTATTAGAAATTCTGTAAGGTTCTATAATACTTTATGGGAGTGATTATGTTCTCAGCTGCTAACTAAAGATTAGTTAGTTCAAATCCATTAGCTACTCCATGAGAAAAAAAAGTGACAGTCTGCTTCTGAAAAGATTTACAGGCTTGGGAACCCTATGGACAGTTCTACTCTGTCCTGCAGGATTGTTAGGAGTTAGACATTACTAGATTGGGGTTTCCTATGCTTCAGATTATTTAATGCTTTGTACTATTCCTTTAGAAAGGGAACTATTTCTAACACAGTTATTCAAAAGACAAAACCCATTATTTTAAACAACAATAAAAATGACTTCAATTACTTTGCAAAGGCTATATGGCTCACCCAATTTTACTGTCAAAGTATATAAAAAATAAATTATGATTTTGATTAAACATAAAATCAAAGTTGCAATTTATATTTAGAAATTCTAAAATGTAAGAAAAGCAATGTTTAACAAGCATTTCATGTGTACCAGGTATGAAATGCACACTTATTATTTAAATAACTCCCAAAGCACAGAAGATACATTAAATTAAAAATAAACAGAGTCTCAGTAAATTTTCATAGTTTTCCCCAGATTCCCAACTAGGTCTCTGGCTCTAAAATGCATACTCTTCTCCATACTAGTTAAATATCCATTAAGTGTTTCAGTAAGATTGTTGAATTCTCTTGATTCACCAAGATTATTAGCTTAAAATACTTAGGAGTAGTAAAAATCTCCGTGTTGAATTATTGAAAAGATCGATGCTACAAAGAAGATACAAATAGATTGGCAAATGTGAAGACAGTATGAAAAGTATTGATCAATAGTAATAGAAAGAAAAGGAATTTTTAAGTCAAAATTATTGGAAATAAAGCAAGTAACTATAATATACCTATCACTGGGTAGGATAAACAAATGAAAAGGTTTTGTTCCTAAGCTAACTAAAAATAACTTAAGTTTCTGGTTGGGGGGTGGCTACAGGAAAAGTATATGTACATATACCTACTAATTGATAATCTTATTATAGGACATTATACATTTAAGACAATAGTAAAAAATCTACTGTGGAACCACTTTGCAAATTAATGAGGTTTAGGCAAGACGGTAATGATTGTAGAGCATCCTCTAGCTCAAAGATGGTCTCTAGGTGGCCTCTGGGAAGTTGAGCCATGCTGCCCCACACTCTCCACTCCTTCCTGCTGGCAGGAGCAGCCAGAGAAGAGGCAGCAAAAAACAATGCCTTTGATCTGCCCTGCTCCTGGCTAGTCTTTGTGAGCCTTTGGTAACAACCTCCACTCTTCCACCCTCTCAGTGCTACTAACATTCCTATGGGCTAGAACCCGCAGAGCAAAGAGGTGGGGGACCTTCACGCCTCGGGAATAGGGTTGCCAAGACGGTGCCTTGTCTGGATAAATGTACTTGGGCCTCTGAGAAGCAGAGCGCCCCTGGTTCCTAAGAAGATGTTTTAAAAATTAAATATTAAGAATAAATAAATAGCTCCCAAATGACATGAGTCAAGGAATAAAAACTCCTTTACAATCTAGTCCAAAGACCCACCCCTTCCAGGGAAAGATCCAGAAATCTCCAGTGTGTGGGGCTAGGGGTTAGTCTGTGGGCATCAGCACTGGGTCAGGCCTTCTCTGTGGCCATGACCTCCAGGAGGGCAAACAGACAGCAAGTGTGTTTTGGGTTCCCAGCTCCTGAGGCCCTGCAACTAAAAATTGCTATGGAATAGGTAAAGAGGAAAAAAAAGGACTCTGTAGAGGGTATTTGAAAAAAATGTGAATGAGTTTAATGACGTCCCAAAGTGAGCTGAACTGCATCGGAAGCCTCCACCTTGCTTGGGGTAGGTTATGCAGACAAATTAAAATGACCAGTGCCCTTGAATCCGTAAGTCTGGGTGATTCGCCAGGTATGTAGGGCAAAGCAGGTTCTGGGATCATGATCGAGGGGCCTGCAGAGGTGGAGTTCTAAAAGTGACTCTAAGAAGGAAGCTCTGACGCAGCACGGGGGGGCAAAGTAAGATGGTTAAGCCACTAGCTCTCCAGTTACACAACCCAGGTTTATCCAGCTTAGTCTCCTCCAAGTTCTGTAGAGGCAGAAGAACAATCTATAACTGGATTCATCATAGTAATGAACACATCAGTAAATCTTGTTGTTGTTGTTGTTAGGTGCCATCTCATAGCAGTTGTAACTCATGGCAACCCAATACACAACAGAATGAAACATTGCCCATTCCTGCTCCATGTTCACAACCGTTGCCATGTTTGAGCCATCTGTTGCTGCCACTGTGTCAATCCATCTTGTTGGGGGTCTTGCTCTTTTTCACTGACCCTCCACTTTACCAAGTATGAGGTCCTCTACAGTGATTGGTCGTTTCTGATAATACATCCTAAGTACGAGAGAAAACATATTCTCTAATGCGCATTCTGGCTGTACTTCTTCCAACATAAATTTTTTTTTTTTTCTGAAAGTCTATGCTATTTTTAATATTCTTCTTCAACACCATAATTCAAATTCATTGATTCTTCTATGATCTTCCTTATTCACTATCTAATTTGCACAAGCATTTGAGGTGATTAAAAATAACATGGCTTGGGTAAGCCATGGGTAAGCGCACCTTAGAGCTCAAACTGATATTTTTGATTTTTAATACTTTCAAGAGGTTTTTGTAGCAGATTCGCCTAATGCAATACATTCTTCGGTTTCTTAACTGTAGCTTCCATGAGAGTTGATTGTGGATCCAAGCAAAATGACACCTCTGACAACTTCAATCTTTTCTCCATTTTTAATGATGTTATTTATTGGTCCAGTTGTGAAGATTTTTGTTGTCTTTACATTGAGGTGCAATCCATGCTGACAGCTGCAGTCTTTGATCTTCTTCAGTATTTTAAGTCTTCTTCACTTCCAGTAAGCAAGGCTGTATCATTTGCAAATTGAAAGTTGCTAATAAGTCTTCTTCCAATCCTGATGCTACAGGCTTCTTCATATAATCCAGCTTCTTGAGCATACAGATTGAATAAATATGGTGAAAGGATACAACTCATGTGCACACCTTTGCTAATTTTAAACCACTCAGTATTTCCTTGTTCTGCTTTAAAAACAGTCTCTTGGTCTACGCACAGGTTCCTCAAAAGCACAATTAAGTACATATTTTTGTTGTTGTTAAGTGCCATCACATTGGTTCTGACCCATAGCAACCCAGTATAGGGTTTCCGAGGAGTAGCTGGTGAGCGTGAACCACTGACCTTGAAGTTCAAATGGCTTTGCAGTCTGACACATTAACCCACAGCACCACACCAGGACTCCACATATTAGCTATTATTATTTCTATGATTATATTTGTTGTTGTTTTTAAGTGCTGTTGTGTCAATTCTGACTGATAGTGACCCTGTATGGTGTATCAGAAAGATGTTTACCTGTGGTTTATTGACTACGAAAAGGCTTTCGATTGTGTAGATCATGACAAGCTATGGACAACATCAAGAAGTATGAGTATTCCAGAACACTTAATTGTACTGCTGAGGAATCTGTACCTGGACCAAGAAGCAGTTGTTCGAACAGAGCATGGGAACACTGAATGTTTTAAAATTGGGAAAGGTGTGCGACAAGGTTGTGTTCTTTCACCATACTTATTCAACCTGTATGCTGAGCAAATAATACGAGAAGCTGGGTTCTATATAGAAAAATGTGGTGTCAGGATTGGAGGAAGACTCATTAACAACCTGCAATATGCAGAGGATACAACCTTGCTTGCTGAAAGTGAAGAGGACTTGAAATATTTACTGATGAAGATCAAAGAACACAGCCTTCCGTATGGGTTGCATCTCAATGTCAGAAAAACAAAAATCCTCACCACTAGACCAATAAACAACATTCTTATCAAGGGAGAAAAGATTAAAGTTGTCAAGGACTTCATTCTTCTTGGATCAACTATCAACACTCACGGAAGCAGCAGTCAAGAGATCAGACGACATATTGCACTGGGCAAATCGGCTGCACAGGAACTTTTTAAAGTGTTGAAGAGCAGAGATGTCAGCTTGAGGACTAAGGTGTGCCTGACCCAAGCCATGGTATTTTCAATAACCTCATATGGATGCGAAAGCTGGACAGTGCATAAGGAAGACCGTAGAAAAATTGAAGCCTTTGAGTTGTGGTGTTGGAGGAGAATACTAAAAGTGCCATGGACTGCCAAAAGAACCAATAGATCTATTTTGGAAGAAGTGCAGCCAGAGTGCTCCTTGGAGGCCAGGCTGGCTAAGCTTCGTCTCTCATACTTGGGACATATTGTCAGGAGAGAACAGTCGCTAGAGAAGGATGTCATACTGGGTAAGATGGAGGGGTCAGAGAAAAAGAGGAAGACCCCCAACGAGATGGATTAGCCAGGTGGCATCATTGATGGTGTCAAGTGTGGCAGCGGTGGTGGGGTTGGCCCAGGATTGGACATTGTTTCATTCTGCTGTGCATGGGGTCGTTATGAGTCGGTTCCGACTCAATGGCACCTGACGACAACAACATGGTGTTTCCAAGGAGCGACTGGTGATTTTGAACCACTAACCTTGTGGTTAGCAAGCCAGGGCTTATTCTATAGCACCACACCAGAACTACATCTACTACAGAAAAATAATTAGATAAATTGATAGTTTGAAACGGGGGGGGAAAAATCCTCCAATTTTGCACAACAACCTGTTCTTTGAAACCTAACTAGGTTTCTAAGTGAGGAATAGGTGTATATACACACAGACACACATACTAGATAAGTCCATCATGATGTGCATATATGCATGTATGTATGTACAGGAAAGACTTTTTAATGAAATTAATAAGAAAAAACGCAAGAAAGAATGGATCTAAATAGAAAAAAATTAATCTGAAATAGATTATAAATCATTGTATTCCATGAAAAAAAATAATGGTTATATGTACCCATAGAGTTAATGTACAATTATTTTAAAGTCACAGTAAACTAACATCACAAATGCAGAACTCAATACAACCTAAGGAATAAGCCAGATGATTATGTATAGTGAATTATATAGTTAAACATTTGTTGTTGTTTTTTTTAACAGTGGTATAAAGAGAAATTACCTCTCATAGGTTTCCTTTTACACATATCAGAAAACTGTGATTCACTATATGATTGTTTTAATCGCAAATCCAGAGGAGCTGCTAACCTTGTGGTTAGTAGTCCAGTGCTTATTCTACAGAGCCAACTTCCCCATTTCATGGCTATTAAGACTAAAATCTAGAGAATTAGAAATTATCTATTATTTTTCAAAACACTTATTATTTCTACATTTCCCTTAGATTTATTATTTTTAATACTAGTGTTGTTAAGTGTTCTCTAATTGGTTCCGACTCACAACAACCCTACACAGGGTTTCCAAAGCTATATATCCTTAAGGGAGCAGAAAGCTTCATCTTTCTTCCAGAGTCACTAGTCAGCTCAAACCACCAACCTTGGGACTCCTTGTGAATCCTTTAAACTATAAAGGATTTTAAAATTAGATAGCATGTAAAATGAAGTATTAAAGGTTTCCCTTCCTTCTCTCGCTACTATAATTCTCCAGAGTTAAAAACGTTCCTAGTTTTATTATTTTTTTTTTAATGATTGTATACAGTCTAGGAGCAGAGGTCCCTGGGACCATCAAGGGAGAAGAGTGGAGAGTGCGACGCTACCCAGAGAAGCAGTAATGACTGAGATGGAGGCAGAGATGATGAGTGGAGAGATGAAGCAGGTGGGGACTTTAGACACAGAGAGGGAGAAGGGCTGTGTGCTGATGACTGGGGGTGGCAGGCTTGTAGGGTATACTCTTTGGTTGGTTGATGATGCATGCAGGCGACTGTAACCATGGCAATGAAATGATATACGATAGGATGAATGTAAAACTAATGTTCTCCCATGTAAACTATCACATAATTCACAACATTAAAAAAAAAAAAAAAAAAAGCATGTATATGTTCAAATTCATGCATATGTTCATATATGAGCCCTGGTGTGGCACTGTAGGATAGGTCCTGGCTTCTAGTAACAAGTTCAGTAGTTGAAAACCACCAGTTGTTCTTGGGAACCCTGTATAGTGTCATTATAAGTCCGAACTAACTTGATGGCACACACCAATGCAAGAATAGCATGCTCATGTATAGATGGTTTCTTATAAATATACATATTTTTACATAATGGAAATTTTACAAAAAGGAATTATATTTAATAGAGTTTTATATTAATTGAACTTGTTTAAAAATGCAGAACTTGTCATGTATATAGAGAGCAACCTCATTCCTTTGAATATTTTCATAATATAAAATAGTATGAGTATATTGCTGCAGTTATTGTTATGTGCTGTGGAGTCATAGTTCTGACTCATAGAGACCCTGTACAGGGTTTTCCGAGGCTGTAAATCTTTATGGGAGCAGAAAGCTTCACCTTTCTACCTTGGAACAGTTGGTAGTTTCTAACTGCTGACTTTGAGGTTTGCAGCCCGATTTGTAACCACTACGCTATACTACTTTAAGGAGCTCTGGAAACATAGTGGTTACAAATTGTGCTACTAACCTCAAGGTAGGCCCTTTAAAACTACCAGCGGTTCCGCGGGAGAAAGAGGAGGCATTCTGCTCCCGTAAAGATTTACAGCCTTAGAAACCCTGTGCAGGGTCGCTATGAATCGGAACCGACTTCACGGCACACAACAACGCTATCAGAGCTCCTTCAGTATGAGTATACTATGGTTAATTTAACTTACTATTGAACATTTTGGTATTGTGCAATGTTTCATCATGAAAAACACCTATAGTAAATACATTAGTACACAGATCTTTGTCAATATATGGAATGAATATTGAATCAACTGAAAAACTCATTAAGGATTTTAAAAATTAGTAACATACTGACATCAAGAAAGACTTTACCAAGTTATGTCCCCACTCATGACGTTGACAACAATGGACTTAATTTTAAAAAATTATTATTACCTTTAATAAACTTCAGTTACCTATTTGACTCTTTCAAAAACTGTTATATAAAGTTACTGTAACCTGTTTCAGTAGTTTTCTTAATGTAAGGCTCTCTGCTCCTCTATCTACCTAACTCTCCCATTTAAATGTCATAATTATTTTAAATTCAAGACTAATAGCACTTTGTTCCAATAATTGGAGAAAATAATGCAATCTCTTTTCAACAACTCTTATACTTCTGAAATATATTTTACATTAAATATCTGTGCATAGTTTTAACCATAGTATGTGCTGTTGTTGTTGTTAAATACCATCAAGTCAGTTCTGACTACACCAGGACTCTACACTATAGGTGTTGCTGTTAATTGCTGTTGAGTTGGTTCTTACTCACAGGAACCTTGTATAGGACTTCCAAGGAGTAGCTGGGGAGTTTGAAGTGCCAACCTTGCAGTTCAAACCAACCTTGTCTAGTGCTTATGTTATAGTGCCATACCAAAACTAAGAATTGTTCATTTATTTTGAAAGTATTATACATAATTATTTATCATAAGTACTTTTCCAGAAATTACGCTTACCTGTGTAACTTTTATATGATCATGTGGTGTGGGCTCACATAATCCAGTTAAATCAGGATTATAACTCCTTCCATCAGGATAAAGATAGCTGGATTTTGAAACAAACATTATTACACCATTTAAGGTTATGTAATTTCATTTCTAAGAAATATTTTCATGTTTACTTTTCATGCCAGTTATATCTAAAATCTCTTTTCTATCCATTCCCATAACATCACAAGTCATATGTTAATATTTAGAGTCTAGAAATCAATTTTCCTATGAAAAAACACTTGATGAATATATTCTGTATTCTAATACATCATGTATTTAATACATCGTATCTAAGAAACAATTTTCAATTAAGTGCTATTAATATGTGTTCTAAATTATCTAACTTGAAATTATTTCAGTAGTCATTTAGGTACTATTTCACAATACTTGGGATATACACATATTTGCAATTATTATATGTTTCACCTAAAGAATGGTTATAGTTAACTGAATCAATTTATACCACCATTATTACAACATGCAAAGAAAACAGAACTAAAATCACAAATAACAAATTATCATATCATGTTTCATTGATTTCAAATCAAGTTAAAAGAGTGGTATATAAATGCAGGATTCGTTATATAAGAGAACGGAAATTTGAAATATAACTTGTAGCAATAATACTATCGTGTTGTAGCAAAAACCAGTTTCACCATTTATTCAGATATTATCTTCAAAATTGACAACCAAGATGTCACTAATTACCTACTTTAAATAAAAAATGAATGGCAAGGTTAATGCCAGATTTTTTCCAAATCATTAAATTTGGGTTACTTTTAAAAATAATTTTCTATGGCATACGTGGAAAAATTAAGGCTATAGTAATAGAAAAGATATTTTCAAAGACAAAAGTAATTAATTATTACTCCAAGAAATAGCAAAAATATTTATATTTCCTTAAATGAAGTGTCTACAAACACTTAAGTAAACTTAAAGGAAGCAAATCTTAGAAATTACGAAGGAAACCTAGAAAAATGAATTTAGAGAACAGATAATTCTGAAATGATAATGAGATCATCTTTTCTGTTTGTATTTTTTTCTTTTTTAGACTTAGAAAAGATGTTTACTACATCTAATACAAAACATTTTCAATGTGTCATTATGGTTAGGGTTTATAAAATTCTAAACATACTATTGTTGTTGTTGTTGTTAAGTGCCGTTGAGTCGGTTCCGACCCATAGCGACCCTGTACAGGGTTTCCGAGGGTGTTACAAGTAACCAAAAGGTATTCAGAAACTTTTGTTCCATATCCTAAAATGATCACTATAAAATATATGAAATAATAATATAAATTTCTCTATTTAAATATATATGACATACATATTTTAAAATATATATGACATATATATTTAAAGAGAGATTTTATCATACTTCAAAATATGTGTTTAGCCTATACAAAGACAATCCCACTATTGTTATGTGCTGTGGAGTTGGTTCCGACTCATAGTGACCCTGTACAGGGTTTCTGAGGTTGTCAATCTTTACCAGAGCAGAAAGCCTCATCTTTCTCCTACGGAACAACTGGTAGTTTCGAACTGCTGACCATGAGATTAGCAGCCTGATTCATAACCACTACGCTATGATGCTCACCTTTCAATGACAATGCAGGGTATAAAGGTATTGACTGGTTACCAAAATAAATTTTAACACTCATATCATTAAATCATGGATTAACTAAAGGAAAGATGGCCCAGATGGTAGCTTCTCCACAAGAGAAAAGTGTTACAGTCTGTTTTTGAAAAGATTTTCAACCTCCGAAATCCTATGGGGCAGTTCTACTCTGTCCTATAGGGCTATTGTTGTTGTTAGGTACAATCGAGTCAGTACTGACTCACACCAACCCTATACACAACAGAATGAAACACTGCCTAGTCCTGGGCTAACATCACAATTGTTGCCATGCTTGAGAGCAATGATGCTGTCATATTGCCAATCCATCTTGCTGGGGGTCTTCCTCTTTTTCTCTGACCATCCACCTTGCCAAACATGATATCCCTCTCTAGTGATTGGTCCCTCCTGACAAGATGTCTGAAGCATGAAGAGATGAAGTCTGGCCATCCTGGCCTCCAAGGAGCACTCTGGCTGGACTTCTTCCAACACAGACCTATTTGTTCTTTTGACAGCCCTGCTACTTTCAATATTCTCAAACACCATAACTCAAATGCATTAATTCTTCCACGATCTTCCTTATTCACTGTCCAGCTTTCAAATGCATGTGAAGTTATTGAAAAAATCATGGCTTGGGTCTGGCACACCTTAGTCCTCAAGTTGACATCTTTGCTCTTCAACATTTTAAAAAGGTCTTTTGCAGCAGATTTGCCAAACGCAATACGTTGTTTTTTATTTCTTGACTGCTGCTTCCATGAGTGTTCCATGGCTGATCCAAGAATAAAATCCTTGACAATTTCAATATTTTCTCTATTTATACGAATGTGGTTTATTGTTCCAGTGGTAAGGATTTTTGCTTCTTTATACTGAGATGGAATCCATACCGAAGGCTGTGGTCTTTGATATTCATCAGTAAGTATTTTAAATCCTCTTCACTTTCAGCATGTATGGTTTTATTATCTGCATATAGAAGGTTGTTCATAAGTCTTCCTCCAATCCTGATGCCATGTTTTTCTTCATATATTCTAGCTTCTCGGATTATTTGCTCAGCATACAGATAGAGTAAATATGATGAAAAAATACAACCCTATCACACACCTTTCTTAATTTTAAACCAGTGTTCCCATGTTGTGTTTGAACAATTGCCTTTTGGTCTACGTACGGGTTCCTCATGAGCACAATTAAGTGTTCTGGAATAATCATACTTCGCAATGTTGTCATGATCCACATAATGAAGGTCTTTGCGTAGTCAATAAAGCACAGGTAAACATCTTTCTGATATTCTCTTCTTTCAGCCAAGATCCATCTAATGTCAGCAATGATGTTCCTCATCACATATCCTCTTCTGTATCCACTTTGAACCTCTGGAAGTTCTCTGTCAATGTATGCTTGCAGGTGTTTCTGTATTACCTTTAGTAAAACTTTACTTGCATGGGATATCAAAGAGACTGTCCGATAATTTCCTCATTATATTTGGTCACCTCTTTGGAATGGGCACAAAACTGACCTCTTCCAATCAGTCGGCCAGAAACTTGTCTTCCAAATTTCTTGGCACAGATGACGGAGTAGCTCCAGTGCCTCCTCACTTTTTTGAAAGATTTCCATTTTTATTCCATCAATTCCCAATGTCTTGTTCTTTGCCAATTCCTTCAATGCCCTTTGGACTTCTTCCTTCAGTCTCATTGGTTCTTGATCATATGCTACCTCTTGAAACGGTTGAACACTGACCATTTCTTTTTGGTACAGTGATTCTGTGTATTCCTTCCATCTTCTTTTAATCATTCAATAATTTACCCAGACAATCCTTCAATAACAAAAGTTGAGGCTTGAATTTTTTCTTTGGTTCCCTCATCTTGAGAAAAGTTGAACGTATTGTTCCCTTTTGGTTTTCTTACTCCACATCTCTGTACATTTCATTGTAATATCTGACTTTGTCTTCTCGAGCTGACATTTGATATTTTCTGTTCAGCTCCTAGACCGCCTCATTTCTTCCATTTGCTTTAGCATCTCTACGCTGGAGAGGAAGTTTCAGAGTCTCTTCTGACATCCATTTTAATCTTTTCCGTCTTTGTTGTCTTCTTAATGCTTTTTTGCTTTCTTCCTTTATGATGTTCTTGATGTCATCCTATAACTTATCTGGTCTTCAATATTTAGTGTCTAATGTATCAAATCTGTTCTTCAGATGATCTGTAAATTCAGGTGGGATATATTCACGGTCATATTTTGACTCTTGTGGACTTAATTTTATTTTGTTCAGCTTCAGTCTGAATGTGCATATGAGCAATTGATGGTCTGTTCCACAGTCTGCCCCGGGCCTTGTTTAGGCAGATGATAAGGAGTTTTTCCACCTTCTATTTCCACAGATATAGTCAATCTGATTTCTGTGTATTCCATCTGGTGAGATGCATGTGCATAGTCATCTCTTATGCTGTTTAAAAGAGGTATTTGAAATACACAGATCATTGGTTTTGTAGAATACTATCATGTGATCACCAGCATCATTTCTATCACCAAGGCCATCCTGATCCTTCCTCTTTGTTTCCAACCTTTGCATTCCAATCACCAGTGATTATCAATATACCTTGATTGCATGTTTGATCAATATCAGATTGAAGAAGTTGGTACAATTCTTCCATTTCATCCTCACTGGCTTTAGTGGTTGGAAATTTGAATAATAGTGGTATTATATGGTCTTCCCTGTGGAAGCATGGATATTATCCTATCACAGACAGCATTGTACCTCAGGACAGATCTTGTTATGTTCTTTTTGAACATGATTGGAACACCATTCCTCTTCAGTTGGGCATTCATAGGGCTATTAATAGGAACTAAATCAATGGCAATGGTTTTAGTTTAGTTTTTGTTTTTCATTACAGGTGTACCAACTGATACAGTATTGTTCCTGATCTTAAGAAAATCAATTAACACAATAAAATCTATTTCAAAAAGATCTAACACAGTTTAAATTCAACAGCCAATAGTCTTTAAAGATGCATATGTCTGTAAGCATTAATATCTAATTTACAAAGGAGTTCACAGACTAGGCTATACTGATTAAAACATAATGTTTTATTCCTTTAGTGACACTGAAAAATAATTTAATGGTATTATTAAAAATATGCTATTTTTGTTGTTAGGTGACATTGAGTTGGTACCATATCATAGCATCCTTATGCACACAGAATGAAGCACTGCCCAATCCTGCACCAACCTTATAATTGTTGCAACTCTTTAGCTTATTGCTATTGTCACTGTGCTAATCAAACTTTGGGAACTTCCTCTTTTTCACTGAACCTCCACTTTACCAAGTATGATGTCCTTCAGCGGGACTGACCCGTCCTGATAATATGTCTGAAAGATGAGAGGCGAAAACTTGCCATCCCAGCTTCTAAGGAGAATTCTGGCTTTACTTTTCCATCACAGACTTTTTGGGTCTCCCGGCAGTCAATGGTACCCCTAATATTCTACTTGAACAACATAACTCAAAGGCATCAATTCCTTTAAGCTCTTCCTTATTCACTGTCCAACTTTCACATGCATAAGAGGTTACTGAAAATACCATGGTTGGTCAATTGCACTTTAGTCCTCAAATTGACATCTTCGCTCTTGAACACTTCAAAGAGGTGTTGTGCAATCTGTCTGGGTGGGGCTGATGAAAGGAGATGGGGATAGGTCTATTGTGGTACAATAGTGAATATTTGTTAACAGGACTGACTGTGAGGGTTGGAAATGTAAAGGTAGACATTTTGTATCAAAAGGAGGGGAGTGATTGACTTTGCAGTTTAGGAGTGGAGGTCCCTGGGACCATCAAGGGAGAAGAGCGTAGTGCGGGACCATACCCACAGCAACAGTGACACCAGAGTTGGAGGCAGAGATGATTACTTGGAGAGATGGAGTGGCTGGGAACTCTAGACATGGAGAGGAAGAGGGGCTGTGTGCTGACAACACAGGGGGTAGGCTTGCAGGGTGTACCCTTTGTTTGACTGATGATGCATGGAGGGGATTGTAACTATGGCAATGAAACAATATACGACAGGATGAATGTACAGCTAATGTTCTCCCATGTAAACTATCACATAGTTCACAATAAAACATTTAAAAAAAAAAAAAAAAGAGGTGTTGTGCAGTAGATTTGCAATACATCATTGATTTCTTGACTGCTGCTTCCATGAATATTGATGGTTGATCAGAGAAAAATGAAGTCTTTCACAACTTCAATTTATTCTCCATTGATAACAATATTGTTTATTGGTCCAGTGGTGAGGATTTTTATTTTGTTTACATTGAGATGCAATCCATACCCAATGCCGTGGTCTGTGATCATCATCAGTTAAGTATTTTATAATCTTAAACCATTTAGTTTCCCATTATTCTGTTCAAACGACTGCTTCTTGATCTATGTATAGGTTCCTCATGAGAGCAATTAAGTGTTCTGGAATATTCATTTTCCACAATGTTGTCCATAGCTTGTCATGACCCACATAATAAAAAGCCTTTTCCTAGTCAAGAAAGCACAGGTAAGCACCTGTGTGGTATTCTATGCTCTCAGACAAAATTCATCTTCCTTTTGTAATGATATCCCTCATTCCACATCCCTGTCTGAATATGGCCTGAACCTTGAGCAGGCTCCCTGTTGATGTATTATTGCAGCAGTTTTTGAATTTTCTTTAGCAAAATTTTACTAGCAATACAATATAAATGATATTGTCTGATGATTTTAATGATATTGTCCGATGATTTCTGTGTTCCACTGGGTCACCTTTCATGGAATGGACACAAATATGGATCTCTTCCAATCTACTGGCCAAGTCTTTTGGTATGGAAGAACCAGTGTCTCTTGTGCTGGAGACTTGTTCTTTGCCAGTGCCTTAAATGCACCTTGGACTTCTTTCTGGACTATCATTGGGTTTTGGTCATATGCTACCTCTTGAAATGTCTGAACATCAACTATTTGTTTTTTGCACAGTGACACTCTGTAGTCCTTGCATCTTTTCTGATGCTTTCTTTATCATCCAATATCTTGTCCCCCCAAAAAATCCTTCAATATTGCAAGTTGAGGCTTGAATTTATTCTTCAAATCTTTCACACTGTATCATACACTATTACTCATCTATAGATTTGTCCATTCACACACTCTATTTATGAATTAAAACCCTACAGTACATTTTCTTACAAATAAAAAACCTACAATAATGGTGAGTTTTAAACTATAGGAATCTTTGATATAATAGAAGCAAGAAATAACTCAGAACAGCAAGCAACTTTATGAAAATTTAAATAAACAAAAAGAAATACCCATCTGGTACTATAGTTTGCTATACACCTCATATTTAACTGTCACTTGTTAAAAGCCCATTGATGTTGTTACTGTTGTTGTTAAATGTCACTGAGTCGGTTGTGACTCACAGTGACCCTATTTCCAAGGAACAGCTAAGGGTTTCCAAGGAGAAGCTAGTGAGATTCAACCATCAACCTTGTAGTTCAAACTGACTTTTCAATCCAGTGCTTTATCCTACAGCACCACACAAGGACTCCCATAGGTTAAAAAAAAATTTTACATTTCTACCCATAAATTCCACCACTATTTTTTGTTTTATTTTCCAATTATTTTGGAAAAGGCAATGCTTAAATCATTTGCTCTTGTCTAACTCCAATAGACTTTTTCTTGCTAGATTTCTATCACAATCCACGCAACAGTAAGTTGGATCTCATTATGGCCTTGAGTTGTTCAATAAGGCAAAGGAAGTTAGGGTGATAACGTGACATGTAAACTCAGAGTAAGGATGGGAAAAATTGTATACTGTGAGAAGAACCAAACATATTTACCACAAATGGACCTATCATGTGGTCCTAGCTTTGCGTGTGGCAAACAAATGTCAGTATAAAATCTAGGAAACAAAGCAGGTAAACTTTATTTTTAACTTTTCAAAATGAACAGCATATAAACTCAACATTGCCACTGCTATATAAATACTGGAATTTATATTGCAATTTCTTTTTAGCGTTGATAAAAGGAAAAAGATACAAAGAAAAAGGAACAAAAGGAGTGAAGGAATAAAGGATGAAGAGAACAACAATTAGTACAATCAGTAAAAACCAAAATAAAATTAAATTTGTATGGTATACAGCAAGAGAGTCCTGGTGTGGCACAATAGGATAAGCAGTTGACCCCAAGGTCAGTTTGAACTGCAAGACTGGCAGTTCAAATTCACTAGCCACTCCTCGGCAACCCTATACATGGTCACAGTGAGTCAGTACTGAGTCAATGGCACCTAACCATAACAACAACACAGGCAAGATAAATCAAATATTTGACATAATTATCTCTTAATACATATGGGACCTTCAAAAAGTTGGCAGAAAAATGGAATTAGAAGACAATGGAGTTTTCTCATGAACTTTTTGAAGCCCTCTCATCTACCTAAGGTAAGGTAATGGTTAAGACTTGGCTATTACCCAACAAGTCAGCACTTTGAACCTGACAGCCATTCCTCTGGAGAAAAGACCTGGCCATCTACTACTATAAAGATCACAACCCTAGAGCAAACCCTAGGGGGCAATGCTACTCTGTCCTATAGAGTCACTGTGAAAAGGAATCAGCTAGACGGCACACAATAACATACATACAGTTTTAAAACTATTTTTGAACTACATTTAAGTCCCAATTTTTTTCCTACTAAAAAAAACCTGTTATAATTTGATGTTGTAACTGATTTGTTATAATACATATTACATTCAAATAATTAGGTAACTTTAAAATGCCTATTTTAAGAATGAATAATAAAAACTAAAGAGTATCCATTTCTTAGTATTGAAGTAGAAAATAAAAAACAAACAGATCATTAGTCTTACTAAACATTCTCACTACCACACAGCAGTATCGATTTTTCAAATTTGTGAGCAATAAACACCTTGATTCTCACATTTCTCATACTTACAATCCTTCTCTGCTACCATCAATCAGGGCTTGGAATAAGGGCTTATTATGAGGTATGGTCTGCAAGATGTTGCCATCCCCTGTCACATAGCCAATGGCCCACTGTCCCAATCGAGTGCAGCTTAACCGAAAAATGTAGCTGAAAAACATGAGAAAATAATGTTTAATCATATTCCAAATATATGCTAACTGCTGAACAATTTTGTCATGTTTTTTTATTAACAAAAAAGGAAAAGAAAAAAAAAATCATTAAGAAGTCCTGATATAAATGTCAATCTTTTAACTTGTTTAACACTACTGCAGTACCATTTAAAACTCTGATGGCTACTAATCAAATGGTCAGCATGCCACAGCCACGAAGAACTACACACACACACACACACACACACAATGAGTCTGGGGCTTCTGTAAAGATTACGGCCTGGGAAACCCTATCAGGCAGCTCTATTTCCTACAGAGTTTTTATTGAGTCAGTGGTGGTTATGTGCCGTGGAGTCGGTTCTGACTCACAGCGACCCTGTACAGGAGCAGAACACCTCATCTTTCTCCCGTGGGACAGCTGGTTGTTTCGAACTGCTGACCGTGAGATTAGCAGCCCGGTTCGTAACCACTATGCTACCAGAACCAATGGCAGTAGTTTTTTGGCACTTTGCTGTTGTTTAGTGATCTGAACCTACCAATAGATCAACAGGTGAAAGAGGTGGCAGTGTGTTTCTGTAAAGACATACTGTCCTACAAATCCAATGGTTCTACTCTGTCCTATATGCTCACTAAGAGCAGTAATTGACTCTATAGCAGTGGATTAGTTTCAAGTTTTAAGAATTCCATTTATGTACTTGTAAAAGAGGCATTCATGACTGTTTTATCATTTATACTACTCAAGGATAAGGGGGAAAAAAAATGAAATTGTGATCTATCCAGCGATTTATCACTATCACCACCAGGAGTACTGTGTATGAAAGTGCTAGTAGGCACAGCTCAAAATGAGGAGAAATAGCTGTAAATATTAAATAATAAATGGAACGTGGGATGATCAAAGTATGAATCTAAAAAAATGAGAAGTTATCAAAAATGAAATGGAATACATAAAGATAGATATCACAAGCATTAGTGAGCTGAAATGAACTGTTATTGGCCATTTTTAAACTGACAATTGTGACAAATTAAGAGGAATGACATCACATTCATCATCAAAAAGAACATTTCAAGATCTATCTTGGAGTATAATGTACTCTGTGATAGGATAATATGCATACACCTACAAGGAAGACCAGCTAATACTGCTGTAATTCAAATTTAAGCACTAAACACCAAAGCCAATGATAAATTTAAGAATTCTACCAATTTCTTCAGTCTGAAATTGATCAAACATGCAATCAAAATGTACTGATAATTACTGGTGATTTGGGATACAAAGGTTTCATTCATAATAGGATCAGTAGGTGGAAATTTTGGTCTTGGTATGAAATGATGTTGGAGATCACATGACAGAATTTTGTTAAGACCAATGACTTCCTCATTGTAAGTATCTTTTTTAAACAGCATAAAAGATGACTAAATACATGGACCTTACTGGGTGAAATAAGAGAAATAGAACCGGTTACATTCTGTGGGAAGAAACAGTAGAAAAGGCTCAATATCATCAGTTAAAACAAGGTGAGGACAAACAGTGTAACAAACAGTCCCCATCAGTTGCTCATATACAAGTTCAGGAGGAAGCTGAAGAAAACTAAAACAAGTTCACAAGAACTAAAATATGAGCATGAATATATCCCACCTGAATTTACAAATCGCGTCAAGAACAGATTTGACATTGGGTTAAAGTGCTGGACTACAAAGTCTGTTTGAACCTCAAGGTCGGTGGTTCAAGCTCACCAGCCACTCCTTGGAAACCTAATACAGGGTCGCTATGGGTTGGAACCAACTCGATGGCACTTAACAATAACACCAACACACTTTTTTGGTAGTGGTTATGAGCTGTGGAGTCAGTTCCGACTCATAGTGACCCTGTTATAAGGTTTCAGAGGCTATAAATCTTTACAGGTGCAGAAAGCCTTATCTTTCTCCTGTGGAATGGCTGTTATTTTCAAACTGCTTGAAGTTAACAGCCCAAATTGTAACCATTATGCTACCAGAGCTCTGTACAAATTTTTTAGTCCCCCTCATGTATCATGTCATGTTGTTACTGTTAACTGCTGTCAAATTGGTTCCAACACACAGCGACCCTTGATAGAGGTTCTGAAGAGTGGCTGGTGGGTTTGAATCGCCAATCTTTTGGTCAGCAGTCTAGTGCTTATCCTACAGTATCACAATATAGTTTGTTAAACACAACAAAGGAAAAAAGATAAAAATTTTCAGTGTACTAGAAAAAAACAAAACAAAGTAATCAACACTATTGGCTTATAAAACAAACCCCATTAACAAAAAAAAGTTATGAACAAGGTTGCTGTTGTTGTTAAGTGTTGTCAAGTCAGTTCAACCCTTTATAGCATTTCCTAGGCTGTAAATCTTTGTTAGGAGTAGAAAGTCTGTCTTTCTCCCTTAAGAAACAAGGTAGATTTTAGAAGATAAAATTCACTCCTAAAACGAATTGTCTAAAAAAATAACAGTGTACTAAATGAAGTCCTTGTACTACAGGATAAGCACTGGACCCTAAGTTTGGTTTGAAACACAAGATCAGTGGTTCAAATCCACAAATTACTCCTTGGAAACCCTATACAAGGCCAATTATGAGTTGGAACTGACTTGATGACACTTAACAATAGGCACTGGAATGGCCTCTCCTACTAAAAATGTGAACAATCAAAGATTAAGTTTCTACTATGATTACAACTATATCCAACAAACTGACTGCCACAATGCAGGTCCCATCACATAATGTGAGTACTCTGTACCTACTATATTTCTAGGTGGGATATAGGGAAAATGTACTGATCCAAGGAATCAGCATGTTCTGGTCCCAGAATTGCTACTATTGTTGTTGTTTAGTGCTGTTGAGTCAGATAAAAGTCAAATGGACCCCATACAGGGTTTTCCAAAGAATGGCTTTGAGCTGCCAATCTTGTGGCCAGCAGTCTAGTGCTTATCCTACATACAAGAACTCCTAACTGCTATTATTGTTTGTTGTTAGTGCCTTCAAGTTGGTACCCACTCATAGCGACCCTGTATAGGTTTTCTGAGGAGCAAATGGTGAGCTTGAACTGCCGACCTTGAAGTTCAAATTGACCTTGCAGTCCATCGCATTAACAAGTAGTGCCACAGCAGGACTCCTAATTTCTATTAATAAGGTACAATTTCTTGTAAAATTGTTAAAACTAGAAAGGTTAACCAGTCAATCTCTTTGAGTCTTGCTCAGTTTCATCATTTGGAAAATACATTCTAAAGCATCAAGTATTATGAACAAAAACTGCAGACAAGAAATTGGTTAGGCTTTTAACAATTAGATACATTCTATACTTAAATATGTTTATCAAAGAATCAAACTAAGTATGTCTTGAAAATACTATAAAGGATAATCATAAAACTGATTTGTTTTTAGCATCAAATTCATGTATTCAAACATATCATTATGATTTCATGTACAAACTGTGTTGCTATTATTTTTGTTGCTATTATTGCTAAGTGCCATCAAGTAGATTCTGACTCATAGTGATCCTGCATATGGTTTTGGAGGAGCAGCTGGTAGGTTTGATCTGCCAACCTTGAAGATAGCAGTTCCTACAGTCTCACACCAGGATAAATAATGGATGTCTTATAAATAGTCAATATGTTAATGACCTACTCCAACTAGAAATTCAGAATTCAGAGCTTTAGCAGTCCTTTAAATTCATCACACAAATATACCACACTCCCTTTCACTTTATGAACGATAGGCTTAGGAATAAGCACAATATATCAAAGAATCCAATTAAGGAGTAGCATTTTGGATTATTAGTATTATTTCCCCCTATGGGCTTTACTGATTTACTTAGGAATGACCACGTAGGGTTTTAATCCTTAGGTATATGGCATAATGTTCCTGCTAAAAAGTCTTACCTTCCAGGTTTAGTGCTGTATTTCTGTAGTCGTGCTTTCACTTCATCATATGTGAGAAATGCCATGTAACCTGGATGTGTTACAGCTAAGAAATTCCAATTCCGTAAAATAGAACCCCAAGGCTGAAAATATGAATAAAATGAAAATAAATTATGTGGAGAATAGCAACAATCTATACCATACCAACCCATCATTTAATAAACTTTCAAAATGTTCTTGGATACTTTTAAAGCTATGTTGTGTAGGTCAATCCTTGTCATCTAATAGCAAACACGCAGGATCTTAATCTTTTTACAGAAATATGATTAGGTAGACCACAGACTTGAGAACAGAATACAGACAGCAAAAATAAAAGGTAGAGCCTCTTCTCAACAAAGTCTCTTTTCATTATTGTGTTTGTGATCATTTTGAAATATAAATCACATACATCACTCTTCTGTGCAAAATTCTCTAACTCTGAGTAAAAGTCAAAGCATTTATAAACAACCTGGAAGGACTTTATAGGAACTGGTTCCCCAGTTTTGTTTTTGACCCTTTCTATCTACAACTCTCCCCCTTTTTGCTGCTTCTCCAGTAAAAGTGGCCTCTTTGCTGTTGGCTTGACATAAGAGTACTCCTCCATGTTTACTGATTCTCTATCTGAATTATTTTTACCCAAATATACACCTGATTCATCTCTCCAAATATCACTTCTTCAATGAACACCTTATTTAACACTGTACTTCTCATCATACTTCTTACCTCCCTCTGGGTCTATTTTTATGACTATACACTCAGAATGGAGGATAGTGCCTGAAAGTAACTGGTACTCAATAAGTATTTGTAGAATGAACCGTGAAGAAAGGAAGAAGGCAGGAATAAATAAAGGGCTGCAAGCATTTTCTGAGATACTTTGGTTAAAATCTGGCCTCTGTCAACAACTAGTTACCATAAGGTCATAGACCAGTTATTTATCCTCTAATCTTAATTTTCTTCCTGAATATGAGTTTAATAATAGTTCCCACCTCATTACATTGTTACAAGGCTTAAAATAAAATAATACAAGAAAAGCTCCTACCATAGTAAAGCATATAGCAGGATTCAGTAAACTTCATCATTATCACCATGATTATTATGATCAGGATGCTCACTTTATTTACAAGAAACCACATCACAGAACTTAAAGAGATTTGACAGAGATTAACTGTGGAGTCCTGGTATGGCGCTGTGGGTTAATGCATCGGATTGCAAAGCCGTTTGAACTGCAAGGTCGGCTGTTCAAGCTTACCAGCTGCTCCTCGGAAACCCTATCCAGGGTCGCTATGGGTCAGAACCAACTCGATGGCACTCAACAACAACACATTAACCACACGCTCCATGAGGGCAAGGAAAAGGCTTGTCTTGCTCATCAATGGGAAACTAGCATCTATGCTGGATGTGATGATGGTATGTGCCGTGGAGTCTGTTCTGACTCATAGCGACCCTGTACAGTGTTTCCGAGGATGTAAATCTTTACGGGAGCAGAAAGCTTCATCTTTCTCCCGCGGAACAGCTGGTAGTTTCGAACTGCTAACCTTGCAATTCACAGCCCGATTCGCAACCACTACGCTACCAGAACTCCTTAGCATCTATGCGTAGTATCAGATAAATAGTTATCAGGCAGCAATAATTATTGTTAAACACGTTCTCTAATTTGCCTATCTAAAAGTTTGATTCACCATTTAGTATTCTTTACATGGTAACAAACTATTATACTCAATGCAGACTTATTTTTATACAATTTAAATCAGAAAAGACTTAGGGTTGAAAAGTGAGTTATATAGAAACCTTTTACAGAAATACATACACATTGGTTTGTGTCGTTGTATGATTCTCTCTTTAATGTGATTAGCTGTCCTTCAAGTATGACAAAAAAAAGGCAACTAGTGATACACAATTTTGCTTAAGGGTGTGGATGAATCATTTCTGCAATATTTTTAATGCTGAAGCTATTTTAATGCCAGAGAATTGGCAGTATACTTTATCTGATATACCAGATTATTCATTCAAATCTTCTACATAAAAAAAAACAAAAAAAACATTTTCAGTTGTCAAAGTAATTGAAATAGTCATCTTAGAAACGAATATTGCTTTTGTTTATTTTGAGACTTGTTCTTTATTACAGTTAAGCAAGTTTCAAACTTACAAAGTGGTATTCTTCAAGGATTATATCCCTTAAAATGAGGATAACAAGTGAATAAATGATTTAGCAGTGAAGCGATTTTAGCTTTTTTATATAAATAATGAGAAACGTCTTTCAGGTATTTTCCTATCACATTAAAAAATCTTATTGTGGGAGCAGAGGGAAGATCTCTATCTTTATGAAAGACTCTGGGTATGAATTTGAAGAAAACAAAATGTCTTTAACATTCTAATTAAGAAACATTCAAAATTGCATTAAAAAATAACTGGATGAATATCAGCATATATTAAAAAAAAAAAAAAAAAAAAAGCAACTGAGAGAGAAAATGCTATTTTAGGCACTAATCTTTGTTTTGATCTGCTTGGTCCACCTACCAAGGACAAGGATGGAAAAGAATATTAAAAAATATTTTTATATGGGTCACTTCTATAAAAATCCATATGAATTAATGGAAGGAATGTTTTTAAAATGCTGAACTTTATAGAGTCAATGTTCAGATGAAAATATAAGCTTAAGAATATAAAAATAAAAAGTGGAATTTTGAGCCAATGGCTACAGTATTTAGCAATCATTTTTTTCTTAGTATATCATCCAGAGGGCCAGTTTCTTACTACAAAAATATTTATGTAATAAAAAGAGTCTGTGTACTGTTTTTCTTGTAAATGCAATCCACTCAAAACTGTCAGAACCACGTGGTGTTATGCTTTTTTTTTTTTTTTTTTCTTTTTAACTATATTGCAAAGTGATGGTTTAAAGAAGTCAAAACAAAGCACTTGGAGAGGAAAAAAAAAAATATATATATATATGCAGTGTTTTTAGATTTAAGAAAAATATTTTCATACACATAACAATTATTTTCTCATTCTTAAACGACTATATAAATTAATTAAGTGAATTAAGAAAACTTGTTCTTCCATTCTTCAAAATGCTACAGCCACTTACTGACTTACAGGTTAAGTAGGAAGAGACTATAGCTAATCTGCCCAGAAAATCTTTTACCTTGCTACAACTAGTAACATCTCTCTTCTTTTTTTCTCTTTCCCTATTACACTCTTGTGATACATTCCACAGTCACACCATTCATTCCTGATTCTCCCACATCTCAAATTTAGCTCCACATTTTTCAATAACCCAATCTTCTCTGTTGTCATTGCATGCTGCTGAGTCAGTTCCAAGTCACAGCAACCCTGTATTAGGTTTCTGTGAGTTCTTGGTAGGTTTGAACTATTGATCTTGGAGTTAGCGGTCCTATGGCACCACACTAAGAATCCAATTCAAAAACTGTTGTTGTTTTTAAATGCTTTGCCTAGTCAATTCCAATTCATAGGATTTCTGAGGAGCAGCTGTTGGGTTTGAACTGAATATCTTAGCAGTTAGCTGCCCAGTATGTATCCTTCATGGCCACACCAATAGTGGGGAAAGGGGAACAGAAAAGAAGAGCAGTATTCCCAAGGGAGAGAGAAGAGACATTTTAACTCCCCATAGTCGCATTCCAGGATTTTTGTTCCTGGAAATCCCAGTGTCACTGAACTACCTAGTGAGGAGAAAGTGATGGTGATGGGGAAGAGTAATAAGAGGGAACAAGGACGGTAACTACAAAATCATTCTGATGACTCCCCAGCATTTGTTCAAGACATGAGGATAAGAGAAGATACAAAGAAAAATTTTAAGTATCAGCATTTTTACTTCTTCAGTAAAGTGCCACTGAGTCAGTTCTGACTTATTATAGTGACCTTGTATACGGTTTCCAAAGAGTGGTTGGTGGGTTTCAACTGCCAACATCATAAATAGCAGTCAAGTGCTTATCATACAGCTCATCTTCTGGCCTCTGCTGATTGTTTCTTTAAAGCTGTCTGCTAGTTTTATTATTCCAGGTTCCAAATTCTGGGAGTATTGTTGTATGCTACTGAGTCAGTTCCTTATCCCCTTTCTCAAAATCAACTCTACTAAATAGCCCAGTCTCAAATAATCTAGAACTAAAAGAATCCACTATCAATTAATCATCAATGTCACTGTTGCAGGAGTCTTGGTGTGGCACTATGGGATAAAACACTGGTCCGCAAGTTTGGTTTGAAACACAAGGTTGGTGGTTCAAACTCACCAGTCTCTTCTTGAAATCCCTATGCAGGATCACTATGAGTCAGTATAGACTCGAAAGCACTTAAAAACAACAAATAACTGTTGCAACAGAATATATGTTCAGACAGTTTCAGTATTAGCAAACTGTACATTTTGTATGGAATGCATGGAATATAACTTGAGAAAATAAGTAATATTTTTAAAATGTGTAGTTTATTAAAACTGTATAAAAAGTCAAAAGTAAAAGATCTAACTTTCTATATTTACAACCAATTTTATTATATCTTAAGGCAGATATATTAGAATACAATAAAAGCATTTGAATACTGAATACAGAAACCAAAGGAAGTAAAGAATCTCAGAAACATATAAGGGACTAATAAGAGTCTTTTAGCCACTTCTGTAAATAACGTTTTAAAGGTGATCTGTTGTGGCATTGCACGGTAAACACTGGACTACTAAACATAAGGTCAGCAGTTCAAACCTACCAGTTGCTCCTCGGAAACCCTGTACCAGGCTACTATGAGTCAGAACTAACTCTATGGCACTGAACAACATCTGGCACTTTTTGGTCCACAGGTAAAATGTTGGTTTTGTCAAAAAAAATTTATACAGTAGCTCTACTTGTTTTCTTCTACCATTCCACTGAACATATATAACACAGACAAGCCTTAGAGCAGTAAGGTTACCTGGACAATTTTCAAGAAAAACAACTTATGAGAACTAACATATGTTAGTCATTCAGATAAAGTTTTAATTCATTAAGTTGTCCTCATACCTCTAATCAATAACTCTAAGGCATTCTGGCAAATAATATGCACATTAAAAAGGCATGCACGACATATCAGACAAGGGACTCATTTCTAGAATATACAGGAAACTGCAACACCTCTACAAGAAAAAGACAAATAACCCAATTAAAAAGTGGGCACAGGATAT
>NW_006408709.1:3210737-3250103 GCF_000296735.1 Chrysochloris asiatica | reverse complement strand
AGGATGAGACTTTAGCCACCTAGCAGACATAGCAAACTGTCCCTCATCTGATTATTCAGTTATGCTTGTTAGTAATCGCATACATGAGCCCTGGATATCCACAGATAAATGTAAAAACCTTCCCTAAAAGCCGAGACTGTAAATTCCAAAAAGGCAAAGTTCCCCACCCCACCCACAAAATAGCTAAAAAGGATAGAGAGAAACACTGTTAACTGATGATGTATGGAGGAGATTATAATCAATGTAATGAAACAAGTCATATGAATGGTTGAATGTGAAACTGATGATGTGCCCTGTAAACTTTCACTCAATCCACAATAAAAACCTTAAAAAAAAAAAGGCATTCAGGCTCTCTGCAAAAATATAAGTTCTTCAAATGAGTAGCTAGACATACGACATGAACATTTATACCTTTGCTCTCTTGATGCAGGGAAAAGTAGTGGAGCTACCACTTAGAGTATCTTTGAATCACGTTAAATAATTGTAGTATTTATTCAGTAAATGTACCAAAAACCTTTAAAAACAGGTTCCATTACAAGTCATCACTATCAAGTGACACACTCATTTTAAAAATATATCTTAGTCCACTGAAAAAGCATAGGCAGACAACATATATGCAAAAGTATTTATCATGAAACAACTATGAAAATTGTAAATAAGGATAAATCTACATTATAGAAAGTCATTTATGTAATTTCTTACCCCATATGGGTAGGAAGAATTCTAATTTTGAAACTGCAATAAAGTAAAATGTATTCTATAAGAACTGTTGACAAAAGTTAATTTGCCTTCTGTTGATGATTACTTTCATAAATTAAAAATTAATCCCATCCAATCTTGTTCTATTACACAAATCAATCACCCCAATGCATGGAGGCTAGTGCTAAGCAATGGCATAAATCATATAAGCAAAATTATTATAACATGGTAAGCATGAAAACCAATATCACACTCAAACATTTGTTTGACTGTTTCACCAGTAGAATAAATCGTATTTCAGTCAAAAATAATAAAATCTCAGGAAAGAAGTCTGGTTTCCTTTTAAATTTACTTTGCTATTTAATTTATAACATTAGAATTATTATTAGAAATTTAATGTAGGCCTCTCTTATTCTGTGACTATTTGAATTCCATATATTATATTTCAATTTTGTGGCAGAGCCAAACTTAAAACTCAACTTTCAAATCTTCTTGATCTGAGTAAATCCATTATAGGATTTACTTACAAAATTGTAAGATCTTCCTTTCCTCATATCCTCATATAATTATACCTACCTTCAGAATGGTTAGATGAGGACAATTAAGAATAAATTATTTTTTAAAAAAACACAATAAACAGGGTAAGAATATTCACTGGAAAGTTGATAAATGGGGGAAGGGATGGTTGAAGCAGGAGAACAAAAAAATCTAATTATTCCAAAAGAGGGGATTCATTACATAAATACAGACGTATCATTGATGGAATATTATGTAGAAACTGAAAATTTTAAATTGTAGTGATGAAAAATATTTGCCATGAACCATGCTCTATCATCTGACTGAATGAAAAACACAAGTTTAACAAAATACAATCCTATACAGAAAGGTTTGCTATTTTGTTTTCTAATTCATTTCTTACCTAACAAATGAGAAAGTGAAACAGACAAGATGGGATAAAACTCACAATGAAGGGAAAGAGAAAAAAAAAAAAAAAAAGCCAAATTCACGACCATCCAGTTAATTCCGACTCACAGTGACCTTGTAGAGAAGAGTGGAACTGCCCCACACGGTTTTAAAACTTGTAACGTTTATAAGAGCAGACTGCCAATCTTTCACATGAGGAGCAGCTGGTGGGCTCAAAATTCTGTTCTTTACGTTAACAATCAAGCACTTAACAACTACACCTCTAAGCTTTCTTAATGCCATACAGTCAACCCTTTTAAATGTTATGATGAAAGTATCAACAAGTTGAAGTGAAAGCTAAAAACCTATTGCTGCAAAATAATTCACAGATGCACAGAAAACCTATAAAAACTGCTTAGAAGCTCATCATGAGGTTTCCAAACTATAATCTTTTTTAAAAAATGTTTTATTGTGAATTACATGATAATTTACATGGGAGAACATTAGCTTTACATTCATCCTATCCTGTATCGTTTCATTGCCATGGTTACAATCCCCTCCATGCATCATTAACCAAACAAAGGGTATAACCTGCAAGCCTGACCCCCAGTTGTCAGCTCCTCTTCCTCTCTGGGTCTAGAGTCCCCAGCTGCTCCATCTCTGGCATCACTGCGTCTCTGGGTAGGGTCCCATTTTATGCTCTGCTCCCTTGATGGTCCATAGGACCTCCGCTCCTAGACTGCAAAGTCAATCACTCCCCTCCTTTTGCTATAAAACATCTACCTTTATATTTCCAACCCTCACAGTCAGTCCAGATAACAATTATTCATTATTGTATCACAAAAGACCTATCCGCATCTCCTTTCATCAGCCTCACCCAGACAGATTGGATACTACTCAGTGGAAATTCTACCTTTTTCTGTGCCCTTTGGATCTAGGCTCCCTCTTGGAAGCTTGGAAACCAGTCCCTTCTTGCCTTTGTAGCCCCCCCTCCCCCGTTTTGGGTAGCCAATGTCCAAGCTGCCCATCCCTGTCTACTCTGTGTATGGAGGGGGTGGGAGTGATCCTTGCTGTAAAGATATGGTCCCTCTTTTGAGCTACTGCATCCATAGGTGTGGGTCAAGTTCATCAAATTGTAACAGATTACTCTTGTTTTCCTCTTCTTTCTTCTTCTAGTTGAGCTCTGATCGTCCAGTCACTGAAGCCACCAAGGCTATAATCTTTAAAGAAGCAGACTGCAACATCATTATCCCATAGAGCGACTGGTGAGACTGAACAGCTGACCATTTGGTTAATAGTCAAATGCTTAAACATTGCATCACCAGAGCACAAAATAATTAAATGGTTGTTGATGTTTAGTTGACATCCAGTTAGTTCTGACTCATAGGAACTCTAATTAATGAAATACTGTACAGACCTGAACCATCCTAACAATTTTTATTATATTTGAGCCAATTGTTGCTCCTACTGTGTCAGTCCATCTTGTTAAGTGTCTTCCACTTTTGTGCTGACAATCCACTTTACCAAGCATGATGTACTTCTCGAACGACTTTCCCTCCTGAAAAAACACCCAAAGTACATGAGACAAAGTGTCACCATCTTCATTTCAAAGGAGCATTCTCACTGTACTTCTCACAATACAGATTTGTTTGTCCTCTTCTGGCTATTCATGGTACTTTCAATATTCTTTACCAACATTACATTTCAAACGCTTCGATTCTTCTATAGTCTTCCTTATTCACTAATTTTCACATGCATGTGGGGCTACTGAAAATATCATGGATTGGGTCAGGTACACCTTAGACCTCAAAATGGTATCGTTGTCCTTTTGCAACACATTGCCTAATGCAATATGTCCTTTGGATTCTTGACTGCTGGCTGGTTCCATGAGTGTTGATTGTGGATCCAAACATGAAGAAGTCTTTGACAATTTCAATCTTTTCTCTGTTTATCTTTAAATTATTTATTGTGTCAGTAGTAAGGACTTTTTCTTTCAAATGAGTTGCAATCCATACTTGAAGGCTGTGTGTAGTGTTTGATCCTCATCAGGAGTATTCAAAGTCTTCTTCACTTCCAGCAAGCAAAGTTGTGTTACCTGCATATTACAGGTTGCTAACAACTCTTTTTCCAATCCTGATGTCACGTTCTTCTTCATAAAATCCAGTTTCTTGGATTATTTATCAGCATATAGATTGATTAAGTATGGTGAAGAGCTACAACCCTGACACACACACATCTTTACTGATTTTAAACCATTCAGTATCCCCTTGTTTTGGAGTAACGACTGTCTCTTAATCGATGTACAGGTTTTTCCTGAACACAATTAAGGGTTCTGGATATCCCATTCTTCGTAATGTTGTCCATAGTTTGCTATGGTCCAGTCAGTCACAAGTTTTTGCATCCCCAATAAAGCAGAGGTAACATCTTTCTGGTATTCTCTCTTTCAACCAAGAGGCATCTGATGTCAGCAGTGAGATCCCTCTTCTATATCCTCTTCTGAATTTGGCTTAAATTTCAGGCAACTCCCTGTTTATATGCTTTAAAATTATTAAGGATAATTTTTTAATTATCTTCAGCAAAGTTTTATTTGCATGTGATTATTAATATTGTTGGATGACTTCCTCATTGTGTTAGGTCATTTTTCTTTGTAATGGGCATAAATATAGATCTCTTCCAAATGATTGGCCATGTCTTTCAAATTTCTTGGCAAAGATGAATGTCTCTAGTGCTGTTATCAATTTGTTGAAAAATCACCATTTGTAATCCATCAATTTCTGGAGCCTTGTTTTTCACCAATGCCTTAAGTGTAGCTTGGACTTCTTTCAGTATAATTGGTTCTTGAGCATATGCTACCTCTTGCAATTGTTAAACATCAACCAATTCTTTTTGGTACAGTGACTGTGTATTCCTTCTATTTTCTTTTGATTTTTCTGGCCCAATATTCTGCCCTTAGAATCTTTCAATACTGAAACATGAGGCTGAATTTTTTCTTCGGTTCACTCAGTTTGAGAAACGCTGAGCATGTTCTTCCCTTTTGATTTTCTAACTCCAGGTCTTTGTACATTTCCTTATAATATTTTGCCTTCTCAAGCTGCCCTTGGAAGTTTTCTGTTCAGTTCTTTTAATTCACTACTTCTTCCAGGCATTTTAGTTCAAGAGCAGATTTCAGAGTCTCTCTGACATCCAGTTTGGTCTAGTCTTCCTTTCCTATCTTTTTAATTACATTTTTCTGTTTTCCTACATAATGCTCTTGACTTCACCCTACAACTCCTCTGGTTTTTGGTTATTAGTTTATAATGCATCAAATGTGTTCTTGTAATGATCTCTAAATTCAGGTGGGATATACCCAAGGCCTTGTTTTGGCTCTCATTTGATTGTTTTAATTTTATTCAGCTTTATCCCAAATTGGCACATGAACAACTAATGGTTTGTTCTAGTCAGTTCCTGGCCTTGATTTTGTTGATGATACAGAGCTTCTCCATCTTTTCCTCCCACACATATAGTCATTTGATCCCTGTGTATTCCATTAGGTGAAGTCCATGTATATATTTGCCAATCAAGTTGTTGGAAAACGATTTCTGTAATGAATAAGTCATTGGTCTTGCAAAATTCTATCATGCAATTTCCAGTGTTTCTATCATCTAAATCATGTTTTCCAACTACTGATCCTTCCTCTTTACTTCCAACATTTTCATTCCAATTACCAGTAATGATTAATGTATCTTGACTGCTTGTTTGATCAGTTTCAGATTGAAGAAGTAGAATTCTTCAATTTCATCATCACTGACTTTAATAGTTATTACTAAGTTTAAATAATAGTGGTATTAACTAGTTTTCCCTATGTTGTTGTTGTTAGGTGCCATCAAGTCGGCACCGACCCATAGCGACCTTATGCACAGCAGAACAAAACACTGCCCAATCCTGGGCCAATCTCACTACTGTTGCCACACTTGAGGTCCATTGATGCTGCCACTTGGCCAAGCCACCTCACTGGGGGGTTTCCTCTTTTTCTGGGACCCTCCACCTTACCAAACATGATATCCTTTCTCCAGTGATTGGTCCCTCCTGACAATATGTCCAAAGTACAACAAAGTTTGGCCATCTTGGCCTCTAAGGAGCACTCTGGCAGCCCTTCTTCCAAAACGGATCTATTGGGGTTTTCCCTACACATATATGGATATTAACCTATCACTGACAGTACTGTACTTCAAGACACATGTTGAACTATTCCTTCAGACAATGAATGTGATGCCATTTCTCTTCAATTTGCTGTTCCTGCCATAGTAAATTATATGACTATCTGATTCAAAATACCCAACACCTGTCGATTTTTGCACACTAATGCCTAGACCTTATATGTTCCATTTCATTTTTCTGACAACTTCAAATTTTCCTAGTTTGATACTTTCTACAGTCCACATTCGGCTTATTAATGGATGGCTGCAGCTGTTTCCATTCATTTTGAGTTGTGCACTATCAGCACATGAAGGTCTCAAAAGTTTTGCTGTATCCATGTCATTATGGTCAACTCTACTTTGAGGAGGCAGCTCTTCTCTAGTCACATTTTAAGTTCTCTCCACCCTGAGGGGGTCATCCTTCGGCACTGAATCAGGTAATGCTCCACTACTATTCATAAGGCTATGAATGATTTATCCTTTATAAGTGGTCGACTTCTGCTTTTCCCTAGAGTGTCTTAATCTGGAAGTTCTGCTGAAAACTATCCACCATGGGTGCCCCTGCTGGTATTTAAAATACTTGTGGGATAGCTTCCATCATCGCAGCAACACACAAATCACCAAAATATAAGAAATTAACAGATGAGTGGTGCAAAACTCTAAAGACAGATTTTTAAATAAAGTTCCTTCGTATGAATCTTCTAAGCTGAAAAACTACTAGACTCATACATAGTACTGTTGCTACGAACTTAAAACAAATGACTCATTCTGAACTTATTCAATGACTGAAAATGCACAGCAGTGACTTGTTCTAAAATTATAGACTACCAAGTGTGTGTATATCTGTGTCTAACAGAAAGAGAGAACAGCAGTATGAGGTGGAGGAGAGAGAAGAGCGTAAGGGAGGAAAAAAGAGAGAATAAGGCAGCCAAATAAGGAGGAGGGATGGAAGAAAGGAAAGAATAGAGTTTAAACAACACAAGTTTACCTGAAAGAGCCTGGTAAAAATATCAAATTCAAAAACTGAAATGTAATCATTGCAGGTCAAGTCAATTGTTGATTTTAGAGCCATAGCTTCCAAGCCGGAGCTAATTTGATGAACTTCATGAAGGCACTGTCTGAATACTTTCCATGGTACAATAGTTCTGTACAAAAACAAAAAGTAATAATAGTAATTAAATTAAGTGTCATTTAAGACACACCTTCTATTCAAACAGCACAATTCAATCACAATATTAATATAATTATATCTGTATTAAAAAGCAAATAGTTAACATTGTTCATAATTCAGAACACAGGCAATGTTTGGCTTCTGCTAATTGAATTATTTTCCATTTATAAACAGTATGTTAAAAATCTGGAGTCCTGGTGTGGCACTGTAGGATAAACGCTGGACCATAAGGTTGGTTTGAATTGCAAGACTGGTGGTTCAAACTCACCAGATGCTCCTTGAAGTCCTATACAAGGTTGCTATGAGTCCGAACTGACTAGATGGCACTTAACAACAACAACAATAAAAATCTAATTCAATTTTTCACTCAAAACAGTATTTGGATACCAAGATATCTCTAGAAATAAATCACAAAGAAGGCGAAAGCCTTGTGTGTACGAACCTCTTCATTTATGTATACAAGACTAGTTAACTACGAATCCAGGTTAAATTCTCCCTGTGAAGCAGTTCTAATCTGTCACATGGGGTTGCTATTAGCAGGAATCTTCTCAAGAGTACATAGCATTTATTTCCCAAAATAGTTATAAAATGATGGGTCCATATAATAGTTAGAATTATTCATTCATTGTATAAAAGAATAACATTTACCTAATATTATAGGAAATTAAGATGAGAAGTTATCAAGGCATTTCTGCCTCCATTCCAGTACTTTCTGAAGAGAGGAAAAGCATATCATCTAACCTTTAATGCTAACGGAAAGGGGAAAATAACCATATTATCTTATTGAAATGTATTCAATATTTATTTGTTAACTTATTAAGCATCATGTTTAAATTTTTAATAGATAATGCATTTAAATAGTGCAAAAATATAGAATTACACAGAGTGGCAAACAGATTAAAACCTCTCTCCAAATGTATCCAATATCTGAGCAGTTTCCAACATTTAGTCACTCCACCCTTTACCATGAAAACAGGAAACACTCACCACTCCTTTCTTAATTAACCTTCTAGTTTTCAGGATGTTAACTACCCATTCCTGAATAGACAGGGAATTTTTTTATAATTGTATATATGTTGTTGTTGTTAAGATCTGTTGAGTCGATTCTGACCCATAGCGACTTTGTATAGGGTTTCCAAGGAGCAGCTGCTGAGCTTGAACCACCAACCTTGCAGTTCAAAGGACTTTACAGTTTGACGCATTAGCCCACAGCTCCACACCAGGACTATATATATACACACACACATATATTTATCAATGTCCTGGTGCGGCAATGCACTTGACCCAAAGTCAGTTTGAACTGTAAGTTTGGTGGTTCAAACTCACCAGTTGCTCTTCAGAACCCTATACAAGGTTGCTATGAGTTGGACCTAGCTTAACGGAACAACAACAACATTTAACAGTATATAGGTAGCATAGTGGTTACGAATCGGGCTGCTAACCTTAGAGTCAGCAGTTCGAAACTACCAGCTGTTCTGCAGGAGAAAGATGAGGCTTTCTGCTCCCGGAAAGATGTACCGCCTCGGAAACCCTGTACAGGGTCGCTATGAGTCTGAACCAACTCCCTAGCATACAACAACATAGCCACACTATTTTATATACATATATATGCATATATGTTGTTGTTGTTAAGTGCCGTCGAGT
The DNA here is from genome assembly GCF_000296735.1 of Chrysochloris asiatica. Classification (NCBI taxonomy): domain Eukaryota; kingdom Metazoa; phylum Chordata; class Mammalia; order Afrosoricida; family Chrysochloridae; genus Chrysochloris; species Chrysochloris asiatica. Next base: position 3,241,511 of record NW_006408709.1, on the reverse strand, counting down.
CAGTTTTCACTTACAGAGATCACGTATAGTTTTCAAAGAGCAGCTGGTGAGCTTGAACCACAGACTCTGAGGTTCAAACCAACTTTGCAGTCCAGCTCATTAACCAACAACACTGTATATACACATACAATGCATACATACACATACTATTATATATATTGTTGTTAGGTGCTATCAAGTTGGTGCTGACTCATAATGACCCTATGCACAACAGACAGAAACAACTATTTGGTCCTGGACCAACCTCACCATCAATGCTACATTTGAGCCCACTGATGCTGTCACTGTGCCAATCCATCTCACTAGGTGTCTTCCTCTTTTTCTCTGATCCACAATGATATCGTTCTCCAGGGACTGGGCCCACTTGTTAATTATGTCAAAAGTATAAGAGATCAAGTTTGGACACCTGGCCTTTAAGGAGCATGCTGGCTGCATTTCTTTCAACACAGACTGGTTTGTTCTTCTGGCAGCCCATGGTCCTTAGAATATTCTCTACTCCAACACCATTATTTAAATGCATCAGCTATTCTATGGTCTTCCTTATTCACTGTCCAAGTTTCATGTGCATGTGAAATTATTGAAAATACCATGGTTCCGGTCAGGCACACGTTTTCCTCAAACTGCCATCTTTGCTCTTCAACATTTTAAAGAGGTTTTATGGAACAGATTTGCCCAATGTAACATGTAGTTTGATTTCTTGACTGCTTCTTCCATGAATGCTGATGGGTGAATCAAGCAAAATGGCGTCGTTCACAACTTCAATCTTTTCTTCATTTATCTTGATGTTATTTACTGGTCCAGTGGTGAGGATTTTTGTTTTCTTTACATTGAGGTATAAACCATAATGAAGGCTCTGGATTTTGATCTTCATCAGTAAGTATTTGAAGTCCTGTTTACTTTCAGCAATGAAGTTTGTATCATCTGCACATTGTTAATGAGTATTCCTCCAATCTTAATTCTTCTTCATATAATCCAGCTTGTTGGATTACGTACTCAGCATATAGATTGCAAAAGTATTGCAAAAGAATAAAACCCTGCACACACCTTTCCTAATTTAAAATCATCCAGTGTTCCCTTTTTCTGTTTGAAAAACTGCCTCTTGGTCTATGTACAGGTTCTTCATGAGCACAATTAAGTGTTCCAAAATACTCGTTCTCTGCAATGCTGTCCATAGCTTTTCATGGTCCACACAATCAAAAGCCTTTGCATAGTCAATACAGCACAGGTAAACATCTTTCTAGTATTCTCTGCTTTCAGCCAAGATCGATCTGACATCATCAATGATGTCCCTTGTTTCACGTCCTCGTCTGAATCTGACTTTAACCTATGACAGTTCTCTGTCAATGTACGGTTGCAGCTGTATTTCAATTATCTTTAGCAAAATTTCACTTGCATGTAATATTAATGAGATTGATGATTTCTGCATTATGCTGGGTAACCTCTCTTTTGGATGGACATAAATAAACATGGATCTCTTCCATTCAGTCGGCCATGTACTCTTCAAATTTTCTTGGCATAGATGTGTGAGTGCCTCCAGTGTTTCATCAGTTTGTTAAAAGGTTTCAATTTGCATTCCATGATTTCCCAGTGCTTTGTTCTTTGTCAATTCCTTCAACGTATCTTGGATATCTTCCTTCAGTATCATTGACTCTTGATCATATGATAGCTCTTCAAATTATCGAACACAGACCATTTCCTTTTGGTACAGTGACTCAGCGTATTCCTTCCATCTTCTTTTGATGCTTTCTGAGTCATTTAACATTTTGCCCACAGAATCCTTCAATACTGTTAGGTAGAGGATTGATTTTTTTTCTTCAGCTCCCTCAGTTTAAGTTATACTCTTCACAAAATAAAAGCATGAGTGCTTTATGTAGCCTCCTATAAGACTGAAGATACAAAAATCTTATGATTTTCTTTACCAGCATTTTTTGCAAATAAAAGACACAGAATAACTGGACTAAGGTACATGGATTTTCTGCCTGCCTCACTCCTATGTCAATCTTCTCAGAGAAGCATAACCATAAATGTACAACTTTAATATTTTGACAATAATGTCCTATTACAGGGGTTGCCAAACATTATCACATTAGAAGAATTTGGAGGGGTTTACACAGCCCAGATATTCTTATTCCAAAGACTGGGATAGGGACTGAGAATTAACAATTTCCCTGATTATGCTGATATTGCTAGTCTGGACAGCATACTTTGAGAACCATCGGGCTGTGAACCTTAAGGTAACCGGTTCAAAACTACCAGCCGCTCCGCGGGCGAAAGATGAGGCTTTCTACTCCCGTAAAGATTTACACCCTTGGAAACCCTGTACAGGGTCGCTATGGGTTGGAACCGACTCAATGTCACTTAACAACAACAACAACAAGGAAAGGTACAGGAGTCCTAATATATAGCTGTATGATAAGCACTGGACCACAAGGTAGGTCTCAAACACAAGGTCAGAGATTCAAACCTCCTTGCTGCTCCTCGGAAACTCTATACATGGTCACTATGAGTCAAAATCTACTTGACAGCACTTAATAACACCACCACGAAGGCAAGGTACTGTGATGAAATATAAAATATATCTGTCCTTGAAGAACATACACTTTAGGGGGAGAAATAAGACATGAGGTAAAGAATGGCAAGAGGTAATATGGAACTGGAGTACACATTAAAGGCTGGAGGAATTTTAGGTTTGAGAGGAGTGAACTGTGAGAAATTTAATAAATGAGTGGTGAGGCAGACATGCTATATCATGCTGTTTCATACGGCAATTAAGGTTTTATGTACTATTAAATCATTTTTTAAAGATACATGTATCATGTATTTGTGTTTTTAAAAGATATATATATATATATATATATATATATAAGTGTATATATGAGACTTAATATGTATGTGTGTGTGTATATATACATTGTTTTTTGGAGTCCTGGTGTGGCGTTGTGGGTTAATTCACTCGGCTACAAGGTTAGTGGTCCAAGTTCACTTGCTGCTCCTTGTAAACCCTATACAGGTCATTATGAGTCGGAATCGACTCGACGGTACTTAACAACACCAACAAACTTAAAATTTCTTATGAATCCAGTATGATACAGTATTTCTAGTTCACCATAAATATATATGAAACTTAATATATATACTACACATATATCATATATATCATATATATATACATATGTGGAAGAGCTAGTATGGACTGCAGGAGAAGCAGTATACTGCTAAACAGAGGTCCAGTGGTTCAAATCCAACAATCGTTCCTTGGAAACCTTATACAGGGTTACCAGGAGTCAGAACTAACACCATGGCACTTAACAACGACAAAACAGCAATATATATATGTATATATATACACACAAACATGATGCTGTGGGTTATGCGTCAGACTGCAAAGTCATTTGAACTGCAAGGTCAGTGGTTCAAGCTCACCAGCTGCTCCTTGGCAACCCTATACAGGGTCTCTATGGGTCAGGATCGATTAGAGGGCACTAAACAAGAACAAGAATACACATATACATATGTATTGCTTAATACCTCAAAGGCTTTTTTTCTATGTATGTAAAAAACAGGAAACCACAGAAACTGAAGAAAAACACCACACCACATGTCATTTAGAAGAAACCACATCAGACTATGATTAAGGTTAGCAAAATATTTCTTTCTTAAAAGAATAAGGAAAAACATTAATATTAGAATGCTATTGGTTTATGCATTTATGCAAGTACTCCAAGCTGTATTAGAGTTACCATTAAATTAATACCTGACATGCATATCTTTCATTTCAAATTGGTTTCAAATATTCAACACACAAACAGGACATGCACCACAATATTCAAAGTAAAATAATAATAATAATAATAATAATAATATTTGAGGACCTAATGATAGAAGAATGGAATATTTTATTCTTTGTATGGAAAAGTTCAAGGAAATTTGTTTTGTGTGTAAAGTATATGACGTAAATACATTGCCTAACTGAACAATTTGAATATATGTTACCATAACAAACATAATCCTATTTAAAATGCATATAAATAAATAACCAATCCTTTGAGTAAACAATAATTTCAAAGATATTTATAGAAAATGTGCATACTTCTAAAATTTTAGTCTAATATACCACTTAAAATAAACATTTACAAAGGAATAAAGAGAATGTCCATAGTACTTGTATAAATGAGAATTTGTCACAGTTCACTTCTGAAAAATCTAAGGTCCAAACAGGCACTCTATGGAACCATAATTAAGGATTGTTGTTGTTATGTTCAGCTGAGTTGGTTCCGAATACTCATAATGTCCCTGGATAGGGTTTCTGAAGAGTGACTGTTGAGTTTGAACTACCGACCTTGCAGTTCAAACCAACCTTGCTGTCCAGTGTTTATCCTGTAGTGTTCACCAGGACTCTAGTAATTAAGGGTAGCAATTAGGAATCCACTTGAAAGCAGATGGTTTGCTTGGTTTTAATAGGTATTATTTTTGTTTTTATACGTATGAGCAAGAAAGGACATTATCTGGTTAATGTGTATACAAAAGTTTGTACAGCAGATATCCTTGCCTTGATCACCACAAATAGGGTGTTAAGTGTGGGAGGGTGGTGATGTGTGCGTGTGTGTAGAGGTAAAGGATATAGGTGTTTTCATGAGTAAAGGACAAAAATAAAGTGCAATGAGTTCTGAAAAAACAAAAAGCAAAAACAAAACCCCCAAATACTTCTAAAACTATTACACTAAGGATCTGAACTTTCTGTGAAAAATTATGAACTGTAATGTCTGTCTTTCCTGAGAAAAAGGATGAATTTTCACACCTCTGATTAAACTGGAACATGTTATTAGTTTCTACTGCCTCTTCTCCTAGGGAGTAAGCAAGGCAAAATAATGATATCCTCAAAATAAAAAAAGCACAAATACAAAGACATTTCAGTGTGTTGACAGAAGCATGGGAAAATGAAAGGATAGAAATACAAAGCTTCATGCTTTCCTCAACACCGACCCCACAAAATCTACTGCCACTGAGTTGATTCCAACTCATAGCAACTCTGTATACAATTTGGTGGTGGTGGTGGTGGTGGTGGTGGTGGTGGTGATGGTGATAGTGTGCCCTGGAACTGGTTCAGACTCATAGTGACCATCTACAGGGTTTCTGAGAATGGAAATCTTTAAGGGAGCAGAAAGTCTCTATTGCTCACAAGGAGCAGCTGTGCGTTTGAACTGCTGAACTTACCTAATTTATAGCACCACCAGGGCTCATCAATAACAGGGGTCTTTTATCCTATTTTGTTTGTCTATTTCAATTATAAGCCAATTTAATTACAAGTTAAATTAATTTAAAATCCACTTAACATCACAGGTAAATGTCCGTTCAAAAAGAATGTAACATAAGACCAATAGGTGGTTAGGCACTGGTAAGAATTACATGATTTCAGCATTTTTAGACTTACAGTGCACTTCCTGGGTTGAGTTTGAACTGTAAACAGTTAACAAGCTTAACAGTTCAAGTGTAACTCAAGAAAGACCCAGCAATCTATTTGTGAAAAATCAGTCATGGAAAATGCTACGGTCCATGGTTCTACTCCAACAAACACGATTCTCCATGACTCTGAATGGATTCAGAGGGAAACACGTTTTACACTGTTATTAAGAATATGAGTTGCTATCTATTGATGACATGTTACAGTTATTGATTGACATCAAGTCAGTTCTGACCCACAGCAACTGTGTATCGGGTTTCCTAAAATCGACTAGTGGGTTGAACTGCCAATCTGTGATTAGCAGTCCAGTGCTTATCCTATAGTGCCATAACAGAACCCTTACTATTTGCCAATCATCAAGTTAAATACTTTATATGTATTACCTGTGTTTACCACAGTAACATTATGAGGCAGATTATATATGTCCTCATGATATAAAGAAATTGAAGTTTAGAAAGATTACAGCAAAGAGACTTTCCATGTGGCAAGCATTGTGTTAGGTTCAGAACACAAAAATAAATAAGGGATCCCATCCAAAAAGAACTCACAATCAATCAAGTGGCAAGGCACATAGATAAATAGTGTTAGCAATCTGTTAAGGCTGCCACAGAAAAAATGCATATGCCATGGGAACTCCCTGGGCTCCTTGATGCCACAGATCCTTACTTATTCATCTCTGATCTATACAACTAAAATTTATCTAATTAAATTAAACTGTGCCCAGGGAAGGGAAAGAACTGTTTCATGGAAGATACTTTAGAGATCTGATTATGCTACCAGTAACACAGAAGATGATTTGAAAAGTCAAATCTATGTTCACATAATGGCATGAGACACAAACTCAATAAATAGGCTATTCTATAAATTGTTGTTATTGCTAAGTACTATCGAGTTGGTTCTGAGAAACAGCTGGTGAGTTTGAACCACCAACCTTGTGGCCTAGTGTTTATCCTACACACACCAGGACTCCACTTTATAAATTAGTTATTAAATAACGGGTCCTAATTAGTCTATCAAAAATAAGAGTAATTATGCTTTAAAGTCTTGAAAAGAGGATCAATCTGATGCATGAAAACAACACTGAAAAGGTATCAACAAATCACTCATTTGCCCTGGTCTGTCTCGTCTTCTCTAAAAAACCGAAGAGTGAAATTGCATGAAAACAACACTGAAAAGGTATCAACAAATCACTCATTTGCCCTGGTCTGTCTCCTCTTCTCTAAAAAACCGAGGAGTGAAATTAAATTTAATACATAAATCTTCTATTTTTAAGAGAGCAGCAAATAGAATAGAAAACAGAAAATGTTGTAAGACTGAATTTCTAAAAAGGTAAAATCATTTTCATAAAACTTCTAGTTCATAAAAGACTGAACTCAAAATCTAATCTAGTGCCACTGAATTGATTCCAACTCTCAATGATCCTAATAAAACACAGTAGAGTTGTCCCGAAAGGTTTCCATGGCTGTGATCTTAAGGGAAAGCATCCCTGGGAGAAAAGTGGGTTACATGTGGGGTTGTTAACCACAAGGTCAGCAGTTCTAATCCACCAGCCACCCCTTGAGAGACAGATGATGTTTTCCCCTCCTATAAAAATTCACAACTTCAGATACCCAATTCAGGGGCACTATGAGTCTAAACCAACTCCGCAGCAAACAACCATCAACAAATCCAAAGCAACTAACACATCTTTTTCTTGCACAGCAGCTGAGAGGCTCACACTGCCCACCTTCAGTTAGTAGCCCAGCACTTAAACAATGTATCACCAAGGTTCCTATCAAAGACTATAGGTTTTATTTTTAACTAATGTGAAAAACAGAAGCATTCTATATAACAATGGTGTGAAAATCAACAAAGACTAGGGTGTTTGGGAATAGGAATTTTTGTCTTCCTTTGGTGTGAATGAGTATTTACCTAGCATTTCTAAAATGCAATTCTGCATCACATTTAAAAGCCTACCTACACATTCTAATCCAGAAAGCCGACTTTTAGGAATTCTCTTAAGAAATTTTCACATAAAGTAGTAGTAAGGATGCAAAGACTCATCCACATGTTTCATCATTATAACACTGTTTATAACAGTACAATATTGCAAACAATTATGTCCCACAGTAATAAGAGGACAAATAGTAAATTCACATATTGAAATATTTTCAATTAGAATTATTCAGAAAATACTCACTAACATGAAAAAGTATTACTGTTGTTTTTAAGTAACATCGAGTCAGGTCCAACTCATAGCAACCGATGGAGGGTTTCCAAGGAGCAGCTGGTGACTTTGAACCGTTGACCTTGTAGTTCAAACCAACCTTGATATCAAGTGCTTATACTATGTTGCCACACCAGGACTCCTATATTACTGTAGTATTTTTTAACCACATGTCCTTTAAGATCCAATGAAAGAGCAATACAAATTTTAACTAGTGATCACTATATTTTGGAGTCCTGGTGTACTGCTGTAGGTTAATGTGCTATACTGCAAATTCATTTTGAACCACAAGGTTGGTGGTTCAAGCTCACCAGCCACTACTCAGAAACCTTATACAGGATCACTATAGACCAGAACTGACTCAATGGCATGTAATAATAACAATAATAACTATACTTTCAGAGAATTATATATGATTTTTATTTTCTGGGATTACTCACAGGCTTTAACTATATTTCTAACAGGTTTAAGGTATTAAAAGGAATAAACAGTATACTAGGCAGTGCTTTAAAATATTTCAATCAAAGAAAAGAATAAATTTTAAATATAAATTAGAGTGGGTTTTGTTATGACAAGATTACATACATAGGAAATAGGAAAATACATAGATAACGCAATGACAAATAAGAAAATTCAATAGAGTTGATGGATAGGCCAATATGCAAAACCCAATTAGAGCATAAAACTTATACTGACTTTTACAAGACCCAAACTCATTACCATCTAGTGTATTTCAACTAATTTTGTTGTTAAGTGCTGGAAAGCTGGTTCCAACTCACAGCAACCCTGTATAGGGCTTCTAAGGAGAAGCTGGTGGGTTTGAACCACAACCTTGCAAGTCTAGTGGTTTATCCCACAGTGCCACACCAGGATTCACGGCCACCCTGAATAGATTTTCCAAGACTCTAAATCTTTATGGAAGCAGAAAGTTTCATCTTTTTTCTGTGAAGCCGCTGGTGGCTGGTGGATTTGAACCAGTGACCATGTGGTTCTCAGTCCAGTGCTTATCCTACAAGCCAGCAGGTTTCCTTGACTTTTACCTGGTGGCAGTTGTATGTCATCAAGTCGATTCTGACCCATAGTGACCCTGTACAGGGTTTTCAAGGCTGTAAATCTTTACAGGAGCAGAAAGCCTCGTGTTTCTCCCATGGAGTGACTGGTAGATTCGAATTGCTGACCTTGCAGTAAGCAGCCCAGTTCATAATCCACTATACTACCAACATCAAACACAAATAAGGCTTAACAAAAGATGTGCAAGGACATAACTAAAATGCACATATGCATGCACATACACACAAAAAAATATCTGTGATATGAAAGACAAAAGTATATAGCACCTTGACTGGATTGGCCAACTCAATATTGCAAAGAAGTCAATTCTCTATAAATTGATCTATAGATTCAATGTAATGCCATTCAAAAATCCCATTAAGCATCATTGTAGTTGTTGTTAAGTGCCACAGAGTTGATTCTGACTCACAGTGACCCTGTATAGGGTTTCCAAGGCTGTACATCTTTGCGGGAGCAGAAAACCTCACGTTACTCCCGTGAAACGGCTGGTGGGCTCCAACTTTGTGGTTCACAATCCAATGTTTACTGTACAGAGCCATCACACACACCCATTTTTGTAGTAGGAGTCGATAAACTGACTCTAAACATTATAGGGAAATATAAAACATCAAGAATAACCAAAACTACCTAAGTAAGAACAACATTTATACATTTATGCCTTTCATATTAATTGTGGTTATTGTTGTTGTTGTTGTTAAGTGCCGTTGAGTCGGTTCCGACCCATAGCGACCATGTACAAGGTTTCCGAGGGTGTAAATCTTTACGGGAGTAGAAAGCCTCATCTTTCTCCCGCGGAGCAGCTGGTAGTTTCGAACTGCTGACCTTCAGGTTCGCAGCCCGATTCATAACCACTACGCTACCAGAGCGTGGTTATAGTTGCTTAAAATCCATTATAGCTCAAAGATATAAAATGCCATTTTAAATTTAAATGCAAAGAAAATTTCTTTTGTTTACCAATTCCTATTTTGAAAATTTTATCTGACTTCTGTCATAAAATTGACTTTAATTAACACAGATATGCTAAATGTCAACTACCTATAAATTGAAGGCAAGTTTTCTTTAGAAAAATAATAGGTTGATCTTATTGTAAGTGAAAAACATTATTGCTCTGATTCTTATTACTTGTTCATATTCTGTTTCTATTTATTCCTCAATATAAAATCTAATCTTTTTTAAATGACTATTTCTTACAGGATCAGACTATCACTGATAGTTCCATCAATATGGAAAAACTACTGTTTTCAATAACCCACAAAAAAGGCATATCAAAAGTACTGTGGACTAATAAACTGATTTGCATAATGCATCTTTAGTAGAATGATAACTCTTTTTACCAAGGATGTTGTTGTTGTAAAGTGCCATGCATTTGGTTCTGACTCATAGTGACCCTGTGTAGGGTTTCTGAGAAGCAGCTGGTGGGTTTGAACTGCCAAACTTGCAGTTTATACCAACCGTGTGGTCCAATGTATTATCTATCCTTCAGTGTCACACCAGGACTCCATTACCAAGGATATTCCTAAATAAATCCATACATCCTTGCTAATACATGAATATTCTTGGTTTTCATAGAGAAAGACAAAAACAGTTATGTTTCTGTAATAGATTTCTTTTTGTTTTTCTTTTTAATTTTCAATTTTCTTCAAAATGTAGAAAAATATAGTCTGTATAGCACTGTGGCTCCATACAATAAGCACTGGACTGCGAACACAAAGTCTGCTGTTCAAGTCTGCCAGATACTTAAAGGGAGAAAGATGAGGCCATCTGCTTCCACGAAGATTTAACAAGTCTTGGAAACCCTATATATGGTAGCTATGAGTAGGGACCAACTTGATGGCACTTAACAATAATAACAACATAGTGGAAAACTATTATTCTCATTTTTTTCATTTGGAAACTTAAATCTGGAGTCATAACATTCTGTATAAGGTTCTAAAATCAAGAAAAGTATCTTAACATTATTCCTGATTTCCCTAGTAATTTCATCCATATTAAAAATTTAATTGTTTTCTAGTTGTTGGCCTCATAGTCTACCTTCTTAATGCAATAAGCAATAAATATACTATACCCATAAAAATACTTTGTACATAGTACACTTTATTTTCCAGCTTTAAAAATAAAGTTAACTGGTAGAAAGACTAGGAAGAAAAGCTATGGATATAATCCATAGAAACATGTAAAAATTCTACTTTTTCTTTTTCCACTTAGTTATTACTGGCCATTGAATTTGCTGGCCATTGAATTCTGTTCTTAAAACAATGTTTATTTATTCTTTTTTTTTCTAATGCATCATTGTTCTTCAGGGCTGTTGCTCTTAAAATTTAATAATACTTGATAAATTCACAAAACACTAGAGATACAAAAGTTCTTAGGTGATAGCAAGATGTGTTGGATCTACTGAGGTTATATTACATGAAATTAAGATATCATATATGCAAAAATTATACAGCCTTGTCACAGAAGACTTTAAGTCAGGCTTTAAAATGCTCTTCCATTTGACATTAATATCTCTGTCATAACAAACACATGAATCAAGAATAAAACAAAAATTCTTATATATTTCTCTACAAAGACCAATTATGTTAATAAGGAGTAGGTGAAGTTAGATACAGAAGTTAAACTGAGGCAAAAGAATATATGACTTCCAATAATTTCTCTCTCACAAAAGAACTGCATATATACTGTTTTACACAAGATCCTCTAAAAAAGTCCTTTAAATAGAGAGACTGCTGATCATAGCAGAATAACAAAGCAAAAACAAGTTATCGAGGAAAAATAACTATGATTCTGTTCCTAGTGGTTTAAAATAATTAACATTCAAAATAAGGAAGAACAGAATGGTGACTCTTTCACATTCAACTAATGAGATATATAAATACCTGTATATTGATTTTTTTAAAAAATCGTGAGTTGTACTATTAAGCCACAAATAAACTTTCTACCAGAAGAACAAGATTATGATTGTTAATGGCTGTAAAGGCACTCAGATACTAGTTAACTTATCATCATTGCTTGGATGGTGGCAGAAAACCAAAGACTTTTTGGATCACGGCCAAAAGAGTACTCTCAGCAACAGCAGTGGTCAGAGTATCAACATTTTCTTGCACTTGCTCCTTGGTTCCTAATTCCCACAAGGCAATGCAAACGAGGCTGTGATGTCAACACACATACACACACAACACAAACACAAAAGTTGGTTTTGTTACAGGAAAGAAACCTAGCACTTAGGGAGTGCAGCTCCTGCATAATGGGAAATAATTACACCTGACATTTCTTCTGGAGACCAACACCGCTCTATGTTCATGAATGAGAAACTATTTCTATCTTCCCAAGGTAGAAGCATCTTTCAAAGAACAGAATGAACATTCAGAAGATCAGGAACTAATGCCTCTTTGAACCCAGATACATATTTCAAAGTACTATGTAACAAACTAAAGAACTCTGGTAGCGTAGTGGTTACGAATCGGGTTGCTAACCTCAGTGTCAGCAGTTCAAAACTACCAGCTGTTCCGTGGGAGAAAGATGAGGCTTTCTGCTCCCATAAGCGTAGTGGTTACAAAACAGGCTGCGAAACTTAAGGTCAGCAGTTCGAAATTACCAGCTGTTCTGTGGGAGAAGATGAGGCTTTCTGTTCCCAGAAAGATTTACAGCCTCAAAAACCCTGTACTGTAACTGATTAGAGCTATAAAATGAAGTATGAAGATATTCTTTTAAGTAGGGCCCTGCACAGAAGTGTTTAAATGATAATTTAGAAATACAGTGTCTGAAAACTTTAGTAATTAGTTTCCTTAATGCACACAAAAACCCCACTGCACCTGCTCAGAGTATATCAAAACCCATCACATGGAGTCTACTGCATCTTTGGTAATAAGTGAGACTAGTACAAGGTCAAACAGAGAGCGAGGATAAAAAGATGGAGGGAAAATAAATACTTCTTTGTAACTACAGCTAATGAAGTCGCTACTCTTTATCCTGCTTGGCCTCTCAGTACTGCTACTCGATTCAGCTCCCTATTTAAAGTCTGTCTTCCTCTTGCTTCTACTGACTCCACACCCTCCATTTTTTGTTTCCTACCTTGAAAGTAGTCATATGGTTTTACTATGCTGGGAATGACAAATTCAAGATGAATGGTGTCACATACGTCAAAACAAAAGCAGCAAATTTCAAAATCTACGTTGAAGTGCAGTGCTCTCTGTGATAGGATAAAGTCCATATGTCTACAAAGACTTTTGGTGTGGAGCTGGATAAGCATCAGACTGTGAACCATAATGTGGCTGTTCAAACCAACCAAGTATGCCTTGAAAATCCTACACAGGTTAGTTATGAATTGGAACTGACTCAATGGCACTTAACAAAAGCAACAACAACACATGGAATACCAGTTAAAACCACTACTATTCAAAGTTATGTAACAAGCACTAAAGTCAGTGATGATAATAATATTAAAGAATTCTCCCAATTTATTTAGTGTGAAAATGATCAAACATACAACACCAAGATGTATTAATAAATACTGGTGACTGGAATGCAAAAGCTAAAAACAAAGAGGAAGGATCAGTAAACCAGTAAACGGAAAATAAGACCTTGGCAATAGAAATGATACTAGAGATCACATGATAGAACTTTGCATGACAAATGACTTACTCGTTACAAATACCTTTTTAAACAAGCATAAACGGTGATTATACACATGGACCTCTGTAGATAAAATACACAGGAATCAAAATTGAGCACATTTGTGAAAACAGTCTGTGGAAAAGCTAATTACTCATATTTAAGTTCAGGCTAAAACTGAAGAAAATTAAAATAGGTCCACTAGAGTCAAAAGACGACCTTGACCATATCCCACCTGAATTTAGAGATCATCTCAAAAGTAAATTTGAACCCCCTTCCAAGACTAAAACTCAATGGGAACACATGCTCTGAATGGTGACCACGTTCATCACCAATAAGGGGAAGTGAGGGAAAAATAGCAATGAAGCTACGAGCTAAGCCCTACAACATTCAGTAGACTCCTGTGAACCAAGTGGAGACCTGGTCGGCCATCAGTGTGACAAGACCTGGGGACTCTTGGGCCCAGAGTCAGTGACATAGCCACAGAGGGCTAGAGTGGAGAGTAAAGCATCCAGCTGATATGAAGAGCGGATATGTGCATAAGAACACCCTCACTTGCAGATAATACCCACGTGACCTGGCTTCAATGACTGGATGATCAGAGCTCAACTAGAAGAAAGAAGAGGAAAAAAAGAGTAATCTGATACAATTTGATGAATTTGACCTACACCTATGGATACAGTAGCTCAATAGAGGGAACAAATCTTTACAGTGAGCATCATTTCCACCCCCTCCATACACAGAATAGACAGGGATGGCAACTTGGGGGAAGGGGGAGGAGGGAACCTAGATCCAGAGGGAATGGAGGAAGGGAGAATCTCCACTGAGTAATATCCAATCTGTCTGGGCGGGACTGATGACAGGAGATGGGGATAGGTCTGTTGAGATACAATAGTGAATAACTGTTAGCAGGACTGACTGCGAGTGTTGGAAATGTAAAGGCAGACATTTTATAGCAAAAGGAGGGGAGTGGTTGACTTTGCAGTCTAGGAGCTGAGGTCCCTGGGACCATCAAGGGAGAAGAACAGAGAGTGGGACCCTATCCAGAGAAGCAGTGAAGCCAGAGATGGAGGCAGAGATGATGACATGGAGAGACGGAGCTGCTGGGAACTTTAGACCCAGAAAGGGAGAGGGGCTGTGTGCTGACAACCAGGGGGCAGGCTTGGAGGGTATACCCTTTGGTTGGTTGATGATGCATGGAGGGGGTTGTAACCATGGCAATGAAACAATATACGATATCCGATAGGATAAATGTAAAGCTAATGTTCTCCCCTGTAAACTATCACTTAATTCACAATAAAACATTTTTCAAAATAAGTAAATTTGATGCATTACACACTAATGACCTAAAACCATGAGAGTTGTAGGATTACATAACATATATCATACATAAAGTAAAAGGTCATTGAAAACACAGGAAAGAAAGGAAAGACCAAAATGTAAAGTCAGAAGAGACTCTGAAACTTGCTCATTAGCGTAGAGAAACTAAAGCAAACAGAAAAAATAAGGAAGTAAAAAGTTGAACAGAAAATTTCAAAGGGCAATTTGAGAAAATAAAGTCAAGTATTATAAGACCAGGAGTTAGAAAACCAAAAGTACGCCCTCAGTATTACGCAAGCTGAAAGAAATAAAGAAAAAAAAAAAAAAAATTCCAAGCTTCGATTTGCAATACTGGAAGATTATACAAGCAAAGTATTGAATGATGCAGAAAGTATCAAAAGGAAATGGAAGAAATACAGAGTCACTGTACCAAAAAGAAATGGTTGATGTTAAATCATTTCAACAGGTTATATATGAACAAGAACAAATGAACTGAATAAAGAAGTCCAGGCTAAATTGAGGCAATGGGTAGGAAACAAAGCTCCAGGTATTGCTGGAATACAAATTAAAACTGTATTTGAATTTCATATAATTTAAAAGCACACATTTTATTGTACCCTTTGTTGTTATTCTGGAAACATAAAAATTTTATTTGTATAGTAGAAGCCATGTATAATTTATATATATATATATGAATGTATGCATATATATGGATAGATGGATGGAAGGATGGATGGAGGGAGGGAGTGAGGGATGGATAAAGGGAGGAAAGGAGGGAGAAAAGGAGGGAGGGAAGGAAGGAGGGAGGAAGAGATAGGTGGTAATTGTGTAGTCAAGAAGTATTCAGTAGCAAATTAGGAACAAGGATATACCATTAAATGGGTTTAGAGACCATTGCAAACACATCCACATGGCAGTATAAGTGACCCATCTTAAATGCAAATGTGACTACTTTCCTACTTAAAATTCATCAATGGGTACTCACAAGTATTTTTAAAAGTTTTAAAAGCCCAACTAAGCATATAAGAATGTACTAAGGGCAGAAACAGAAACATTTCCAAGCATATTTCAAGATTGCCAAAGAGTTTCAAGTACTCTAGTCCTTAAATTAGGGCAGTAGCTATTGTTGATCATAAACTATCACCTCATATTTTAACTCCATGTTCACCAAAGTATGTTCTGAGTATAGTATGGCTTCACATATAATATATATACCATGTCACAAGCATTCTCATCTGCCTGATAGTTGCACTTTTGTTGTTGTTATCACTATAAATTGCAAAATCATTACTCTGGATTATAGATGAATTCATAAGCTCAGTTAATTTAGCTATATCCTCCAAACATGCTATTTAAACATCAGGTTCATGGCTGAGAATGAGAACCTAAACCATGGTAATTTTACTGAGATTAATATCAGTACGCTATATAAGTAAAAGGGAAAGAGACTTGGTGGCACAGTGATTGAAATGTTTGGCTGCTGATGAAAAGGTTGGTAGTTAAATCCCACAAGTCACTCTGAGACTGAAAGATTATCTGCTTCCATAAGAAGTATAGCCTTGGAAACCCCATGGAGCAATTCTACTGCTATCCATCAACTCACAACAATGGATTAAGTAAATGGGGAAAAAGAAAAAAAAAGTTCAAAAGAGAAAAATGAAAGTCATGCATTACCTTGAGGTTAAAGCACACCTTTCTTTCTTTCGGTGGCCACTCACATCACTCATAAACGAACAGATTTCCAGATTTTTTTAAAAAACACATACACATCTAATTCAAATACCAACTCCCTGAGTAAGTAATTAACAGACTATTTGTGACATTCCTTAGGCACTTTGCTAACTGTACAAAACCAATTTTAAATATTTCTCATCCTTGAAAACTGACTTCCCCAATTTGAATGCATACTACTTATAAGTAGAAAATTACCATAATTTTTTTTTCTATCTAAGATCTTGGTACAACAAAACAGCTGCAATAAATGTCTTAAGTTTTGTTTCTTTAATGATATGAAAATATTTCATCTTAAAAGAGAGAGAGGAAAAAATGGGTTTGCGTTCTATTCAATTTCTTCTTTCTTTCCAAAGTTCGTTCTGCAAGTACTATTATACATCTCATTTTTATTTATTAAGTGGAATACAGACAAATTATGTTAGAAATTTTTACCCACTAAAGCAGTAAAGAAATTGGCCATTCTTTCTTATTAAAAGTGAAAAGAAAATACAGGAAACCAAAGGTCTGTACCACTTCCCCAGGTAATCAAAGGTAGAAGCAACTAATTGAAGTGAGCTTTAAACAGCTCATTTTTTCTTCCTACAGTAAGGAGGGCAGTTTCTGAAATTCTACTGTAATTCTGTATAGGGAGGTACACAATTTTTGAAAACAATAATTGTGGAGGTTATACTTCTACATCATTTGATCATATAAGGTCTAATATTACCTATAGCGTTTATAACTAATATGTATACTCAAAAAAGTTTGGATCAGCATTTAAAAATTTAAACTGTGTTTGCAAGAGAGCGCTTATTACATGCCAGGCATTGTTCTAACTGCCTTACAGTAAATTATAGTTCATTTTACCATTAGAGCAATCCTAGATGCTTGGTTGTATTACTATCATCCATAATTTATAAATGAGGAAATAAATGCATTTGTCCAAAGACACAGAGCTAGTAAAGGATGCAGCGTATATAATTACCAACCACACTACCTCCCATTCAAGCAAGCAAACAAGCCCTCCCTCTATCACAAACATACACATGATCTTCCACATTGCTCTGTGTAACTCATTTGGGTTACATTAATAACAGTCTTTGGAAAGTATATATGTGAGATATTATGCTGAGATACTTTAGGAAACACAAATATAAATAAGCCTGACTTCATAGAGCTTATAGTCCTGGTGTGATGATTTAGGATAAGCACTGGATGTGCTAACTGTAAGGTCAGTGGTTCAAACCCATCAGCCCCTCCTCAGATAATCTATGCACGTTGCTATGAGTTGGAAACAACTCAACGGCCCTTGAAAACCAACAACAACATAATTTAATGGGAAATAAGTAAACAAATCATTTCAATAAAGCAATTTCTTAAAAAAATAATAAAATTATAGGATACACAAGACCTTAAAGGCATTTAAGAAGTAAAAGATCCAGTTGTAATAATAAGGGAAAGGATCATAAGAGAGATGGATTTTTAAACCCAAATTCTGAAGTTAAAGGACAAAAATGTTCCATGATTTTTTTTAAAAAAGCAAAACCAAAGAATTCAACTTGACTAAAGAAAACCAAAACCAAAAACACAAATAAAAGAGACAGCCTAAATGCTAGAAAAGTACAAGCATTCACTCACACATCCAACCAACAACTACTGAGAAGTTTTATGAACATATTTTCCAAAAGACTCATTTGAAAACCCTTTAAAGACTGTTGAAGATTACATTGAAAATGATTTTGTATATGTCAAAGTACTGAACACAGCGTTAGACCTAATAAATGTGTTTGGCTTTACTAATTTTTTAAATAAAAAGCCATCAAGGAGCTTCACGTTTGAGCATGGAAGATATGTTTAGTTCCATATAAATTTAACTGTATTACAATTGTTGTTGGGTGCTGCCAAATAGATTCTGACTCACAGTGAGCCCATGTGACATGAAAGAAGCACCTCCATAGGGCTTACTTGGCTATAATTTTTAAGGAGAACATACAACCAAATCTTTTTCTAGCAGGGTGGCTGGGAGGATTCAGTCATCCTTTAGTTCTATTTAACTAAAGTACAACAGAAACACAAAGTAGACAGTACTGAAAGTTGAACATGTGAGAAGGTGTATACTAATGAGATACCAGATAAAGGGATTTCAGAACCAGACTTAAAAAGGGGTGTCAAAAAGTAGAAAACGGCAGTTGCTCTGGTGGGGGTTGCTGTTTGGCGGTCATGGTCGCTTCCGGCTTACCCCCTATGACACTAACGCTAAAGCAATTCATAAGAAGATAACAGGTTCTCCTTCTGTAAAGAAGGATTCTGCAAGCAATTCGACAGGTCCCAAATGATTCAGATCGCAAATACCAGAAGGACTGGGCAAGGGAAGAATTCAAAAGAAACAAAAGTGCTACGGAAGAGGATACAATCCAGACGATATTACCCAAAGCAATATGCAGCTCAAGGAGTTAGAAAAACACTTGCATTAGCAAAGTCTTATCTCTAGCATTATTTTGAAGGATTTTCTAAACCTCCATGTGTTTAACTGAGTTTAGGCTCAATGATGGGCAGCTAAAAGACAAGTTGGGTTGTTTGTATGTACAGAACTTGGGGAAAATAATAGCACGTGGAGTACGGCATGTCATAAAAGCAAAGAAAAAAGCATCCGAACAATCCTCAGCACTAAAAATATACACTGAATTTTGGAAATTTTTATGGATATATCAGAAGTTTCTGTAAGAAGCAAAAACCAGTACAGAAAATGGCCAGTAAATACATGAGAAGCTGCTTAACGTCCAGGGAAACACAAATGAAATCCACAAGAACCTAGTCCTTCACACCCTCTATGATAATTAAAACAAAAATGTACTAATGTTAAATGTTGGTGAGAATGTGAAAAAATCGGAATCCTCATACAATGCTGGTGGAAATGTAAAATGGTAAAGGTATTTTGGAATACAAATTGACAGTTCTCAAAAGAGTAAATATGTTTACCATATGACACAGCAATTCCATTCCTAGGTATACAGCTAAGAAAAAAGAAATGTATACATGAAACGTTGACAACAGCTTTCATAATAGCTCAAATGTGGATACAGTTCAAATATCCACTAATGATGATGAATGGATAAAGTATGGTATAACCATACAATAAAATTTTGGTATAACATGGATGAACCTTGAAAACATGTTGAGTGAAAAAAGCCAGTCACAAAAGATCACATGTTGTATAATCTCACTTGTATGAAATATCCAGAATCGGCAAATGTATGAAACAGCAGACAAGTGGTTGCCAGGATAGAATGGGAAGTAACTTCTAAGAGTTGCAAGGATTTTTATTTATTTTTTTGGGTGACGAAAATACTCTAAAATTAGATTATGGTGATGTTTGGGTAACTGAATATACTAAAATTCACTGAGTTATACAATAGTTTTTAAATGAATGTATTATGTGGTTAAGTGAATTACATCTTAGTAAACCCTTTAAGAAAAAACAACAGTATCAAAGCTTTCTAGCATGTGAGAAGCGCCTATAAATATTAGCATATTAAACATCCTTCTGTCATTTCCCTTTGAAATGTGCCATGGGTAGGAAGTTTTAAACACAAGTCAGGCATCTCTTTCTCTGGACTACAGAGAGACAGATGACTTTCTAAAATCTGAGGGACTCAGGACATAATTTCCTGATACCTGTATTACCAGTCATACAGCAATCTTGGCAGGAGAAACTAAGAGGCAATCCCCATTCTTACCTGAATTATCTGTCTTACATGGAATAGGGAAATGCTAGTAAAAGCACACATCTACCTAGAAAAAAATTTGTTTGGGATCATGTAGAGTAAGGATCCAAAATGGACCAAAAGCAGACTGTCACTCAGTACCAAAGGAGAAATCGCCATTGGCTGTTTTCTTGCTTATATCAAACATTTGGGAAATTATTTTGTGATTAAAGTGCATTGACAGCTATTGTTTACCAAGACAAGTAAATTACTTTTACCTACTTGTGTAAAAAGGACTGTGCTGTATCTCATATTTCAGTCTCATGGAGAAAAATACTAAAGGAAAGCAATACTTCCCCTTCAAATTACAACTGAAGGAAAAAAAAAGTAGAAAAGAAAGGAAAGTGAAGAGAATAGTCAAAGGAATAGGAACTCACGCAAAAGAAAATCAATTTGAAGATAATAAACCATTTCAGATTATAAGCAGAAATAGACATTATCCACCTAGCCCCATGTCAATTCAACTATTCACATACACTTAAAATTTATGAGTAGTCTCTACATCTTCCAGAAAATGTGTCAGACTACAGAAACAAAAAAGAAGCTTCTTGCCCTGAGTCAGTCTAGTGTGTTGGGAAGTACAGTAATGTCAGCCATGAACTGCAGTCTAGTAAGACAGAATGGAGCACAGGTACCTGGCATCACAAAGTAAGGATATCTGGTGGTAAGGGTATTAGGGTGGTGGTGGTGGTATGCTGTGGAGCTGGTTCCGATTCATAGGGACCCTGTATAGGGTTTCTGAAGCTGTGAATCTTTGTGAGAGCAGATTGCCTCATCTTTTCTCACGTGGAACAGCTGGCAGTTTTGACCTGCTGACCTTGAGGTTGGCAGCCCAATTCATAACCAATATGCTACCAGAGCTCCTTCAGATTAGGGCATTTAAGGAAATTTACAAAAAGGCAAGGGTGGGGCCTTGGTAACTGCCCAAGCAACTGAAACAAATGAAAGAAATAAAGACAATGGAGTGTGAAAAAACTGATGGAGTGTTGAGCATTTCTTTTTGCTTATTGGAGGATAAGTTGAGTACAGAGATATAGTTAAAAAGAAAAAACAAAAAAACAGTTCCTAAAGCCTTGTCATGTTAATGAGATTTTTAGACTTTACCTCAAAATCAATAATAATTCATGAAAGAACTTCAGACATAAGATTGAGATTAGCTTTGCTTTTTTAGAAACCTCACTGGTCACACAACTGAATAGGGTGGGTGTTACTGAAGATAGGAAAACCAGTTTGAGGCTGATGCAGTAATCCAGAGAACTTGAAGTTAAGTAAGAATGCGGAGGAAAATACACATAAGAAGATTCAGAAGTCATAATATATGGTGCTTGCTGAATTTTAATTTGATTGGAAATTCATGTCTAAATGCCAAGAAGTGCTTAGCATAGTAGAAAGGGAAGTGCTACCTGACTTGCTTGAACACTGACTGTCCAATCACATTACTGTGCCTTATTTATTTACTTATTTATTTTTTAACAGCATTTTTTGATCCTCATGATTAAAGTTTATGGATTATAAACTACTATGGTTTTATTTTGAAAATGCTATTGAAAGATATTTACTCAATAATGTTATTTCTCCTTTTTAGATGTTTCTACTATATCCTGTGTTAACAGACCAAGAAAGCAAACTCAGGACTGCACTATTAAAAGAGTAAATGAATTTGCATACAAATCTAATAATGTGAACTTCCAAACCAATCTGCCCTGATTCACTGTTGTTGTCAGTTGCCATGGAGTCTATTTAAGCTCAAGCTGACCCCCATGTGTGCTTTGTAGAACTGCTCCAGAAGGTTTTCATAGGGCTCCACAAAGTTGTGACCTTTCAGAAAGAGATCACCAGCACTGTCTCCCTAGTGCCTCTGGGTAGGTTCCATCTCAGCAAGTAATCGAGCACTTACCCATTCGTACCACCTGACAGACTACTAGACCCACTGTCATCGAGTCAATCCTACATAGGATTTCTGTGACAAAAAATCTTTATGGGAGCAGACAGCTTCATCTTTCTCCATGATGGGTTCCAATTGCTGACCTTATGGTTAACAGGCCAGTGCTTATCCTGCAGCATCACCAGGGCGCCTTCCTGACACCACGTGTTATTCATTTCCTCAGGTAGGGCTCCTAGAGTCTATCACTGGTCTAGGGCCCTGAGAAGGGAAGGCGAGCTCTTCTCAAAAACGTTCTCAAAATGGCAGAGAAGAACCAAAATGAGGCATTAGGCATATGATGGCTAAAGTTTGTTTTTTGTCTTTTCGCTAGTTTTTTGAAATCTCAGTCCTAAAATTGCCTTTAGAAGTCTTTTTTTTTAAGTCCTTTGAGCAGCAGGATCCAACTTTAATTCAACTCTATTTTTTTTCATATGTTGAGTCTGTTCCTTTTATAAAGAAAACAACAATAGTTCTAAATTAAAAGCTGATTTATAAAAATCATTATCTGTTTGACCATTTTTAGAACTAATCTCTCTGTTTCTGGAAACAATGCTGCTTTCCATTTAAAAGCACTGGTTTGGTCAAATGAAAGCATTCTTACATGGCCTCATTGTGTAGTGGGATAAATGGTAGAAATGCTTCAATATGAGAACTAAGTTATGGGAAAACACAAACAGTATTAGCAAATAATTTTAAAAAAAGGAAATCAACTGTTTGAAAGGGCACATCATTTATTTATTTGTTCTTATATTCAATAAAATAGTATGGAACTACAAGGTGAAATGTCATTGTGAATAAAAACATGGTTGCTCCAATGATCTAACAAAAGAATCTTTAACTTTGATGACTATATATAAGTGTCTGCAATTCTGACTTTGCAGACTGATGCATTAACCCACAGCACCACACCAGGACTCCTTGATGACTATAAACATATGTAAAATATTTAAAAGCAGCTTGACATTTGGTGCTCAGTCCAAATGTAAGTAAGTTAAAGACAAATTCAACTGCTTTCTCAATTCTGAAAAAAAAGGACACAGAGTTTATAAAAAGTTGGGCAAATAGGAAAAATATTTCATCAGTATTTCAAGAACCTTCCATTTTGTTGTTGTTGTTGAACTTTTTATTAAAAATTCTGTTGTATATAAGGTCAGAACTGACTCAACAGCATCTAACAATTTCGTGAAATGGGTGAAAGTTTACGTCACATCAGTTTTTCACTCAATGGTCTGATCTAATAGGATTTCATTAAAGTACTGGTAGAACAGAAATTTCAGATTCTTGATGTTGGTGTTTATAAATAAGAGGGAAGAAAAAAATGTTTCCAAAGCATAATTCTCTGTGGTTTGTGGTACCAGCAAAACAAGGTGACCCTCTTGAAAACCATGTGAGCAATCCATATATTAATGACATTATGACCTGTTGGTGTAGCGGGTTATGCGTTCGTATTGCTAACCACAAGGTCAGCAGTTCGACCAGCCACTCCATGGGAGGAAGATGAAGTTTTCTGTTCCTGTAAAGATGTACAGCCTATGAAACCCTATACGGAGTCAAAATGAGTCGAAAACAACTCAATGACACTTAACAACAGCAAACCATCACTCTCTATTCTGACCAGAGACACAATAGATAGTCCCTGGTCAAAATGGAGAGTGTTTTTATTGTTGTTAAGCGCCATGGAGTCAGTTCTGACTCATTGCGACCCTGTATAGGGTTTCTGAGCATTGGCTGGTGAGTTTGAATCGCCGACCTTGCAGCTCAAAACAACCTTGTGGTCCAGTTGAACAAAACTCAAGTTCTTAAAAAAAAATGTCAGACTTATTGGGCCAGCAGAGATTACAGGAACGCCTAGATACCCTTTACATTTACTAAAACCGCACCCAGATTTCACCTTTCAGATAATAAAAGAATGGCTCATAACATAAACAATATCACTCATGAGCACTCCAACTCCTTTAAAATTCATCTATATAAGATCTAACAGTCAACATTTACCTTAAAGATGAGAAAATAAGTATATGTATGTGGGTGGGGGTGGGGGTGCCTAGGGAAGGAGTAGAACACGAAAGCTATATTAGTGAAAATGGAATAATCAGAATGCAAATGAGAATACTGACACACTGTGAAAAATGTAACCAATGTTACTGAGCATTATGTACACTAAAAAACCAACGCACTGCCATGGAATTGATTCTGACTGCTAGAAACCCTATGGGACAGAGTAGAGCTACTCCTTAGGATATCCGGGACTGTAAATCTTTATGAGAGAAGACAGCCTCATCTTTCTGTGGAGAACTGGTGAGTTTAATATACCAACTTTTCAGTTAACAGGCCTCCAAGGAACAATATGCACAGAGATGGTAAAATGTGAATCTAATTTGCTGTGTAGACTTGCACCAAATAGTATTTAAAATTTGTTAAAGTTAAAAAAAATGCATACAGTAATTAACAAGCTTCTCACATATTAAACTTTAAAAATCCTTGTTAAACAAATACTATATAAACTGATAAGGAGCTCTGGTAGCGTAGTGGTTACGAATTGGGCTGCTAAGCTCACAGTCAGCAGTTCAAAACTACCAGCGGCTCCATGGGAGAAATATGAAGCTTTCTGCTTCCATAAAGATTTATAGCCTCGGAAACCGACTCCATGGCACATAACATATAAACTGATACTTTACAATATCATATAATGTATGAAACTTATATTTAGTGCTTAAACAGAATAATTACTAATCAAAACACTCAAATATATTCCCAAATTACACACATAAAATCTACACCATGTGGAAAGGGAGGCAGGACTATATTACCCTTCAAAGTTTTATCCAAACAATAAGAACAATTTTTCTTACTTTTCTCCAAAAAACTTTCTCCAGAATTCAGCGGCGTCAGCTTTTGTGATACGAAAATTATCTCCCTGGAATTGACCATTGGGAAAGATTGCTTTGATTTCTGCCAGCATATGACTGAAGATGAGGGAGAGTTTTGTGAGATTTCTTCTGTAGACACAAGGGGGAAAATGAAAGGGAAAATTCAATATACATACTCAAAAAAGTTTTAACTGGAATGGATATTTAGACAAATAAAAGGATACATAGTATCTAACTGTGCTTTTGTGGTCACCACTCCCTCAACTTATCAAGGCCCCAAAAACAATATTCATAAACTCAATGTACATGCACATTTCTAATAGATTATAATGAGGTTATTGATCTCACTGTCTAATGGCAGACATGTTTACCTAAAAACAATCATAATAGAATACAAATTCAAAACACAAAAGACATAGTGACTATCTATACTGGAACAATTTGCCATCAGAATCTAGAAAGGTAAGAAGTTGTTCAGGAGATGAAAGATCTAGAGTGGAGGGAAGGAAAGGGAGGTCAGGGGAGGAAAAGGCTATAGGAAAAACATGTACAAACATGAAGAGATGTGAAAAAGAACAAAATATTTGTATAATAAATACTTTGACATGGTTAGTGCAAATGAGGGGAGTCCTAGTGTGGCGCTGCAGGTTAATGCACTGGACAGCAAGTTCAGTTTGAACCACAAGGTCAGAGGTTCAAGCTTACTAGTCGCTCCTTGGAAACGCTATGTAGGGTAGCTATGAGTTGGAACCTACTGGACAGCAGTTAACAACAACAACAGTACAAATGAGAAGGTGAAAAGAGAAAATTGCATGACAGTTTGCTTGGGGAAGGACACAAAGAGGCATCTGACTCAATGGATAAAATTTTGTCACACCTTCCCAGCCCTCCCTAAAAATCAAATGATCTGATGATGGATTCCAGATGTGGACAAACTTTAGAAGCACCTTGCATAAGTCAACTGCGTTTTTCTAAATAAGAGAGCTACTGTTGTAAGGAATGGGGAGTCACGGGAACTAAAAAGAAGAGAAACATAATCAAATCTCTATTTTATACAGAAGTAGTGACAGTACAAGCAATGGATTAGAATAAAAGAAAAATTCTAAATTTCCATCTCAAATTCTGTAAATTTTTACATGATTTACAACATAATTCAGAGTTCAAAATAGTATCATTCTAGTTATTCTAATCACGGTAAGTTTCCAACATTATGTTAATCAAACAAAACTTCTAGTGCTACACACTCAAATGGTGGTACAATGGTTAAAGCAACTGACTGCTAAACAAAAGCTTTGGCAGTTCAAGCCCACCAGCCGCTATGGAAAAAAGGTATGACAGTCAGCTTCCATAGATTACAGCCTTGGAAACTGTATGGAGCAGTTGTACTCTATTCTATAGGATCACTAGGAGTCAGAAGTAAATTGCTAGTGATGGTTTAGACACTAAAAAACAACAACAACAACAACAAAAACTAAGACAAACATTACTAAAGAAATTGGCCTCTTTTAACTGATCTTGCTTCAAACTCCTATTTACCCAATAGGTACTTATGAGTTAGTTAGATATCTCAACAGGTAATTACAGAATTTATTTCAATTTTGAGGTTTTAGTTGCTTGCTTAGAGGGTGAGGTGATCAAAGAAAACATAAAGGAAAATTAACACAGGAAACCCCAGAAATTTTGCAATGAATATAAAATCAAGTAATGTTTCAAAAGACTTTTGACACTGAAAGTTATAGTCCCTTCCTTTCCTCATTTTTCTGTGGCATATTTTTGTTTAGCTACTCTCAAATAATATACATATATACACATACATTAAAAAATAACAACAACAAGAAAAAACATCTATCTTTGAGCAAAAAGACCATATACAATACACCTATCAGAAAGGTTAGGTGTATTCACTCTTTTGCAAAGGAAATATATAATTATAAAGGTCAATTATAATTTCCTAAAAAATATAAATACAAAGTAAATGAAGATATTCATGATAAAAATGTGGGAAAGGTAGGAGGGCAGGAAAGCTAAAAAGTACTATATCTTTTATATTTCACTATAGTCATTGCTACTGGAAAAACAAATATGTCTTATTTCCATAACCTGCATTAACTATGAGAGGATTTATAAAAGTAGGGACAGCACTTAAGGCCTTATTTTAGTGTTTGAAAAGCAAGAGTAAATGAACTGCAAAACTGTTAAGATTATACCGGAGGTTTCAATATTTTCTAAAGATTCATCGGCACAATTCAACCTGATACCAGTCTCATAATTAGTTGAATCTTTGCTACTAATCAGATCTCCAATTTACATCAACGCATCCTCATTTAAATGATGCTCGATATAAGATATTTAATATTAGGAAATCACAAGAAAACTCTAACTATGTCAAAAAAGCAATACATGGCCAAAAGCAACTCACTTTTGAGAATAAGTATAAGGAAGAACATCGAGTCATTTCCAAAATCTGCAATGAATTTAATTTTCCTAATTAGGCTAAAGGTTACTTTTTCACCAAAAGTCCAATTT
The DNA here is from genome assembly GCF_000296735.1 of Chrysochloris asiatica. Lineage (NCBI taxonomy): Eukaryota > Metazoa > Chordata > Mammalia > Afrosoricida > Chrysochloridae > Chrysochloris > Chrysochloris asiatica. The sequence continues at coordinate 3,214,045 of NW_006408709.1, read as the reverse complement.
ATACATAGAAAAAAACAACAAAAAAATCAAGATGGTTATAATTAGGGTGAGCCAACTGTTCTTTATTTTCAGAAAGGATTGCTCTCTGTCCATTTGTTTCTTTGTTCTTTAATTACATCCAAATGTTTTTTTCTATTTTATTTGTTAGACTAAAGTATGAAGCACAATGCCAATGATTACCCTTTTGGAATGGTTAAAACACGGGGTATGAAAGATCAAACTTTAAAAACAAAATTTTTTTTTAAAATCTTTATAATTTAGGGTCTAGAAGCACATGTACTATTAGTAGCTACTAAATAATTCACTACTTAATTATTAACTGTGTATGTACTGGCTTCCCTAAGTGCCAGCCAGTCAGTCAGTTCCAACTCACAACGACCATGTATAGTATTTCTGAGGAGCGGCTGGTGAGTCTGGACTGCCGGCCCTGCGGTTCAAATCGACCTTCTTAAGGTCCAGCGATTATTCTACATGCCACACTAGAGCGCCTATGAAACTTTAAATAAGTCAAAATGATGTGAAGCAAAAATCATTCACCATTAGTAACATGAAAGACTTTTTTAGTGTCCCCAGAAACAAAATATACCATATGAAAGAACATTTAAAACCTAAATCAACACTATGATGTTCACAAACACAATGCAAGTAAAGGAGCTTAGTAGCACCACTCTTGCTGTTCCAGGTATATGCTGCTTCTTTTACAACTTGTTGCAAAAGTGGTGAATGCTAGCTTCACTTTTTGCCTATATCGTAAACGCAAATGTCCTCTTCAATTAGCAAAACAGGTACTACTATAAATCTTTCCTAAAAACAAAGTGATTTAAAATGAACTTTCAAACATGGGTATATATCTATGGTGCTATTTTCTTAATATAAGTTAATTATTACTTTATTGCTTATCTTTTCTCATCAACTATAAAGCTATGGGCAGTCCTGGTGTGGCATTGTAAGACAAGCACAGGGCCAAAAAGTCGGTTTGAGCCACAAGGTCAGCAATTCAGATCCACCATCCCTTCCTTGGAAACCCTATACATGGTTGCTCTGAGTCAGAACCAATTGTTGTTAGGTGCCATAGAGTTGGTACCAACCCATAGCGACCTTATGCACAGCAGAACGAAACACTGCCCGATCCTGGGCCAGCCTCACTACTGTTGCCACGCTTGAGTCCATCCATGCTGCCACTTGGCCAATCCATCTCATTGGGGGTCTTTCTCTTCTTCTCTGACCCTCCACCTTACCAAACATGATACACTTCTCAAGTGACTGCCCCCTCGTGACAACTAGATGACACTGAACAACGACAACAAAACTATGGTGGTTTGGATATTACTGTGATGCTGGAAGTTAGGCCATCGGTATTTTAAATACCAGCAGGGTCTTCCATAGTGCACAGTATTCAGTGGAGCTTCCATAGTAAGACAGACTAGGAAGAAGGAGAGATGGACTACTTCTGAATGATTAGTCACTCTAAACCTTATGAATAGCAGCAGCACATTGTCAGATACACTGCTGGAAAAAGAGCTCCTCAGGTTACAAGGCACTCAGAATTCTACTGAAGAACAGTTGCCTCATCAAAGTAGAGATGACCATAATGATGTGAATGACGTAAAGCTTTCAGAACCTTCATTTGCTGATGGGGCCAAACTCAAAATAAGGAGAAACACCTGCAAACATCATTAATAATCAGAGTCATGTGACATGAATATGAATCCAGGAAAAACTGGAAATTGCCAAAAATGAAATTAATAAAGATAGATACCCTAGACAACAAATACAAAGCTATAAGAAACTCTATTTTACATTCATTCTTTAGAGAAGCTGAATGAAATTAATGCTTTTTAAAATATTAAAAGCATCAATTCTGTTAGCTGCCTCACCATGATCCTATGCACAACAGAATGAAGCCCTGCCTGATCCTGCCCTGACAACTGTTATGTCTGAGCTCACTGTTGTTGTCATTGTGTTCATCCATCTGTGAGTCTTCCTTTTTTTGGTTGAACCTCCACTTGACCAGGGATGATGTTCTCTTCCAAGGACTGATACTTCCTGGCAACTTGTCCAAACAATGAAATACAAAGTCTTTGCCACCATCAATTCTAAGGAACATTCTGGTTCTTTCCAGATTCTTTACCAACACCGTAATTCAAATGCATTGATTCTTCTGCAGTCTTTTTTATTCATTTCCCAACTTTCACATGCATATGTTGTTGTCATTGGTGTTGTTAAGTGCTGTCAAGTCAGTATGATCCATAGTAACCCTGTTTAGTGTTTCAAAGGAGCAGCTGGTGAGCTTAAATCACCGATCTTGCAGCCTAGCACATTAACCCACACCAGGACTCCAAGAGACTGAAAATACTATGCCTTATGTCAGGCACACCTCAAAGTGGCACCTTTGCTCTTTAACACTTTAAAGAAGTCTACAGAAAATTTCTTGACTGCTGCTTTCATGAGTGTTGATTGTTGATCCAAGTAGAAGGAAGTCTTTTTCTCCATTTATCATGATGTTATTTACTGGTTCAATGGTGAGGATTTTTGTTTTCTTTACTTTGAGGTGCAATCCATACTGAAGGCTGTAGTCTTAGAACTCCAGCATTAAGTACTTTAAGTCCTCTTCTCTTACAGCAAAGATGTGTCATCTGCACAGCTTATCCAGGTTGTTAATGAGCCTTCATTCAATCCTGATGCCACGTTCTTCTTCATATAGATCAGCATCTCATATTATTTACTCAGCATACAGACTGAACAAGCATGGTGAAAGGATACAATGCTAGCACACACATTTCCTGATTTTAAACCATTCAGTATCCCTTTGTTCTGTTTGAATAACTGCTTCTTGGTCTTTCAATATGCTCCTCATTAGCAAAATTAAAATGTCTGGAAAACCCATTTTCACAATGCTATCCATACATAGCTTGTTATGATTAATACAGTCACATGCCTTTGCACAGTGAATAAAATGCATGAGTAAACATTTTTTTGTTATTCTTTGCAACAATTTCTCTTTCATATCCTCTTCTGAATTCAAATTGAATTTCCGACAGCTCCTTATTGATGTACTAATGCAGTCATTTCTGAATTATCTTCAGTAAAATTTTAATTGCATGTGATATTAATGATATTGTCATATAATTTTCCCACTCTGTCACCTTTCTTTGAAATGGGCACAAGCTTCATCTCTTCTAATTGGTTGGCCAATTAGCTGTCTTCCAAATTTCTATTAAACTCTATTTATTTGTATGCATGTATATATATATGGAGCTTTGGTAGTGTTGTTGTTGTTGTTGTTAAGTGCCATCGAGTCGGGTCCG